>NC_056568.1:21623763-21695576 GCF_013358625.1 Macadamia integrifolia
TTGTGCCCAAGTCATGTTGGAAATACCATCTTAAAACTTAGATCTAGGTGATTACCCCAAGTTTAAGAATTCTCAAATTATGAGTCGATTACCCCGCTCCATGTCGATGAGATCGGCAGGTGAGGCAAGCACAAGTTCTAATGTGCTTGATTATGATGAACAAACCTCAAGAATTAACCGACGACTTCGAAGTTGGGATATGCCAAAAATTTCAAGAAATGATCTCTATGATCGAGATTGGTTCGGACTCGAAACAGTCAAGACCGTAGAACAAACTATAAATTTTACCCCACAAACTCAAGAAATCCAACTTTTTGATCCAATTACCCTACAAGATTTATACAAAGACCGCAAATATAATTATGTCCATATTGGCTTAGTCCAAGTGGCCATCAAACCCCTTCACCGAGAAGGACTCAACACTTCTATGTTGTTAGCCCTTCGTGACCAAAGGTTCCTGGAGTTCAATGATTCCCTTTTGGGAGCCATTGAAACCAGTCTTTGTTATGGACCTGTCCATTTTAACGTTTATCCTGACATGTCCATAGCTCTAGAAGATCCAAACATTTTACACTCACTCAAACTTAACCTTAAAACTCATGGTTACAAATTAATGCATGGAACCATCCCAATCTCCATTATCCATCGCATTAAATACAAAGCTATGAAGTCTGTCCAACCTCGTGCCAAAAGAACATCTTCAAAAGGCCAAACCCTTTACCTTGAGACTGATTGTATTCAGGGTCAAATTGTCTACCCCAAACTTTGCCGTTGGGAAGATATTTCTTTCCCTGAAGAATGGCAGCTGCAAACGACTGCTATTCCCCCACAAGTCTCAAACACAAGTATCCGTTCTATTTCCCAGGATTCAGACGGATTAGTTGCCATTAGGTTCAACAGACAAACGACTCCTCCGGTTTACCAAGGCTCCAGAAGATCATGCTCTGAGGCATCGACTTCTTCTGACTTAAACCAATGGGTTTCTCAAACTAGGACAACTCCACCTTTCACTAACCTTGTCGGAGTTCAAAATAATCAACATATTGTCCATGGAACATACGAAGCCACTTCTACTGTTCCTGAAACAACTCCTTCCGAAACCCATGATCAAAGGTCTCCTACCCAATCTGAGGTTGAACCACCTCCTCCTCCTAAAGACCCCAAAAATGGTGGACTCTACATGATTCAAGTAGAAACCAATTATCAAATTGACAAACCTTTACTTCGAACTGATTTTGAGTCTCAAAAGCACAAAGAAAAACGTGAATGGTTTTTAAAAACCTTTAATCTTGAACAGCAAGCTCAAATCAGAACAAATTGGTACAATTTTATGACAAACCTAAAAACAAATGTTTTCTTCTTTACATATTTTGATATTTATGCCCAGGATAATAATGTCTACTATCCCTGGCATAATCAAGTATGTACCCAAACTACCTCTCATAAAGCCTGGACTCTTTATGAAGGACAAACCACTAATGCTATCCATCCTCCGGTGGAAAGCATCAAACATAACTACAAAAATAATGAGATAATAGCTTCTCCTTTCAAAATTGCTGAAAAAGAAGATACAAACCGAAGACAAATTGAACAATTGAATTTCACAAATTTAAGTCTTCAAACCATAGGTAATCAACTTTCAAGAGTTGAAAACCTTGTCCAACCTAAACCTGTAGCCTCTTCATCCCTAACACCGGCTCCAGTTCCAACTTCTGTTTCTTTGTTCAAACCATACAATATTCCCCTAAAACAACAACTGGCCCTTAACAAATCTTTTGTTTTAGATCAAATTAACCAACGTTTGACTATCCTTAATGCTGCTGAAGCACATGTAAGTGATCCTCAAACACCAGTCCAAGACCAGCCCTTAGATGAACCATCAGCTGAATCAAACAATAGAGGTGTTCGCAATATCATAGGCTGCTCTTCAGATACATCCTCAAGTTCTGAAGATGAAGACTTCCCCAAAATTAACCAAATTGGTCAAAGTTCTAACCAACACCCGGTCTTCCCTGACCTCCAAATTGAAGCTAGAGGAACTGCTCCTCAGGCTTCTTACCAAAGTGGAATCATCTATGAATGGAACATAGATGGTCTGTCTGAACATAATCTCATGAACAAACTCCAAGAGATGACCATGGTTAGCAACGCACATCGAATTAAGAATACACCTGATAGTGCTGTAGCTACCTTGCTTGTTTCTGGCTTCACAGGCCAACTCAAAGGTTGGTGGGATTATGTCCTGACTGACGTCCAAAAAACAGAAATTTTAATGGCTGTTCGAATCACATCTGAAGGTGTTCCCCTTCTTGATGGTGAAGGAATTCCTATTGAGGATGCTGTTAATACCCTTATTTTCAGCATTGCAAATTACTTTTTAGGAAACCCTTCTCGTCTTAAAGATAGAACAGCTGAACAATTATCAAACCTTAGATGTAAAAAATTACATGATTTCAAATGGTACAAAGACACTTTCTTAACCAAAGTTTTAACCAGACCTGATGCAAACCTTCCCTGTTGGAAAGAAAAATTCCTTACAGGTTTACCAACTCTGTTTTCTGAAAAAATCAAACAACGCCTTAGGAAAGAAAATGATGGGATCATTCCCTATGACCAAATGTCCTATGGCCAAATTATTAGTCTAATTCATGAAGAGGGCCTTGCTCTCTGCACTGACATTAGATTAAAGAAGCAAATCCATAAAGAAAACAAGTTTTACAAACGTGAGTTAGGAGGATTCTGCGAACAATTCGGGTTTCCACCTCTCAGACCTCCATCTAAACACAAACACAAATCTTCTCGCAAATATTATAAAAACTTTCATAAATCCAAAAAATATGTGTCTAACAGGCCATTTACTACCCCTGAGTTTTACCATAAGACTCCTTCAAAGCCAAAATATAACAAATATAGAAAGCCTTTCAAGGCACCTAAAAATTTTAAGAATCAAAATCCAGATAAAACCACACAAGGATGTTTCAAATGTGGTAAGCCTGGTCATATCGCAAAATTTTGTAGAGTTTCAAATAAAATCAATTCTTTACAAATATCTGAGCAAGATAAGACTCAAATCCTTGCTCTATTCCAAGAAACTTCTTCATCTTCTTCTGAAAATGAAGATCATAAACTTAACCAAATTCAAGCCTCTGAACATAATTCTTCCAGTTCTTCCAATAATGAGAATTTTCAAGCATGTAATTGTGATTCTTGTATTATTGGTCTTAGCTGTGATGATTGTGTTCCCAAATCTGTCCGGATGCTTCGTGCATCTCCAAATTCAAACATTTTTGATTATATTGATAGCTTAGCAGACCCGGAACAAAAGAAGGCCTGCCTTGAGCACCTCAGAAACAATGTTTCTACTCAAAACTCTCCTCAACCTTACAACCTTCATCAAATAATGCAAAAATTTGATAAAATATCAAAACCAACTATCCCTGATCACTCTGGACGAATCAAATCCCTTGAAACAACTACTGCATCTCTGCAGTTTGAAATAAAACAAATTAAGCAACAAATAGCCCTATTAAACAGACATCAAAACCAACAGGCTTCAACCTCAAACAACGAACCATTAATAAACCCCTTTGCAACTCAAGAGCTTGATGAAACTATCCCTGGTTTTGTGACTACCATAACCTGTCAAAATTGGTATGTTCGCATAACCTTAGTTATCAATGCTTCATTCAAATTTTCTGCCATTGCCTTAGTTGATTCTGGTGCAAATGCCAATTGCATCAACGAAGGTGCTATTCCAACCCAGTTCTATGAAAGAACTACCCAACGCCTTAACACGGCAAATGGATCTGGGTTGAATGTCCAATATAAACTTTCAAACACCCATGTTTGTAACCAAGGCCTTTGCCTTCCCCAAACCTTCATCCTTGCTAAGGATCTTGACCAAACCATAATCCTTGGTCAACCATTCTTAGAAAAAATCAAACCATTCAAAATAACCCAAGATGGGATTTCTACTAAGTTTCAAGGACAAAAAATTGTCTTTCCATTTTTACAAGCCCAAAACTCTAATGACCAAAGTATTAGAAAAATTAAACAATTAAATTTTCTCAAAGCTGAGCTTCTACATGAAAGAATCTCTGATCATCTTAAGAACCCCAAAACTATCCAACAGATTAATCAGATTAAAACAAAATTTGAGACCAATCTTTGTTCTGATGTTCCTGATGCCTTTTGGCATCGAAAGCAGCACATGGTTGCCTTACCGTATGCTACTGGGTTCTCAGATCTTCAAATTCCCACTAAGGCTCGACCAGCCCAAATGAATCAAACCCTTCTTGAAACTTGCAAAGAAGAGATCAATGATCTCTTAGCCAAAAAACTTATCCGATCCAGTACCTCACCTTGGAGTTGCACAGCTTTCTATGTCAACAAGGCTGCTGAAATTGAAAGAGGTACTCCTCGGCTCGTAGTTAATTACAAACCCTTAAATGATGCCCTCCAATGGGTCAGATATCCTATCCCAAATCAAAAGGACCTTTTACAAAGAATTTACCAAGCAAAAATCTTTTCCAAATTTGATATGAAGTCTGGTTTCTGGCAGATCCAAATCCATGATAAGGATCGTTATAAAACAGCCTTCACAACACCCTTTGGCCTATATGAATGGAATGTTATGCCATTTGGCCTCAAAAACGCCCCAAGTGAATTTCAGAAAATTATGAATGACATATTCAATCCTCATGGACAATTCACCATTGTCTATATTGATGATGTCTTAGTTTTCTCAAATTCTGTTGAGCAACACTTCAAACACCTAAGAACGTTTTACCAAATTATTAAATCAAATGGTCTTGTTTTATCAAAGAGAAAAATGGAATTCTTTCTTACCAAGGTTAGGTTCCTTGGGCACATTATTGAAAAAGGTACTCTTACCCCTATTGATCGTGCCATTACCTTTGGTGAAAAATTTCCTGACCAAATCCTTGATAAAACTCAATTACAACGGTTTCTAGGAAGTTTAAATTACGTCCGTGATTTCCTTCCTCAAATTAGTAAAATTGCCGAACCTCTTTATCTTCGGCTTAAAAAGAAACCAACTCCCTGGTCTCAAACCCAAACAACTGCAGTCCAAACAATCAAAAAACTTGTCAAAGAAATTCCTTGTTTATTTATTCCAAACCCGGAGGCATTTAAAATTGTCGAAACTGATGCCTCTGACATTGGTTATGGAGGAATTCTTAAACAAAGACTTCCTGATAATAACAAAGAACAATTAGTCCAATTTACTTCTGGTATTTGGAATTCTGCTCAAAAGAATTACAGTACCATCAAAAAAGAGATTTTGTCAATTGTTCTCTGCATTCAAAAATTTCAAAATACATTATTAAATAAACCATTTTTAGTCCGTGTTGATTGTAGCGCAGCTAAATATGTTTTACAAAATGATGTTTCAAATCTTGCATCAAAACAAATTTTTGCCAGATGGCAAGCTTTATTATCAATTTTTGAATTTCAAATAGAATATATTAAAGGAGAATCCAATTCTGTCCCTGACTTTCTTACCCGTGAATTCTTACAGGGCCAGGCTCCTCAAATTAACCTTATCAGGATGGCTACCCCTAAGGAGTCCACTTCCTCAAATTCTATTGTCAAATCCAAATCTAG
The DNA here is from genome assembly GCF_013358625.1 of Macadamia integrifolia. Lineage (NCBI taxonomy): Eukaryota > Viridiplantae > Streptophyta > Magnoliopsida > Proteales > Proteaceae > Macadamia > Macadamia integrifolia. The sequence continues at coordinate 21,629,389 of NC_056568.1, forward strand.
CTATGGTGCTGTGGCTGCATCTGCTGCACCATCACACCAAATTGTTACCCGTAGCCAGACCCAAATGGCTACCACCAAAACACCTTATTCTCATGCTGTGGTAGTAGGCTCTACCGCAGGACCCATCCAACCTACAAATAAGGCTAGTTTCAGCCTCCAAACTACACAAGCCAAACCTCTTCAAACAGCACAAGGTTCCAAACTCAAGAGCCAATATCATGAAAAGCCATGCAAAGAAGACCTCTTCACTATTGAAGAGCCCTTATACAAATATCTTGATTCGCCAATTATGATGGCACAAGCAGTTTTCTACAAAGGATGGAATCACTATTCCAATTCCCAAGCAAAAAATCAAGAATATTACGAGTATATTCTCGTAGAAACTGACTCTGTCAGACTCAAACTTAATTATGACAGAACCGACCCAACTCTGGTTACACACACAACTGTAACCATTTGCAAAATCCTGTCTCTCCAAGACTGGGGGACTCATCCAATGAACCAAAGAAGCTTTTCAAATGTTTTTTCCCCAAAAAATTTTACCTACATGGATTACCAGGAAGCCTGGTTCAAAGCTTTCACCTTTCAAAATAGAACCAACCGCCATTCTTGGTTCTTCTGTTTTGAATACAAATTCAACAACCAAACTCCCAATTGGTTTCCCAAATGGTGGGACCAGTATGGACCTTTGGAAGAAATCCTTCCTCCACAAATTCAAGATTCCTTCCAAATATTTTCTCAAAACTCAATACCACAACCTCACCAACCCAATCTTCTCAGATTCTTCTTCCATTGCCGCCTCGCATGGATTCTATTCTGGGAATTTCAAATTAATGACTATCAGGTTAATGACTGGATTGCCCCAGTCCTCTGCCGGTCTTTCAATATCAAATGGTGGGACAACTGTGATGTCTCCAAATGCGAGAAAAATGCATTAATCAAAAGCCTCACAGGCCTCCAGCCTGTTCCAAAAATCCAAAGCTCCTCCAAATCAAGCACCAAAAGTGAGAAGGAAGCCCTTCGTGCTCGTCTTGCAGAGCTCGGTTCCGACTCCGACAATGAAGACAATGAAGGCTCCAGTGATGATGCCTACAGTCTCAAATCCATGCAAAGATCTGTTCCTGCCCATGAGCTCTGTTATGGGCAAGATCTATACGAGGTTGACCCTGACTTTGTCCCTGACAGTCTTACGGCGTCTTCCTCCAGCAAATTCAAAGAAGTTACCTCCCGTCGGTCTCGGCGGGCAACCACTGCAAAGTCCTCATCGACCAAATAAGTTTGGTCCAAAACGTCTGCTAAGACGGCTATAAACTAGCCGACAAGGTGCAGTCGTTAAAATTCACCTAGTCAAATAACCCCGGACGACCTTTATAGGAAAGAGGGTACTGCTACTATCCCAGGTCATAGGATAGTCCGGCCAATATCCGGCTCAAATAAATAGGATACAAAATTCTTGATCAAACCAATACGGAGAACAGTGTCCTTGACACGTGGAATGCCGTGGTAAGATCATTGAAGATTCCAAATCAACTATCGACAGCCAATCCATCAAAGATGCCAAATCATTTGTCGATAGCAACTCCAACTTTCGGCGCCAACAGTTCTCCAATTGTCGGCAGCAACTGTTCACTCCAAATGCAAATTTAAGTACACAGTTCCAAATAGTACCAAATGTAATGTTAAACAGTTCCTAATTTGGTACAGTACCAAATGAAACCCAAATGAGAACCAAAACCACATGTAATTCAAATGAGTCTCCTTATGTTATAAAAGGAGCACCTCCCCTCCTCACAAATCACTTGAACATTTTCGGACTCAATCTTAGAACCTAGAGAGAGAAGCTCCGAAGCAAACACAAGATCTTCCAAGATATCTCGAAGTGCCTCGCCGGACTTCAACAAACTCCGATCACCTCAAGTCTGATCATCCATCAAAGGTTAGCTACCCATAGCTCAAAGATCTCTTCACCAAACCAACCTTCTTCTTCTCAAATCCTCTAACCCAAACCGTCCTAAGCCTATCCAGACTCAAGAACTCTAGATCAAAAATATCTCCAAATATTGTAACTTTAATTTCAAAGATATATTTCAAAGTTATTTTCTTTGATTGCATTATTAGCTTCTTTAATCTGCATATAGCAGCTTCTAGCTCTATCCTTGGATTGAAGCCTACAGTCGAGCCTCTCGATTCCAAGATATAGACCTTGTTAAGCAGCTTTTATTGCTTTTATTTTCTGCAATTCTATATCTTTTATTTCAGTTTATGGTTTATTTCTTTAATTTGTTTATTTTAATTCAAGCAAATTTAGTTCTGAGTAAGGTATTGCACCCATCTCAGTGTTAGTCTCCTTGCTGGATCGGAGTAAGGTATTGCACCTATCTCGTCCTGATAACCATACAGAACCAGGAGATCCCTATTTCCCTGGATTTTGGTTAATCTCGATCCTGTAATCTGGTATTAAAATTGCCGAACCTCTTTATCTTCGGCTTAAAAAGAAACCAACTCCCTGGTCTCAAACCCAAACAACTGCAGTCCAAACAATCAAAAAACTTGTCAAAGAAATTCCTTGTTTATTTATTCCAAACCCGGAGGCATTTAAAATTGTCGAAACTGATGCCTCTGACATTGGTTATGGAGGAATTCTTAAACAAAGACTTCCTGATAATAACAAAGAACAATTAGTCCAATTTACTTCTGGTATTTGGAATTCTGCTCAAAAGAATTACAGTACCATCAAAAAAGAGATTTTGTCAATTGTTCTCTGCATTCAAAAATTTCAAAATACATTATTAAATAAACCATTTTTAGTCCGTGTTGATTGTAGCGCAGCTAAATATGTTTTACAAAATGATGTTTCAAATCTTGCATCAAAACAAATTTTTGCCAGATGGCAAGCTTTATTATCAATTTTTGAATTTCAAATAGAATATATTAAAGGAGAATCCAATTCTGTCCCTGACTTTCTTACCCGTGAATTCTTACAGGGCCAGACTCCTCAAATTAACCTTATCAGGATGGCTCCCCCTAAGGAGTCCACTTCCTCAAATTCCATTGTCAAATCCAAATCCAGCTATGGTGCTACTGCTGCATCTGCTGCACCATCTCACCAAATTGTTACCCGTAGCCAAACCCAAATGGCTACCACCAAAATACCTTATTCTCATGCTGTGGTAGTTGGCCCTACCACAGGATCCATCCAACCCACAAATAAGGCTAGTTCTAGCCTCCAAACTACACAAGCCAAACCCCTTCAAACAGCACAAGGTTCCAAACTCAAAAGCCAATATCATGAAAAGCCATGCAAAGAAGACCTCTTCACTGTGGAAGAGCCCTTATACAAATATCTTGATTCGCCAATTATGATGGCACAAGCAGTTTTCTACAAAGGATGGAATCACTATTCCAATTCCCAAGCAAAAAATCAAGAATATTACGAGTATATTCTCGTAGAAACTGATTCTGTCAGACTCAAACTCAATTATGATGGTGAATTGTCCATGAGGATTGAATATGTCATTCATAATTTTCTGAAATTCACTTGGGGCGTTTTTGAGGCCAAATGGCATAACATTCCATTCATATAGGCCAAAGGGTGTTGTGAAGGCTGTTTTATAACGATCCTTATCATGGATTTGGATCTGCCAGAAACCAGACTTCATATCAAATTTGGAAAAGATTTTTGCTTGGTAAATTCTTTGTAAAAGGTCCTTTTGATTTGGGATAGGATATCTGACCCATTGGAGGGCATCATTTAAGGGTTTGTAATTAACTACGAGCCGAGGAGTACCTCTTTCAATTTCAGCAGCCTTGTTGACATAGTATTATATATTTTGGGAAAAATTACACGTACCACCCTTAACACACACCCAAACCTCAAGTGAGTCGCAATGTGTTAAAAAATCACAACTGCTCCCACTTTGAGTGACCATGTTAACAGAAAAATTTGGAAACAAGGAAGAGACAGTATTAACCTTGTTATAACAACAACAACAAACTAAGCTTTATCCCAACTTAATGAGGTCGGCTACATGGATCCAAACATATGAACAATGGGACATGACAAATGAAAGATGAAAAATGTAATATGAACAGTGAGAGGTGAAAGATGAAAGATGAAAGTACAAAAGTAAGAGGAAAGAGGCCATAACCCAGGAAGTCAGAAGAATCTTGGCTAAATGGGGTCGGCCAGATGGATCTTTGTTCTCTAATAGGCTCAATTCGAGGTCATACTTGGTGTGAGGCCTAAACCATGCATGTCATTCCTCACAACTTCTCCTATGGTCATTTTAAGCCTGCCTCTAGGTCTTGTAGCTCCTTCAATTTGAATCTTATCACTCCTTACTAGGGCGTCGCCAGGCCTCCGTTGAACATGACCATACTACCTCAAACGGATTTCTTAGAGCTTGTTATTAATCGGGCAACTCTTAAATCTGCTCTAATATTCTCATTCCTTACTTTATCCTTCCTAGTTTTGCCGCACATCCATCTTAACATCCTCATCTTTGTCACACACATCTTTATATGAAACTTTTTAACTGCCGAACATTCCACCCCGTACATCATGGTCAGACGCACAATAGTCCTATAGAATTTTCCTTAGTCTTTAAAGGGATACGTCAATCACACAACACTCCGGATGCACCTCTCCACTTCATCCATCCCACTGTAATTTTTTAAGAGACATCATCATCTACATCAACTTCTTTATTTATGATTGACCCAAGATATCTAAAATAGTCCTTTTGTGGAATCTCCCTCTTAATCTTCATCGTTTCATTACCCATTATAGCATTGAAGTTACACATTATATATTCCGTCTTCGATCTACTAATTTTAAAACTTCTTGTTTCTAAGGTTGATCTCCATAGCTCTAGCATAGAGTTAGTCTCTGCTTTAGTTTCATCCACCAAAACGATGCCATCGGCGAAGAGCATACACCAGGGTACCTCATCCATGATAAGAGCAAACAAGTATGGGCTTAAGGCCGATCCTATATGTAACCCAATCGTAATTGAGAATTCCTTTCCTTGACCTCCCACAAATCTCATAATAGTCACTACGCCCTTATACATGTCTTTAATTATATCCATATATCTACTCGACACCCCTCTCATAGCTAGGAAATGTCGGATTAAACTTCTAGGGACTCTGTCATATGCTTTTTCAAGGTCAATAAAGACCATATGGAGGTCCTTCTTATGGGCTCTATGGTTTTCCATGAGCCTCCTCAGTAGGTGAATAACCTCCGCCGTTGATCTATCTGGCATAAAACCAAATTGGTTCTCCGAGATATGAGTCTCTCTTCTTAGGCGGGCTTTAATGGCCTTCTCTCACAGTTTTATAGTATGACTCATTAATTTTATGCTTCTCTAGTTATTGCAGCTCTAAATATCCCATTTATTTCTTAAGACCGGGACAAAATGCTTCTCCTCCAATCATCTGACATCTTTCTTGTGTTCATAATCTTGTTAAACAACCAAGCCACCCTATGTACTCTTAAGGCTTTCCACACTTCTATTGGGATCTCATTTGGGCCCGGAGTCTTACTTGCTTTCATCTTTCTCAAGGCCACTTCAACTTTCGCCACATTAGCCTTTTGAACATAGCTATGACGTGTGGAGTCTTGTTGAGTAAAACCATCTTCTAGGTCATTCCTATTCAAACCATCTCTTAGCCTTTTGAACATAGCTATGACGTGTGGAGTCTTGTTGAGTAAAACCATCTTCTAGGTCATTCCTATTCAAACCATCTCCATTTAGTAGGCATAAATATACTCATCCCATCTCCTCACGGTATCCTCATCTCTTACCAACGCTCTTTCATCCTCAGTTTTGATACACCTCACCTAGTTGAAATCTCTACTCTTTCTGTCTCTCGTCTTAGCTATCTTAAGTATAGATTTTTCCCTTCTTTCGTATTAAGGTTGTTTATCTTATGTATAGCTTTTCTCCCTTCTTTCGTATTAAGGTTTTTATAGGGATCCTCATATTTCTTCGCCCTAGCCATCTCCACAACCTTTCTAGCATTGTTTCTAGCATCATAATACCTCTTTTTATCCTTTGTTTCTTCAGTCCTTTGCCAGATCTTGAAACAATCTTTTTTGGTCCTGATAGTCGTCTGGATCTTATCGTCCCACCACCAAGTTTACCTAAATAACCCATCTCAAATGTTTAAAACCCCATTTACTTACCATTGAAGACCTGCAACACCTAGCGTTCTCCATTGAAGACCTTCAACATCTACGACAACACCATCACCCATTGAAGAAGACAATCAATTACATCGTTCTCCATTGAAGACTTGCAACACCTATCGTAATGTGCATAAACAATCTGTATATGGTTTGGAACTTGAGGCCAAAAGTAGATTTGTAGGGGATGAAGAGGAACTCGAGGTACCAACCCCTGTTTGATCCACATGGGGGACTTTTGAGGATGTTTCCATAAAAATATGTAGAACACTATAGATATAGGGAATGACATGTACGTGGAAGCTAGAATATAACAAACAATAAAAGAATATTTCCTCCCAATGCAATCTGGGCTTTCCCTCAGCTTCCAAAACACTCATAGTGTAGAGAAGTTTATACTTCTGTTGACCTTTTGAGTTGTGACCTTGCATCACTGTTAATCGTGAAAGAATGTTAACATGACGAAGCTTCCTCGAGACCCCACCACAATGGTGCAACCCCACTTGGCCTACCTCCACCTTCCTCATCAAATGAACAACCACCACGACTGTCTCATGAATAATGAGGAGCATTGTTGATATAGATGGACATCTATCGAGTGGAGAGAGAGAGAGAGAGAGAGAGAGAGAGAGAGAGAGAGGATAAGCTCACCTTGTAGGTTGTCACGAGTCTCAGATGGTCGATTATAGATCACCGGTGCTTCGTTCGTTAGGGATTCAACATGGTTCCCTCTGCCTGCTGCCTGTGTTGGAATGGTAGAGGTTGCTGATCACCTCTTCTTCTCCTATCCCTTCTCTTCCTCCGTTTGGAAGCATGTTCTCAGGAGGCACATTCTTCCCCTCCAGGGGAAACTAATCTGGGTTGACATGATGTGTGGAGGTACCTCTATATGTGACATTGTTGGTAAACTTGCTTTTTGTGTTTCCATCAACCACATTGGATGGAGCGCAACCTTCATAGATGGACATCTAACTCCCAATCCTTTGATAAGATTTGGAAAACCATCTTCTTTGATGTCAGCTCCAAGCTAATTAGGGATACCTCAAGGAAGAGGCTCATTGTTGTTTCGTGGGGTCTCCCCCCCCCCCTCACTGTGTTTTTTTCCCCCTCTTTGTTTCTTTTTCTCTCCTTCCCCCTTTCTTCTTTTCCTGATTGGGGTCTTTGTGTATTCTGTCCTCTTTTTTGGTAATTTTTTTTTTATTCACCAAAAAAGAGAGCCTTAGTTTGCAGTTCTATTTTTTTTTAATTGAACTTTCACTGTCTTGGTCTGAAACATTTTCTTTCTGCAAACCGGAGAAAGATAAGTTATTTTTTTGAGCAGCTGTAATTTGAATTTTATGGATTGTGGTATGCACATACACCATCATCTTGTATGTTAATTTTTGTTGTTAAATTCCATCTCCTATAACATAATTTTTTTTATTCATCAGTTTTAACAGGGAGGGAATTGCTGTGTTGAAATGCCTTTTTGGGCTTCCTCATGATTTTGGTGGCACTGATGATTTCACCCAAAAAATATCTGAGGATTTAGAGGAACTGATTGTTCTGTTGAGCACAAGGTTTAATGAGGATGAAAACTTAGCCGCTTCAAATCTGAAAACTACTTTATCTGAGGTTAGCTATCATACATTTAATTTTCGATTTCATGCTTCCTTTCTGATGTGGTCTAACTTACAGAATTTCCCAAGAACTGTGCAGACTGTGGAATATGTGAAATCGATATTGTTACTGCTGCGGAAGCCTGTTGGCTCGTTTACGATGGATGATATCTGTTCTGGTGAATGTGTTCCTTCATCATCAAGTGATGTTTTAGTTCATTCAAAGATACTTCCACCCCATCTATTGTTTCCTTCTCTAAAAATGAAGAGCATTCTGAATGATGAAGTTGGATCATCATTGCCACGGATCAGGAAGCCCGACAGTAATGCTGAAAAGGCTGATGATTTCTTTTCTCTTGGGGGACTCGCAGACAAGTTTCTCTGGGATTGCCCTGAATCTTCATCTGATAGACTGTCTGCCCTTCCTGTAAAGAGAAAAATGCCATCAGTGGAAGGCTCTAATAGGCGTTCCAGAGTTGAAGGGTCAGGTTCAGAGGTCATGGGCCCAACTGCATTTTTGCGGGGATTGGGGCTTCCAACTGCCTCTACCACTCCTACTCGTAGGGATAACTTTCGGCAGCGCAAGCCAAACACCAGCAGGCCACCTTCTATGCATGTGGATGACTATGTTGCCAGAGAAAGAAACACTGCAGATGCTGTAAGTAGTAGCTCAAATGTTGTAGGCTCAATACAGCGTGGAGGATCAACCAGTGGTAGGCCTCCATCAATTCATGTTGATGAATTCATGGCAAGACAGAGAGAGCGTCAAAATCTAGCAACTATGACAGTTGGGGAGCCAACAGCGCCAAACAAGAATACACCTCCTGAGAATGAAATTGATACTGAGAAGTTCGATAGATCTCAGCGGTTGAAAGCGGATCTTGATGATGATCTGCAGGAATTAGATATTGTGTTTGATGAGGAGGAGGAAGAATCAGATGATAGATTACCATTTCCTCGCTCAGATGATAATTTGCAGCCTGCCCCAGTCAATATTGGGGAAGGTTCCCCCCATTCAATTGTTGAAGAGACTGAAAGTGATGTAAATGAAAGTACTCAGTTTTCTCACCTGGGTACACCATCAACATCCAATGTTGATGAAAATACACGAAGTGAGTTTTCTTCTAGGAGGTCAATTTCACGATCTGACATGCCATTGAGTCAAGAAACAAGTGTTCCTTCAGAGAAGTACATGGGACCAAATGGAGAGAAACCATTTTTCCAAGAGGAATCTAATGAAATAAAGAATGCTGCTCCAGTTATGCCCTCTGGTAGGCTTGATTCTGCTGCAACAGGAAACCTCTCTGGATTACCTTCACCTTTCTACAATAAAGGTTCTCCATCTGTGCAATTACTAGCTGATTCTAGGGCGCCTTCACCTACTTTCTATCAGAGGGCCAGTCCGCAGCAAACTCTTAACACTACTTTGGCTACTGGATCTCAAGGACCATATGAACAGAAGCCGCTGCTCAATCAACCGCCACTACCTCCGTTGCCCCCTCCACCAATGTTTTCCGTAACATTACAGACAGCCGAATCTGTTCAAAGTTATTTCTCTCCATTTGGTCACCCTATGAGAGATCTGCAACCACCAATTCCAACCGGATACCCATTGCAAGCATTTGATGTTAGTGGCTCCAGTGCTTTATCGGCTTTCCATGTAAGAGAAGACAAACCTTCTGCTCACAATTATGCTGCTGGCTTGCTATTACCTTCAGCTAACTTGTTTACATATGCAGAATCACTAAATCACTATTATAGTTTTCAATGTCAAACAGAGCATCTATCTGCCTTTTGACTATTGTTACTATGAAATTAACCTCCCACTCTCATATGCAGGATTCAAAGTATTTGTGGGCTACTGCCTCAGCTTCAAGTAGGTTACACGATGAGATCAACACTTCTAGTGGATCTGCTAGGCCACCACCGCTTCCTCCTACACGTCCGCCATATTCAGCTTCATCTGTTGCACAATCATCTCTAAATACTAGTTCCCAGTCATCAGGATTCAGTCAGACTAGTGTGGGAACCACGCAGCTTCCATTGACATCTACTATATCTTTAAGCGATACTCGATCCAGTAATTTTTCTGCATCTGGTGGTCTGATTTCTTATTCGCCACCTCCACCACCTTTACCACCGTTGCTCCCTAATAGGCCTACAACCATACCTGGAAATTTTTTTAGCAGTATGGCAACTCAGCAACAGGGCCAAAACCTATCTAGTTTCCTACATACTGTTACCAGTCAGGCTGCCATTCAGATGGCTCAACCTCGTGTACAATTACAACCACTGCAACCACCGCAACCACCCCGTACACCCCATCCTCAGCACATTAGGCCACCTATTCAAGTTTCACAACAGCAATCAGACCAAGGGGTGTCTCTGCTACATAGCCCCATTCAAGTGCAAATGCAGCCACTACAAATGCCCCAGTCCCATATTTCTCCAGTTCCTGTTTACTATCAACCCCAGCAACCAGACCACATTTCACAACCTCAGCAACAGGAAGTTGAACATGTACAATCACAAACCCTGTACCAGCATGGTGATAATTCATCCCAGCAACATCAAGATTCAGGGATGTCACTTCAGCAGTTCTTTAGTTCCCCTGAAGCCATTGAGGTATTTGTTGGATATTGCCAGTATAAGAGTAACTCTGGTATCCATTTCAGCATTTCAATTTTCCTCTTCCTAATTTCATTTTTTTATTTCATGATAGTCTTTGTTGAGTGATCGGGAAAAACTTTGTCAGCTTTTAGAGCAACACCCAAAATTAATGCAAATGCTTCAGGTATGAAATCTTTCTCTTTATTAGGCTAAATAAAGAATTGTAATCACCTTTATTTTCTTTCTCCTACTATTTACTTTGCTCAGAATTTGTTCAAATGAAGATACAACATTATTCCAAGGTCAGGGGCAATGACTTCAAACTTTTGCAGAGGGTGCAATTTAGTCCCACATCAATTGGGTAGTGTGCTGCTGCTGGGTTTATGATCCTGGGAAGGGCCTCTTAGTGAGGTTGACAAACCTTACCAATTGGTGTTAGGCTGCCACTCAGAAAACAGGATCACAATATCTACTAAACAACCAGAATTAGATAAAATTTTATCCCACAATTTACATAACATATCTGGCTGCAAGGTCGAGTAGGCCTTTCAAATTTCGAGTAAATGGACCCCAAAACTTGGTGGTGATCCAACAGTCAGATTTGAGAACCAGAGGATAGTTTCAGAAAAATAGCAATCACTAATTCCTAAAATCTAGGGACTATGATATCAGTCAATCAGCAGATCTGATGAGGACCAAAGTCTGGTCGGACCAGCCCTTTTGGACAGAGAAAAACTCCTAATCTCAGTTCAATCTAATCGCTGGATGACCCTAGATGATGATGTCGATTTGCAGCAAAAATACTTCCAAAACAGGTGTGCTTCTAGCTATGAAAACATCAAGCAAACCGAATAAAAGAAATTCCAGATGTTCCCCTATGATCAGGCTTACATTCTCTCACAGATACATGTATTAAAAAGCCATTAAAATCTTTATTCAAATTCATTGGGAGCTTTGTGACTCAAACAACTAACAAGTAAAATATAATAGGAAGCAGAAATAGAGGGGTAGACACAATAGGAAACTGAAATAGAGGCGGACACAATATAATAGTATGCCCACCACTTCCAATAAAACATTAATAAAAGACTAACTAAAATGCATCATAATTCATAACTAACGCCCATCAAGGACTGAGTGAACTCTTAACTTAGCTATAACACTGAGTCACGAGTGCTTCTTCTTCCTCTGGTACTTTAAAAAGTACCTATCATGTTGCTGATCTGCATCACCTCTTCACCCTGAAGCTTTGGGCTTTTAGGTCAGACACCTTCAAATTTATTAGAACAGGTTGTCTATGCACCAACCATCTAGCCCAAAGATTCTTTTCCTCCGGCGGGGGGTGGGGGGAATTGGTTTGGTAGTGAGCGGCTACTGGACTTACGACCCTGGGCCTTTCCATCATGAAGCTTGGGCTTTTGGATTGGACGCTATCACAAACATATAACAAAATCCCTGGACTTGGTTTAAAATATACATGCCAAGCAAACATTTACATTCAATAAGATAGCAAGTTTGCAAATGAATACATTTGCGAAGTATAAGGATAGAGCATAGGGGCATGATTATTATTTTGGTGACTTATTAGAGACCTACAAGGGCTAGATGTATGTATTTTATATTGAACCGACTAAAATGTTTGTTTCAATCTCAGAAATCTGACATTTGCTAAATAGAACAGTTTTTGTGCATTTCCTTTTTTTTTTTTTTTTGGAGGGGGGGGGTGTTTACCATTTGATCACTTGCCCTCAACTGCATGTAGTGATTGACATGCCCTATTACACCTAAAAATTTACTTGATGATGATTTTCAATAGGACAATTTGGATAGCTATGTTGTAACATAATTAGGGTCACATGCTATTTTTACACCTCATGAAACATGATAGGACCTGCAAGAAAATGCGTTAGGTCCAGACTGCTGTTTAATTTTCATCTCTATTCAGTGTTATCTTGAACAGGTTTCTTTAGCAAGTAGAAAACATAATTGGTGACTTTGTTTTGAACAGTGTCACGAGAAAAATTAAAAGGCCTCTTCTGTTTCCTCACACCCTTATGTACAACTTTGTTAGGTGTCAGGCTCCAGTGATTGGTAGTTTTGCTTTCACTGGAATATTTTTTGGTGGTCACTTACACTAGTTTTTGTGCATAAGATTTGATCGTTTCTTCTGGCTACTCAGGAACGGCTAGGCCATCATTAGTGTCATGATGCCGAGGATGTTTTCCCTCTGTAACCTGTGCTCTAAACCCATATGCCGCCTGTTATTCTCGAAAAGTCACTCCTACTTGGAGGTTCAACCACCCTCAGGAACGGCAGCCAAAGTTACCTTCTGGTCATGCTTGTATTGTATTCCATATGTGAATTTGTATCCATGTACATTTTTCCCCTTTTGGTTTTTTTTTTTTTTTTTTGGTAATTTCTTTTTGGGTGTTAGTATCCATGTACATAATGTTTCAATAGATAGATGTTTTTTGTTTTCCCCCCTATTATGTGAAGTTTTTTCTTGTTTATTCATTCATTTACCAGTGAAAAGGTTACTGGCAAAAGGTAATGTGCTTGTTCTCTTATGAAGTTCACGTTGGAAATCATACCAAGATCAATATTAGAACTGATTTCATAAAGTTATTTAACGGCTAACTTGGTAGAAAAATTCCTCCTCCTTCGGTGGAGACACCTCCATCGATCCTCTTCAATTGAGATGGGCAGCTTAATAATATCACTAACCACAGATAGAAGAAGATAAATCATTCAAAAGAGGCTCATTTCAAACATTATTAGAAATGAAATCCTTCACCCAATGGTAAGAAACCCCAAGGGGTTAGTGCAGTTGGCTTGGAGGGGACACGGTTTTCCGTCTCAAGAAGCGTGGTCCCGTGATCAAATCTTCGCCGTTCCACTTAACTTCTTGGGGCCACCACATGAGAGTTTTTTTTTCAGATTGACCCGGCCCAGTGTAAGCAGTATTATAGTGACCCCAAGGACCCGGTTCTATCTGTGGTAAAAAAGAAAAAAATAGGATACAAGAGAAAGGGGGGGGGTGTGAAGGAGAATGCCAAACTCGATTTCCACTCCCAATCTTAATAGACACCATTTTTTTTAAAGTAGTAAGGATGCTCACAATACTATTCCGGGCCTGTGAACACTTTATGTCAAGGACTTTAGGATGAAAAATAGCGAGAGAAAAATATTTTGCTTTTAAGACTTGAGCCCATAAAGCATTATTATTGGATAAAAGTCTTCAACCAAGTTTTAATAACAATGCTTTATTTCGAGTGGAAACACGACGGAGTTTTAAACCTCCCACCAGTTTAGGTGCATAAATCTTATTCTAAGCAATGAGATGGAGTTTTTTTATGGTATCAATATCAATATATTCATTCCAAGCTCGTGAACAAATAGAGTTAAGCTTTCTACATATTTGGGAGAGAACAAAGCACGACTAAAGATAATTGGTTATAAAAGCTATCATCAATTGAGTAAGAGTTTTGTGGCCAGCAGAAGAGAGGAACTTAGTTTTCCGACCTGAAATTCTTTTTTCTACTCGATCAACAATGGACTATGGATCGCAACATGAGATCTCGGCTGAAAAAGATTAGTTCCCACATAAATGGAATTATTAGTCATCTCCTTTATGCCAAGGAGTGCAGAAAGACAAATCTTCTCATCATTTGGGACATTCTTACTATAGCAAACACCACTTTAGATCAGAAAAAAGCTCAAGGGCATATTTAATGGTTAGAATATCTTCAATAGTAGCATGATAAAAATAAATAAAAAAATAAAATGTTATCATCAAAAAGATGTGAGATTTCAGGACATTTCGTGTAACTTTGATTCTACAAAAAAGCAAAACCTTCAAGTTTGATAGAGTGAGAAACAGAAGCAATAGGATATCCCACTAGATCACACCATTTATCTCCAAAGCCCAGATATTAAAAAATCAGCCTGAATCTAACCACATTCCACCGAAAATCATATGGAAACAACAAATAATGAACCCTTAGCTCTTGTTCCTTTCTCATGGCCATAGTTGGTGAAAGGCCGCGAGGTACCCCACGTACACATTTGATTAGCTAATAAACCTCTTTCACTTAGCTTTAACCCTGATTTAAAGAAAAAAAAAAACTCTTCCTGCACAGTTTTACTTTAGCTTAGATTGATTTTTTTTTTTTACACCATTCTCTAGGGCATAGCCTCTGTGGTAGGAGCTCTTTGACTGCTTTTAATTAAAGACTGCCGGATGCCGACTGCCTTTATCCAGGCTTGAGAGCAGCAGAAAAATAATGGCAAGAGTTGAGTTGAGTTTGAGTACATAGATTCCATGTACATTTTATGGATTTGTTTTTTTGGATATTCACTATTTTTTACTTACATAATACAAAAAATACAAAATGAATCTTTCTAGTTTATTCCGATGCTTCTGTTTCAGTCAGACCTAGAGCCTTGGGTCTTGGTTGCATCATCCTTGATAAAGACCAGGAGCTCTGTGCTGTGGCGCCCGCTGATCATGGTGCTTTCTCTTTTTCTGTGGATGATGAGGCCTTAGCTATTTGGATGGCCATGATTTTTTCTCTTCAAGCCGGTTTTCTGCATATTATTGTTTATTCGGATTGTCTCTCAGTGATTAGTTGCTTGGTTGCTTGGTGTTTAATTTTTTTCATCCTCTTGTGGAAATTCTTATGGTAGTTGAGGATATTAAGATTCTCTGATCTAGATTTATCTCCTGCTGTTTTCGTCATGTTTATAGGGTCGAAAAATGTTGTCACCTGCACTATCTCTAAGTGGGCGGTTGATTACCCCTATATAGGTGTATGGGTCTCCTCGTTTCCTGAGGAGTTGTTTAGACATTGTAAAATATTTCTTGTCTTCTATAGTTTAATGTTGTCGTCTCCTTTCTAGGGAGGGCCATTGCACCATAAAAAACAATGTAATACATTTTTTGTAATGTTAGCACACAAATATATATATATATATATATATATATTCGTAGTTTTTATTTTTTTACATTGTATAGATTTTTCTTGATTTTACAAAGTTTCTTTGGAAAAAGAAAGGAGCTCCTCAATCAGGCGGGTAGACTTTCTCTCCAGACCCGGCATCACATAGATGCCTGAATCCGAGTAAAGCTGATCTGAAAGGGGATCTATATTTCAGAGCTGATCTGAGAGCCACATCTATTACGTAGCGATAATGATGAGGACTCGATCTCTCGAGCGCCCCATGACATAAGCTTGGAGAAAAAGCGCGAGTGCCTTGAATAAGAATGAGATGTAGGAACTCCTTCTCTGTCCTAAAGATCTAAAGACCCTAATGTGTAAATGGATTGACTTGTAATAAATATTGCATTTTGTTCTATAATTACACAAATGTTTACTTGTAAACTTTTGTTATCAAATATTATTTGTAATTATTTATGGGAAGCAAAGTAGTGACTGCAAGAGAACGATCGGGCATGTGATAAGCTTGAGAAGGAGCTAGTTTTCTTGGATGAGTATATCCTGGTATAAGCAATGGGAGCAATGAGAGAAAATCTGGTAATAAGGTAGGGATTTCAGCGAAACAAGACTGGTTCACTTTCGACCCCAATAACACTTTCTTTTGCCAACTGAGATTTGGATCGGTTTGTGATGCAGGAGAATTTTCAAATGGACTAACAACCCAGTCTAATAAGCCCACAAGCCGACAAGCCCAAGCCAAAGGATAGAAGTTGGAAATAAAAGTTGCAATCTAGGTGTTTGAGATTTTAAAATGTAACCGCAAACGTACGGATCAGTGTAGCTACGAGTCAAACACAGGGAGAGCAGCCACTTTATTTTTTTGCTTCTTTTAATAATGCAAAAGTGAACCGACTAATAGTTGTGATCTAATTCTAATTACCTTCCTAAACATATGTATCTAAAATAACGTCCTAACCATTCGTCATCTAAGAATTTAAATACGCAAGCCACGCAATTAAAATTAAATAAATAAAAAGCTGAAAAAAAAAACACCCCACGCAATTAAAAAGCAATGAAGAAAAAAAAATGCTGAAATAAAAATAAAGTAAAAGAAAGGGGATAAAGCTAGAGAGAGACTCACAAGTAGGTTTTGTAAGTATCATGGACCTCCGCCGGGATCGTGATATAGCGCATAGCGCGTGTACACACGCTAGGGTTAGACCCTAATGAGATGAGATAGTATCCCCTGGTCATCAAAATGCCAAGGGGGGGATACACGTTATGGGTAATAGGGAGTCGCCACCTAGAAAGGGTCTAGACCCATAAATGTCTCCCCCAATCAAGGGAGAGAGACTAATGACTCTGATGGATAAAGCTGGTTTGCATCAAGATTTTGGACAAGTGTTAAGTGACAGACTGGGAAGGTGTTAGGCACTTAGTCTACCCGACCCTAAGGCCGATCTCCTTCTGTTTGATCAAAGTTTGTTTGTATCCTACTAACTAGTCCTAAATCTAGGTCACTGAAAACCCTAAACTAAGTATCTAAGCATGACATGTGAAAACCCTAAACCAAGTGTCTAAATTATGCTAGTTAGGTTATGATGCAAATAATGAAATGATTATGCTAATTAAATTTAAAAATCCTAAATGATTTAATTGATGTATTATGAGTCTTAGATTAAGCTAATGAAATAAGTCTAAACCTAGGATTATTTTAGCAACTTATGAAACCCTAAATTAACTAATTCGATTAATTGAGTCTAACCTAGATGGATGATTAATGAACTTATGAAATCCTAAATTGAACTAATGGGTTTAATTGAGCCTAGCCTAGATGGATGGTTAATGAAATTATAAAATCCTAAATTGAACTAATTTGTATGATTTTTAATTAGCCAATACCTAATGAAATAAGAGAAGGAGGGTTGGACTGGCTACCTTAATTGAATGCATTTTTAATGGCCTAATAGCCTAATGAATTTAGTTCAAAACAAATTAAACTAAAGTAATTTATGAAGCCTAATTATGCTAGTTACAATTGTTTTGATCTAAATTAGGGGATGTATTAAAGGTGATACAAAAATCCTATTTAGGCTATTGAGATGAGATGCTTTTAACTAATTAATCTAATTAATTATCCTACATTAAATAACTAATTAGTTGATTGATTAAAATAAACAAACCACTAGAGGGAAAAAGATTGGTAATTACACAAATTTAATAAATTAAATTGAATGAAGAAATCAAATGCAGTGATTTAAAAGTTAAATAAACTAAACACAATAAAATAAACAACAATTGAAATGACTAATTAAGTTAACTACGTTATTTTGATCAATCTAAATTAGTATTACACTAATGCGAGTGAGGGTTGGAGACCAAAAGATAGAAAACAGTAGGAAAACCCGAATCCCTAATACGCACCTAATGCTACCGGCCGATTTGAGGGGCCAGCCACGCCCATACTACCCTACATGCTAGGCTACGTCCCACGTATGTTATGAAGAGGGAAAAAGAAATCTGTCTAGTTTACTTGATTAAAGCTAAATCTAGGTTCAAATACATTATTATACTTAATTAGATGGATTGAAAATATTTTAAACTAATCCTAAAAGGTGAGATGAACATATCATAAGGGCCCAAAAGGACTAATGAGATAAACATTATGCTAATTAGATTAAATCATTTTACTAACTACATTTACACAAAGCAAATTAATAAAATAAGCTATAATAAAATGGGAGTTTGATTAAACTACTAGAACAACTAAATCAAACTACATTGCAAAACAAAAGAAAAAAATAAGGTGAAAAATCAAACTTTACAAGACTTAAACACATTGGGAATTTACAAAATTGATTTCAGAGATTCCAATAAGGATTATAGCAACAACAGTGTCTTTACTCATGGTTTCTTGACATGATCAGATGCCTTCGTAATCCAAAGTGTCAACCACATGTGGTGCCATAGAGCTTGGTTAGAAACAGTAGAAGAACACATACAAGGCCCTAGGCAAGGTTGGATCGATTCCATGGAGAAGTGAGGTTGAAAATGATGGTGATATGGTTCAGATTTCGATAATAGAAGGAATGAAGGTGAGGATGGATTTGGTTGCAGGTTTAGACATGAATGATGCGGCCAAGTGAAGGAAAGAAGAAGAAGATGGTGGAATTCGGTTTCAGCAAAGGAAGAAAAGAAAGAAAAGAAGAGGAAGAAGAAGAAGAAGAAGAATAAGGAGTAGTTGTAGGTTTCGGTTGCAGTAGCAGGGAAGAAGAAGAGAAAAAGAAGAAGAAGAAGAAGAAGAATAAGTAGTAGTTGCAGGTTTCGGTTGCAGTAGCAAGGAAGAAGAAGAAGAAAGGTGCGGCTGTAGGTTCGGTTGCAGCAGCAGGGAAGAAGAAGAGAAAAAGAAGAAGAAGAAGAAGAAAAAGGAAGGAAGGAGGAGAAAGGTGTGGCTGCAGGTCCGGTTGTAGCAGCAGGGAAGAAGAAGAGAAAAAGAAGAAGAAGAAGGAAGGAGGAGAAAGGTGCGGCTGCAGGTTCGGTTGCAGCAGCAGGGAAGGAGAAGAGACAAAGAAGAAGAAGAAGAAGAAGAAGAAGAAGAAGAAGAAGAAGAAGGAGAAAAAAGGAGGAGAAAGGTGCAGCTGATTTTCTGCTATAGGGAAAAGAAGAAAGAAAGGAAGAAAAGATGGGGGCAGAGATTAGGGCTTCAGATCCTAATCTAAGGGCCTAGATTAAAAGAACAAAAAACAATTTAAAAAAAAATACTAAACCAAATCAAATCTACTTAAGTAAGCATGTTAAATAAAAAAAAAAAAAACCAATTAAACCTAATTAATCTAAAAGAATCAATTAAACCTAAATACCTTTAATTGGACCGGAATAAATCAATTCACATCTAATAAACCGTATTGAACCAAACTGAAACTAATTAAACATAATTAATCTAAATAAATCAATTATTAATGAATTAGAAATTAATATATTAAATTAAACTAATTCTAAATCACTATTAGGAAAAAATAAGAAGAAAAAAATAAATACCTTAAACCCGGCTTTAATCAAGAAACAAGGGGAGATAACCCTTGTGGTTCAAGGCCCAAAATCGAACCGAACCGGACTAGGTCTCCTGCTCAAGGAAGGATTATACATTCAAAATTTTATACTTGAAGAGATTCTTTATTTAGAGAGAGAATTAACAAAAACCTTCATGGGGCCTTGTTCCTTCTCCCAAATTTTCTTCTCTCCCCTTTTTGGAAGAGAGGAAGGGCTATTCTTTAGCCTTAGGACTTGAGACAATTCTCTCTTATTTCCGATGTGAGACTAAAAAAATAGAAAGAATTGTCCAAAAAGGCTTGCTTTTGGACAAAGGGCTTTGTGCGTCATGTGGCACTCTTTGGTTACTCAGAATGGAATCTGATATCGAACTTTGGAGTCAATTTTTGAAGGTCATATCTTTCAAACCGTTAGTCAGAATTCGATGTGTAATATGTCATTAGAAAGCTCAGTCCGAGCACTATCCAATGAAGTGAGACACGATTGTGGTCTTGACTAGGAACCTTTACAAAAATATGCATAAAATAGGGACCCGGATCATATAATGAAATAGAGAATCGGGTATTGATTCGCATAGTTCTCGCATCAAAGTGTAATGTCTGACTTGAGGGGACAAACAACAATAATCCACAACATCAAATTCTAATTTTTAAAAACATTTTCTCTTGAAAGTTTATAGAAAAAAATGGTCATTTTCTACTCTAAGTTTGAAAATTCTCCTAGTCTAAAATATCCAACATGTAATTCTTCATATTGTCATCATTGGCGGGGGGTGACAAAATTTGGTGTCTACAGGTTTCTCTACTTAGCCCGAGGGATGCATCATAATATGAGATTCCCTACGTGACCAGAGATTCACTCTTACAAGGGTTACTCTACTTGGCTTTAGGAAAATGGAGACAATTAAAATGAAAATAATAAAATGATTGTTCTATGGCTAGGAGGGGCAAAGCCAACACATACACTAGCCATGAACCTTGGGGTAAAGGGATAGCAATAATGTAATGACTGAAATTAGAATCTTAAATTAAGAAAGAAATGGTAGTCAGAAGAGGGAATGAGAGGGGGGAGAGAAGACCACTGAAGGAGCCTACTTACTTGAACTTCAACCTTTAAACTGAAAACTTGATCAATTTGAAATACTATTGGTACTAAAAACCAGATCTGGAATAAACCAAATCTGAAATTTCTAGTAGTAGAGAAAACAAATCTGAAGAAAAAAATTGAACTTGAAAGACATGCTTCATAGCTTATTCTTGTCACCTAGAACTAAGCCTAGAACTAGAACTTGAAAACTACAATTTCAATTGTTTAAACAATAAAAATAAAAGACTGAATCAAAAACAAAAGTGCTTACATTAATTGAATAAAAAGAACTTACAAAAGTGTTTAAAGCATAAACCTAGAACTAGAGTTTGAGAAAGAGAAAACTAGAGAAAGAGATAGAGCAAATAAGAAAAAACCCTAGAAGAAGAATGAAGTGCCTCCTCCCCTTGTGTTAATTCTATTATATAGAGAATGGGTGAGGGAAGCTAACGATTTTAGCTTCTAAAAATATATATATATATATATATATTATCTTATTGATGAGGTGGAGGAGAGAGAAGAGAGAAAACGTGTGGAGAGAGATCTCCCACGATTTTTTTTTGCATTTTTTTCCTATTTTTTTTTCTTTTTCTATTTTTCTCTCTCTTCTTGCATAAGAAACCCCCTTTGACCGATTTTTCTTGCTTAGATTTGGACAATATTCTATTTTAATGGAAAACTCCATCCATGCCCTTGTCTTTTTTTTTTTTTTTTCTTCTTTCCTATTTTTTTCTTTATTTTCTCTCTCTTCTTCAAACTTGCGTACAACCATCTTGGCCGAACTCCTTTAAAAGATGAGTAGGAGAGAAAAAATCTTCTAAAAAAAACCTCTTCGTCGAACTCCTTTAAATGATGAGTAGGAGAGAGAAAATCTTCTAAAAAAAACCTCTTGGTCGAACTCCTTTAAATGATGAGTAGGAGAGAGAAAATCTTCTCAAAAAAACCTCAATAACATGGCAGCTAACTGGTTCGAACTTGAGACCTCCTAATAAGCAAGGGATTTTGCACATCACAACTCACCAACTACACTAGGTAGTTGTTATTACCAAAAATAAATCTTCAATCACTTAAGGATGTGGTCCATCGATCCTTGTTGGTATTTGAAATATTCCTTATACCCTTGGGACAACTGCATATGGGTTGGTTCTGCATCTCAGTTCAATTCTGATCCATTATTCTTTTTCTAGCCCGAAAAGAATAATCACTTGTACGGTTGACCAAACGAATGTGTACTTGCAATTGAACACGTTTATATTGATTAGAATTTCGTCATCTTCGCAACCATGATAAGAAATAGGACCTCTTTATATGTAAAATTGAAGATATAGCACCTGATAGTCCTTAAGGCATTGAAAATATAAAACCTACAAAAAGAGAGTAAAATCCAAGATAGTTCCATTCTAAATATGTAAAATGCATGTTTTACTATACTAGATTTTACATATAAATGTGCTCATCAGAATTCCCCCACACTTAGACTTTGCTAGTCCTCGAGCAAAACAAAAAGAAAAAGAATAATAAAAAAAAAATTAATTCACTTTCGTAGGAATCACGGTTGCACTTAGCATGTGCAACAAGCCTTTAAACCCCTAGGTCACCTCTAGTGGACGAGTTGTGTCTCGTGGGTGTTTGCAGTGAATATACACCCAAAATTCAGAATAAACAAATCCTAACCTTGGCTAAAGGTAAGGGCCATACATATCCGGAGCAAAGATAATTCCTCTTACAAGGGACCCCCTCACTTGAACTTTATTATCCTTTATCGATTCCAGACACTAGCATATTTCATAATTTGGAACTCACTTCATCTCTTCCAAAACATCCTTATCTTTAGGCAAAATCACTTGTGAAGAAATATGGAACCAATGACTAAGGCGTTGGAGTGTTTTTGACCAAATATGTTACCTAGCATTAATGACATTTACACATTTTTTTCTCATTTTTTTTTTCACTTAATAAACTCTATTCTACTCCACTACTTTTGGCCTAAATGACATGGTGGAGCAAACACCAGACACCCAAGTTACATGTAGCTTCGCTTTTTGCATATGCCCACAAAGACAATGATGCTAGAGTTCTTTCAGAAGTTTCCTCCCTAGGAATTTCGATCAAGACACCATGCTTCCTGAGGCGCAATGCCCAATCTAGTTCCAAGGGAATCAACTCTTATTCTTCTTTATACCACATTTCACACTTCATTTAAAATTGTGCATTTGTCAACTCATGTCAAATTAAAAAGAACGTCTCAACTCCAAATCAAAAGTACAAAGAACCCATAGACTTACATCTGGTCCAACACCATAAAACAAGTGTCTTTTATTTTTCAAAAGAAAGTCTCATCTCAAGACACATGCTTGTTTCTTTCTTCTCAACAGGGTTTTTATACGTTCAAAATGGGTATCTTAATCAAAACTTTTATTTTCATACATCAAGCAGCCGAATGGTATGATTTTTAGTCAAAAGCCAAAGTAGGACTTCATCCTTGGCAAGCGCAAAAATAAAAAGAATAACAAACAAAATAAAGTGAAAAAAGTAAAAACTGGTTTCCCTCCCCCACACTTAAGTCATGCGATGTCCTCAATGGATGGAAAGAATTAAAAGCAAAGATAATGCAAGGGGGCCATACCTAATTAAAAGTTAGTCATCAGTGTAAAGAGGTTCATGGAGATCCATGACCTCTTCACTACCAGTAGTAGGAAACTCGAGGAATAGTTTCAACCATTGACCATTAACCTTCGAAATTATCCCTGTTCCTGGATTTAGAATCTCCACAGTCCCATGGGGATATATATTATGGATAATAAACGGTCCATCCCATTGGGATCTAAGTTTACCAAGGAAAATGTGCAATCGAGAGTTGTACAATAAGATCTTATCACTAATTGTAAAATATTTACGCAGAATGTGCTTATCATGGAAAGCTTTAGTCTTTTCTTTGTAAATCTTAGAACTTTCATAGGCATCATTTCTAAGTTTCTCCAACTCAAATAGTTGGAGCCTACGATAAATTCTCGTATCAGACAAATCAAAGTTGAGCTTCTTAATGGCCCAAAAGGCCTTATACTCAAACTCAACTGATAAGTGACAAGCTTTCCCATACACCAAACGATAGGGAGGCTGACCAAGGTCAGTCTTGAATACAGTCCGATGGGCCCATAAGGCATCAATGAGCCTAAGGGACCAATCCTTATAGTTGGGATTAATAGTTTTCTCCAAGATTTGTTTGATTTGCCTATTAGACACCTCCATTTGGCCATTAGTTTGAAGGCGATAAGGAGTAGATAACTTATGGGTGATCTCATACTTTTTCATTAAGGCCTCAAAAGGCCAATTACAAAAATGAGTACCTCTATCACTAATTATTACACGTGGTGTACCAAAGCGGGAAAAATGTTCTCTTTAAGAAACTAGACCACCAATTTGTGGTCACTAGATTTACAAGATATGGCCTTTATCCATTTAGAAATGTAACTAACAACCAAAAGTATATACAAGTTTCCAAAGTAATTAGGGAATGGTCCCATGAAATCGATGCTCCATACATCAAAGATCTCAACTACCAAAATAGGGTTGAGGAGCATCATGTTCCTCTTATTAATACGACCAAAAGACTGGCAGACGAGACAAGCCTTGCAAAAATCAAAAGCATCTCTAAAAAGAGTAGGCTAATAAAATCCACATTGGAGAACCTTTGCGGCAGTCTTCTTAGGTCCAAAGTGTCCACCACATGCATAATTATGGTAAAAAGAGAGAAAAGAATGTTGCTCATGATCATAAACAAATCATCGAATAATCTGATCTGGACATATCTTAAACAAATAAGGATCATTCCAGAAAAAGTGCTTAACTTGGGAATGAAACCTATACTTAACTTGGGAATGAAACCTATACTTAACTTGGGTGGACTAGTGATCCGGAGTCACATCTGAAACTAAGAAGTTGACAATGTCAGTAAACCATGATTCACTAGACATTGCAAATAACTGTTCATCTGGAAAGTTCTCGTTGACTGGAGAATCGACAGTCAAAGAATTGAAAAGTCGGGATAAATGATCTGCAACTAGGTTTTCAACTCCTTTCTTATCCCTAATTTCTAAATCAAACTCTTGCAAAAGTAAAACCCACCTAATGAGACAGGTTTTGGCATCCTTCTTCTAAACTAGGTATCTAAGAGCAGAATGATCAGTATACACCACCACATGTGAACTTACTAAGTAAGACCAAAACTTTTCTAATGCAAACACAACAATTAAATTTTTCTTTTCAGTGGTTATATAATTGAGTTGTACATCATTTAAGGTCATACTAGCATAGTAAATGATAGTGGGCAACTTATTAATCTTTTGACCCAAAACCGCTCCTATAGAAAAATCTAAAGCGTCACACATCAGTTCAAAAGGTTCAGTCCAAATAGGTGATTGAACAATGGGTGCATTGGTTAACTCCTTAAGTTGTTTGAAGGATTCTAGGCACTCTTTAAAAAACTCAAAAGTTTGATCTTTGGCAAGTAATGAAGTAAGAGGTCAGGCTAACTGACTAAAGTTCTTAATAAACCTTCTGTAGAAACGTGCATGCCCTAAAAAAGATTGGACGTCCTTAACAGATTGAGGAGGTGGTAAATTATCAATTAAATCCACTTTGGCTCTATCTACCTTAATTCCCTCCTTGGATATTACATGACCTAAAACAATACTAGATTTAACTATTTAATGGTATTTCTCTCAATTCAAAACCAAATTCTTAGACATGCATCTTTTCAAAATTAGGGAAAGATGATGAAAACATTCAGAATAGAAATTCCCATGAATTGAAAATTCATCCATAAATACTTCTAAGAATTTTTTGACTATGTCAGAAAAGATGCTCATCATGCATCGTTGGAACGTAGTCGGGGCATTACAAAGCCCAAAAGGCATACGCCTGTAAGCAAATGTTCCATATGGGCATTTAAAAGTAGTCTTATTATGTTGGTCCTCTAAAGCAATTGGGATTTGGTTATAGCCGAAATATCCATCAAGAAAATAATAGTATTTATGTCCAGCTAACCTCTCTAACATCTGGTCAATGAATGGCAATGGGAAGTGGTCCTTCCAGGTTGCCACATTAAGTTTCCTGTAGTCTGTGCACACTCTTCACCCTGATTGGACACGGGTTGGAATTAGTTCATTTTGGCATTAGGCACTATAGTCACCCCAGACTTCTTAGGCCACTACATGAACTGGGCTTACCCATTGGCTGTCAAAAATAGGATAAATTATTCTATGATCTAAGTACTTTAGGATCTCTTTCTTAATAGCTTCCATCATCACTGGGTTAGCTCTTCTTTGGGGTTCCGTGGATGGTTTGGAATCCTCCATAAGATGTATATGATGTTGCACAACAGAAGGGCTTATACCCTTGATATCAGTCATAGTCCAACCTAGGGCTTCCTTATTATCTTTTAACACTTTAAGTAACTCCTCTTCTTGGCTAGAAGTCAAATTTGAAGAAATTATTATAGGAAGAATCTAGTCAGGCCCTAGGAAAACATACATCAAATTAGATGGTAACTCCTTAAGATCTAGCTTAGGAGGCTCAATTATAGAAGATTTGAGAATAGAATTGGAAAGGGGTCCTAAGAGCTTCACAGGTATGTGAAGACTCAAGACTTCAGGAAAAAAATTTCACTATCATCATCCAACTCATCCATACACTCTTGGAATCCTGAATCAAAATCAATATTAAAGTTGGTAATTAAATCATTAGAAAAATCCAAAAAATCCTCAAGCATATTGATCTCTTCTTCCATATGTGCTTGCTTGCTTATCCTAAATATATTAAACTCAATAGTTTGGTTGCCAAAAGATAACCTTAGGAACCCATTCCGACAATTGATTAATACATTACTGGTAGCCAATAATGGTCTTCCTAGAATTATTGGGATCTCATCCTTGGTTGAGAAAGACTTGGTATCTAACACAATAAAATCAACAGGAAAAATAAATTCTTCCACCTTTAGTAAGATATCCTCAACAATTCCTTTAAGAATCTTAACAGACTTATCTGCCAACTGAAGAGTAGTTCTAGTGGCTTTCAATTCTCCCAATCCTAGTTGCTTATACACATGGTAAGGTAAAAGATTCACACTTACGCCAAGATCAAGTAAGGCATGCTCAATGTAGGTGTTACCTATGACACAAGATATGGTAGGGCTCCCTTGATCCTTATACTTAGCTGTTACCTGCCAAGAATGTTTTTTTGGGCACACTAGTGATACATTTGTGAGTACAAAAATCTTTTAGTACCTTTGCATAGGCAGGGATCTGGGATATGACATCCAAAAGAGAGATGTTCACTTCTAACTTTTTAAAGACTTCTAAAATTTTATCCATGGAAGCAATCTTCTTTTTATTTACCAAACGATTAGAAAATGGGACAGAAGAAACATAAGGACTGTTAGGGATTTATCCTTTTTTAGAAGAATCATTTTTGGTTTCCTCAACCAAATCATCTTTAATTTCAAAAGAATCTTTATGTTCATCAGATGAACCTGGAACAAGAGGCACACTTGTGTCCTCAACTGAAGGAGAGTTAACAGGAGTAATAGATGAGGAAGATTTAAGAATGCTATGTTGGTACTCTTTATCACTCCTAAGGGCATAAACAACATTACATTGGTTAGAGGGCCCTTGTTGAATCTGACCTTGTACTATATTCAGTGGTGCATTAGTTGGTGCTTATGAACTAACAGGCTGATGATGACTAGGGTTAGGCTCTGGTTGACTAGGTAAAGTACTTTTCTCCCTCTCACGCATAATTAAGATAACTTGGGTGAGTTCTCTCATAAGATTTGATGGCTTATTATGAGGAGGGTCATATTTTTTTTCAAGTCACTTATTTTACTTGCGTTTCCAGTGTTGGTAAACCCAGGGGGTTGCTGATAAGATGATAGGAGAGGGGCCCTAGAAAAACTAGCCTAAAGTCCTACATTTGACCTAGGAAAAGTATTTTAGAAAAAATATTGTTGTGTAAAGGGAGGCCTTTGAGGTCCAGTTTGACCTTTATTATGAAAATTAGAAGACCCTGCTTGGTTGCCCTGATTCCAAGAGAAATTTGGGTGATTTCTCCATCATGGATTGTAAGTGTTACAATATGGATTATTATGGTTTAAGGCATTAACACTATCATTAGAAGTGCCCCCAAAGGTGTTGGGGCATTCTTCTATGATATGTCCAGGGGACTGACACCAAGCACAAATCTTAACTAAATTGACTGATGATGGCTCTCTAGGAACAATAACCTCAATCCTCTTGATTAGGCTATCCAAATGGGCTTCATTGGCTACTATCCCATCCATAAAATATCTTTTTCCTCCTATTTCACTCTCTTGGGTTGATTCCCACTTACGGGTTTTGTCAGTTAAGTCAAGTAAGAATTCCCATGCCTTTCCTTCATCTGTAAAGGGTGTAAATCCCTTAGGGCACAAAGACTCTATCATTTGTTTAGTTGGGTAATCAGTACCCTCATAAATTATTTGACATAAATGCCATAAGTCTAGGCCATGGTGAGGGCATTCTTAGAGTAGATCCTTGAATCTCTCCATAAGTTCGAAAAAATGACTCACTAGGCTTTTGCCTAAACTGAAGAATATCACTTCTAAGCTTATTGGTCTTGTGAGTTGGGAAAAACTTCTGAAGAAAGACAACTGTTAACTGTTCCCATGAGATTATGAAATTTGTGGGTAACCCATACAATCACTTCTTAGCTTAGTCTTTTAATACAAAAGTGATAAACCTAAGCTTAACAGCATCATCAGAAAGCTGTTGGATCTTAATTAGAACACATACTTCTTCAAATTCCCTTAGAAATAGATTTGCATCCTCAGATGTCAACCCATGGAAGTGGGGCAACATAATGATGTATTAAGATTTGAGTTCAAAATTATTATCCTGGGCTTGTGGTAGAACTATGCAGGAAGGTTAGGCTGTTCTAGCAGGGTAGAACCTATCTTTTAAAGATTTAGGTGAAGGGTTCTCCCATATTGAAAGGTTTTAAAGAGAGCAAACGCATAAGGTTACTACTTGTTGGATCTCTTCTTTCTAACCGATTCTTAGTATTACGTACCCACCAAACACTCATACAACAAAAAACTACCCACAACTAGAGTAAGACAAGCACAAAAGAATGGATAGCAAAACTTTTTTTTTTTTATGATTTTTTGATTTTTTTGATATTTTTTTTGGCTTTTTGGGAGCTTACCGACAGGGATCCGGGGTTGCTCAGGTTAATTCCTGAGGTACTGCTACAGGGCGAGACCTATCTTTATCATACTGTGAGGCATGGAGACCTCCACCGATACAACTATTATTACAAGCTGTTCTTCTCAGGAATTCAATAAAAGAAAAGGAAAAACAAAACAAAGCAAACAAAGCACTTTGATTTACCAATAGAAAGTGAAAAATAACATGGAACTGTCTCCCTGGAAATGGTGCCAAAAAACTTGTTTGAGATTTAGAATGTAACCGCAAGCTTACGGATCAGTGTAGCTGCGGGTAGGGAGAGTAGCCACTTTATTTTTTTACTTCTTTTAATAATGCGAAAGTGAACCGATTAATAGTTGTGATCTAATTCTAATTACCATCCTAAACATATGTATCTAAAATAACGTCCTAACCATTCGTTATCTAAGAATTTAAATACACAAGCAACGTAATTAAAATTAAATAAATAAAAAACTAAAAATAAACACCCCACGTAATTAAAAAGCAATGAAGAAAAAAAAATGTTAAAATAAAAATAAAGTAAAAGAAAGGGGATAAAGCTAGAGAGAGACTCACAAGTAGGTTTCTCTACTTAGCCCGAGGGATGCATCATAATATGAGCTTCCCTACTTGACAAGAGAGTCACTCTTATAAAGGTTACTTTACTTGGCTTTAGGGAAAGGGAGACAATTAAAATAAAAATAATAAAATGATGGCTCTATGGCTAGGAGGGGCAAAGCGAACACATACACTAGCCATGAACCTTGGGGGAAAGGGATAGCAATAATGTAACGACTGAAATTAAAATCTTAAATTAAGAAAGTAAGGGTAGTCAAAAGCGGGAATGAGAGGGGGGAGAGAAAACTACTGAAGGAGCCTACTTACTTGAACTTCAACCCTTAAACTGAAAACTTGATCGATTTGAGATACTACCAGTACTAAAAACCAGATCTAGAATAAATCAAATCTGAAATTTCTAGCACTAGAGAAAACAAATCTGAAGAAAAAAATTGAACTTGAAAGACATGCTTCATAGCTTATTATTTTCACCTAGAACTAAGCCTAGAACTAGATCTTGAAAATTATAACTTCAATTATTTAAACAATAAAAATAAAAGATTGAATAAAAAATAAAAGTGCTTGCATTAATTGAATAAAAAGAACTCATAAAAGTGTTTAAAGCATAAACCTAGAACTAGAGTTAGAGAAAGAGAAAACTAGAGAAAGAGATATAGCAACTAAGAAAAAACCCTAGAAGAAGAATGAAGTACCTCCTCCCCTTGTGTTAATTTTATTATATAGAGAATGGGGGAGGGAAGGTAACGATTTTAGCTTCTAAAAAAAAGATTTTTTTTTATCTTGTTAATGAGGTGGAGGAGAGAGAAGAGAGAAAACGTGTGGAGAGAGATCTCCCATGATTTTTTTTGCTTTTTTTTCCTATTTTTCTCTCTTTTTCTATTTTTCTTTCTTTTTACACAAGAAACTCCATTTGGCAGATTTTTCTTACTTGAATTTGGATAATATTTTATTTTAATGGAAATTTCCATTAATGCCCTTGTCTTTTTTTTTCTTCTTTCCTATTTTTTCTCTTTATTTTCTCTCTCTTCTTCAAACTTGCGTACAACCATCTTGGATGACCTTCTTTAAGTGATGAGTAGGAGAGAGAAAATCTTCTAAAAAAACCTCAATAAAATGGCAGCTAAGAGGTTCGAACT
Source organism: Macadamia integrifolia (assembly GCF_013358625.1). Lineage (NCBI taxonomy): Eukaryota > Viridiplantae > Streptophyta > Magnoliopsida > Proteales > Proteaceae > Macadamia > Macadamia integrifolia. The sequence goes on from NC_056568.1 coordinate 21,659,815, forward strand.
TGAGACCTCCTAATAAGCAAGGGATTTTGCACACCGTAACTCACCAACTACGCTAGGTAGTTGTTGTTACCAAAAACAAATCTTCAATCACTTAAGGATGTGGTCCATCGATCCTTGTTGGCATTTAAAATATTCCTTATACCCTTGGGACAACTACAGATGGGCTGGTTCTACATCTCAGTTCAGTTCTGATCCATTATTCTTTTTCTGGCTCGAAAAGAATAATCACTTGTATGGTTAACCAAACGATGTGTACTTGCAATTGAACACATTCATCTTGCTCAGAATTTCGTCTTCTTCACAACCATGAAAAGAAATAGGACCTCTTTATGTGTAAAATTAGAGATATAGCATCCGATAGTCCTTAAGGCCTTAAAAATATAAAACTTGTAAAAAGAAGGTAAAACCTAAGGTAACTCCATTCTAAATATGTAAAATGCATGTTTTACTACACTAGATTTCACACATAAATATGCTCACCACTAGGATTTTAGGGTAACTTCACGGTGACACCTGTACTAACTTAGAAGGAACAAGAAGTCGTGCCATATATAGATGGAAAGATCTAGAAGTCTATTTTTCAACAATAAAAAAAAAAAAACAGTGCCTCATTTGCTATTTTCTAAAAGAAATTATGGCCGTTTTGGTAAAGTATGCCTGAGCTGACTACAGATGCTTAGAATTCTAGAATTTATCTTTTTAGTCTAACTTCTATTCAAATTTGGTTCTATAACTTCTTAGGCACTTTAGCCATTATATTTCTAGACTCTTCAAGATATGAAAATTCCTCTCAAGGTTCCCAAGGTTTTTTCCGATTGGATAGTTGTTTGTCTTCCCCATGATTTTTTTTTCCAATTAGTCTTAATTTCATTCTTAGAAATTGCCATGCTTGGAAGATTGTTCTATGCTCATCTATATAAGCTTACACTAGTGAATGAAATACATACTTGGAGTTTATTCATAATTTGAGCCTTTGGCCTTTGAGAAGAAGTAGTACTTCTTGAGTTCTCTTATCCCATAGGTAGATTTCCTTTGGGTGGCGAGTTCTTTTTTTCTTTTGAAGCGATCACTTATGTTATCTGCTAATCCTCTATAATTTTCTGACATCAAGTTGGTATTAGAGCCTAGGTTCAATGGCTGGTCGTTGAAGTCGTGGAACCTCTTTCAATTCATGAAAATGTTTCAAGTATTAAGGGTTCGGGCACATCCCTTCCGATTTTCCAAACCGTAAGATTATTTCTTTAGTTGAAGAAGAATTTGAAGAAGAACAACAAGTGAACTCATCTAGTTCTAATAAAGGATCAGAAAAGGAAGAGGAAGTTGTCTATGGAGATCAAGGAGAGTCTCCAATCCTTTGTCGAATTTTAAATGCAGTCCCTATTGAAGAAGAGACATGGCTATATAACAATATATTTCACACTAGATGCACCTCTCATAGAAAAGTGTGTGATATCATCATTGATGGAGAAAGCTGTGAAAATGTTGTAGCTACAACAATGGTGGAGAAATTACAACTCAAGACGGAGAAGCATCCTTAAACTTACAAGCTTTCATGACCTTGAAAAGGAAATGAGGTAAAAGTAGATAAGAGATGCCTTTTTCAATTTTCCATTGAAAAAAAAATATAACGATAAAGTATGATGTGATGTTGTTCCCATGGATGCTTGCCATTTGCTTTTTAGGAGACTTTGGAAATTTGATAGAAGAACTAAGCATGATGGATTCAAGAATACTTACACTTTTAAGAAAAATAGAATTAAAGTCACTTCGGGTCTATCCAAAATAGAGAGAAATCCTAAACCATCAAAAGGGGAGGAAAATAATTTACACTCAAAATGTTGATAAGGCCATAGAAGAATTAAATGTAGCTTATTGTCACGACCTTAGACTTTTCTAAGCAATTGCGCTGACACTTAGCACTCCCACTAGCACTAAGTTAGCCTAACTACACTCCTTAAGGGACTTAAGAAGAGAATAAGTGAACACAAGAGTGAATTTGAAAAGAATGGACTTGTATTGCACTTGAAAGCTTGAGTATAAGGCTTGAGTACTCACTTGCTTGGTGCCTTGGCTAAATGAGGGCATCTCTATTTATAAGCACTATTAGTTAAAATGAATGGCTAGGATATGTACACTTATCTTACATCCAATGGTTACTTCCACCTCCTTAGTGGAGGATTCTAAAGACTTCCTAAAATATCTCCTATAAATATCTTCTAGAAAAGATCTACTATAAAATATCTATAGTTCCACACTTGGGTAGAATTCTCTAGAAACTGGGCCTTACTAAGCCCAATGGCCTAAGTCCATGGACTTAATGGGCTAGGCCTATGGTCTTTTAGTGGGCGGGCTATGACACTTTCCCCCACCTAAGTCGGCAACGTTCTCATCATATCTTCTTTGTGGAACCTTTGTATATGGTCTTGAAACTATCATAAAGAGTTGGCGGGTTTCCAACTTACCTCTCTCTGGTAGCCCTTTCCATTTGACTAAGTACTCCCTACTAAGAGGTACTCCTCGTCTTTAGATGACTCGATCAATGATTATATACTTGGCCTCTTTGTTGTAGAAAGTAGTGACAACCATTTGTGCTCTTGTTGAGGTTCCACAGCTTGGGTCTTCCTTTTCTCCATGATATGGCTTTAGTAAGCTTATATGGAAGACTAGATGGATCTTGAGTTTAGGAGGTAGGCTCACCTCATAGGATACCTTACCCACCTTCTTCGTGATCTCGAATGGGCCTTCATATCGATGTACCAGCCCTTTGTGTACTAGCCTTAGGGACTTGAATTGTTGAGGTAGGAGCTTCACAAGTACTAAGTCCCTGACCTTGAAGTTTTCTGGTCACCTCCCTTTGTCAGTCCATTTATTCATCTTTTTGGTGGCCTTGTCTAGTTATGACTTAGCCACATCCAGCTTTGCTTGCCACTCCTTGGCAACCTTGAACACAGAAGGGCTCTTCCCTATGTAGCTTGTTACTACTGTGTGTGGTGTTAAGGGTTGTTGTCCTGTGGCAATCTCGAAAGGACTTTGATTTGTAAGCCTCACTTCGTTGGAAATTGTAGGAGAACTGAGCCACATCAAGAAACTTGGCCCAATCATGTTGGTTGGCACTCATGAAGTGCCTCAAGTAAAGCTCCAACAAGCAGTTGATGCACTCTATTTGCCCATTAGTCTAAGGATGGAAGCTTATTGAGAAGTGTAGTGACGATCTCAACATCTTGAATAACTCCATCCAAAACCTCCCTGTGAACTGAGGGTCTCGATCACTTATTATGGATCATGGCATACCCCCAATGCTTAACAACATGCTTTAGGAATAGCCTTGCCACTTCTTCTGCTATACAATCCCTTGGTGTCACCACGAATGTGCCATACTTAGAAAATCTATCAACCACCACCAATATTGACCCACACCCTTCTGACTTAGGTAGGGCACTGATGAAGTCCATAAAGACACTCTCCTATGCTCTTTTGGGTATAGGGAGTGGCTATAACAATCCCCTAGGTGGTTGTTGCGATACCTTGTCTTGTTGGCACACATGACAGGTTCTCACATAGGCTTCTATGTCATCATGCATTTGAGGCCAATAATGGTGGTTTTTGCTCTTTTGGGTATGGGGAATGGTTATAGCAATCCCCTAGGTGGTTGTTACGATACCTTGTCTTGTTGGCTCATAAGACAAGTTCTCACATAGGCCTTTATGTCATCATGCATTTGAGGCCAATAGTAAGTCGCTTCTAGTAATACCCGTGTGTGTCGTTGTCCTGGCTGACTAACCCATTTAGTGTCGTGGCATTCACGAATGAGATTCTTCCATAGGTTATTCCACTTGGGCACGTAGAGTCTCCTCTTCTTGGCATAGAGCAATCTATCTTCGTTTCTTGCCCTCCCGCATAAAGGCAAGTAAGCTCTTAGCCACAGGATCATATTGGAGGCCCTCCTTGATCAACTTTAGAAGTTCCCCCTCTAGTTGGCTAAGGGAAGCTAACTCCGCCTTCCTACTAAACGCCTCAGCCACCTCGTTGGCCTTGTACTCAAAGATGAAATCAAATTCTGCCAAGAAGTCTTGCCATTGAGCTTATTTAGGACTTAGTTTTTTTTAGGTTTGAAATTAGCTAGTGGCAACGTTATCCGTCTTCACCATGAACCTTGACCCAAGTAGGTAGTGTCGCCAAGTCCTTAGGCAATGCACCAATGCGGTCATCTCCTTCTTATGAACTGTGTAGCATCGCTCTATCTCATTTAGCTTATGACTTTCATAGGCATGGGGTGTCTTTCTTGCATTAACACCTTGCCAATGGAATAATCAAAGGCATCTGTATGCACCTCGAATGGCTTGCCATAGTTAGGTAGGGCAAGCACTGGTTCCTCCATAATGGCCTTCTTCAAGTCGTTAAAGGCCTCTTTGTATGTGTCCAACCAAACCCATGGTCGATTATTATTTAGTAAGTCGATGAGTGGAGTTGCCTTTCTTAAGTAGCCTTGAATAAACCACCAATAGTAGTTAACTAAGCCAAGGAAAGACCTTAGCTCAGTCACCTTGGTAGGTGGCTCCCATTCTTGAATTGGCCGCATCTTACTTTCATCCATCCATATTGTTTCGCCTCCGACCTTATGACCAAGGAACATCACCTCCTCTTGTGCAAATGCACATTTTTTCTTCTTAACATAAAGTTGATGGTCCTTTATCTCCTTGAAGATAGTCTTCAAGTGTTGTACGTGTTCCTCCAAGGTATTGTTATAGACAATAATGTCGTCCAAGTACATCACCACGAACTTATTGAGGTAGGGGTGAAAGATTTTGTTCATCAAAGTGTATAATGCAGCTGGGGCATTGGTGAGGCCAAAGGGCATCACTAAGAACTCATATGAGCCATACCACATCACACACGTTGTCTTAGGCTCATCTCCTTCGGCTATACGGACTTGGTAGTATCCTGACCGCAAGTTCAACTTGGTAAAGTACCTTGCCCCACCAAGTCCATCAAATAGATTTACTATCAAAGGAATAGGATACTTGTTCTTGATTGTTACCTTGTTCAACACCCGATAGTTGTTACATAGTCGAAGCAATCCATCATGCTTTGGCTGAAAGAGAACCGGGGCACCGTAGGGAGCTTTGAAAGGAAGACTGAATCCCACATCCAATAACTCCTTGAGTTGTTTCCTTAACTCCTCTTACTTTGGCGACGACATTTTATAAGGTGCCATTGCTGATGGTTTGGCACCAAGCTCCAACTCTATAGCATGATCCACCTCCCTCCTAGGCGGAAGTCTTTTGGGCAGTTCATTTGGCATAACAACCTTGAACTCCTTAAGGACCTTCTCAATTGACTTGGGCAGCACCTCAGTAGGACCATCTTCCTTCTGCTCTAACAATACGGCCAAGTACGTTGTTTCTCCCTTCTTGACTCCTTTCTTTAACTGGATGGCTGAAAGGAGTTTTGGGCCATCCTTGGTCCCTTGTACCTTTGGGACCATGCATAAAGCTCCTTCCTCTATGATGCAAATTGTGCTTATGAATGTTATGGGTATGGCTTTGACCCTTCGTAGGAAATCCATACCAAGCACCACTTGAAAATCATCCATAGGTACTATTAATAGATCCACAGTGCCTTTCCAAGTCTTGATACTCATCTCAACCCCTCGAGCAATACCATGTATAGGACAAGCTTGGGAGTTGACTGCCTTGAGCCATCCCCCCTCCTTAGACACCCTAAGTCCAAGTTTTTTTGCCTCATTCGTCGAGACAAAGTTGTGCTAGCACCTGTGTCTACCATAGCATGAGTGGGCTTGCCATTGATGCAGACCTCCACGTACATGAGCCCCTTCTGAGAGGTTGTGGCCTTAACCTCTGTCTTAGCCTTGATGGCACTTAGTTATTGTAGGGGCCCCATATGTGCTTTGTCTTCACTTTCTCCTCAAGTAAGGCATTAAGAGCCTTCCTCTTGGGTAATCCCTAGCCCAATATAGCCAGTCACACAAGAAGCACTTGTCTTTAGGTGTGAATTTGTCTTTCTTATCCAACCTGGGCCTACCCTCCTTACTTGAAGATGGTTTGCTAGTGCCTTCCTTTGGAGGATAGGTCTTGGATGCTTTTTCTCCCCCACCTTTTTCATTGTTGCCTTTCTTAGCCTTAGAACTATCCTCTCTCCTAAACTCCACCAATGACTCCATCACTGCAATGGCTGAAGCAAGGTCCTACACGGTCGGCGTTGTAATTCTTGCACAGCCCAGCCTTAGAGGCGATCTATGAAGTTAAATAGGAGTTTGAGACCTTGAGCATCAAGGTGGAGAATTCTTTAACGCAATCCCAAATAGACCTCGTGTGCTTTAAGCCTTTTGAGGCTTTTCCTAGCCAAGAAAGCGGCATTCTCGGGATAGAACTGTTTCTTCAATTCTTTCTTGAAGCTATCCCAAGTATCTATACTACACAAACCTCTTTCAATATTGGCATACCTTCTACGCCACCATAGGGTAGCATTATCGGTCAGGTAGAGAGTAGCGGTTCATACCTTTAATGCCTCATCGTCAAGTGCCATTGCCTCGAAGTACCTCTCCATATGCCAAAAGAAGTTGTAGACTTCCCGCACATCTCTCTTTCCGAAAAATGGCTTGGGCCTTGGGGCCTCCACCCTAAGCACTTCACGAGAGGTAGTGGCTCCCCCAGCCACTGCCCTCCTACACATAGCCCAATCTTCACGTTCCTCATCGATGTGATCTTCCATCTTGGCCAACGCCTTCCATACCTGATCCTTGAACGTGCAATCTCTTTCCACACTTGGGCCTTGAAGGTCGTAAGCTCCTCATTTTGTTGGTGTGCCATGGTGTTGAGAGTAGTTAGTAGAGACTCCTTGAGCTCCCCCATATGGCCTTCGAGCTCACCCACACGACCTTCAAGCTTCCCCATTTTTCTCTACAACATCGAGGTGCTCCATTATCCCGACTGTTGTTAGCTGCACCAGAGTTAAGTGAGGCTCCATAGCACCACCATCCACAGACTTGTCTTTGCTCCTCCTTTGCTTTCCTGTGTTGGGGTTACCCTCCCTTCTATAGTTCTGGTAACCTGTTGCAACATCGTTCACCTCTGAAAGGTTAAGACATAATGTTTATCCTACAAGCTTGGCTCTCTCGCAACCGAAGCTCTAATACCAAAACTGTCATGGCCTTAAACTTTTCTAAGCAACCGCATCGGCACTTAGCACTTAACACTCTCACTAGCACTAAGTTACCCTAACTACACTCCTTAAGGGACTTGGTAAGAGAAAAAGTGAAAATAAGAGTGAGTTTGAAAAGAATGGACTTGTTTTGCACTTAGAAAGCTTGAGTACAAGGCTTGAGAACTCACTTGCTCGGTACCTTCGCTAAATGAGGGCACCTCTATTTATAGGCACTCCCAGTTATAATGAATGGCTAGGATATGTACACTTGTCTTACATCCAATGGTTACTTCCACCTCCTTAGTGGAGGATTCTAGAGACCTCCTAAAATATCTCCTACAAATATCTTCGAGAAAAGATCTACTACAAAATATCTAGAGTTCCACACTTTGGTAGAATTCTCTAGAAACTGGGCCTTACTAAGCCCAATGGTCAAAGTCCATGGGCTTAATAGGCTAGGCCTATGACATTATGCTCTTATGATGTTAGAAAAAAATGAAGCAAACTATGTCATCCCTTCTCAAGTGCAACCTCTTCTTCAAGAGTTTAAGGATATTGTTCCGGAAGAACTTTCACCTGATCTTCCACCCATAAGGGATATTCAACATTGTATAGATTTTATTTTGGGAGCTATCATTCTAAACAAGGCAACCTATAGAATGAGTCCAAAGGAGAAGAGCTACAACGACAAATAGATGACCTTATGGCTAGAGGATGGTTAAGGAAAGTAAAAGTCCATGTGTTGTCCCTGCCCTTCTTGTGCCAAAGAAGGATGGATCTTGGGTGTATGTGCATTGATAGTAGAGCAGTGAACAAAATCATCATCAAGTACTGATTCCCTATTCCCCGACTTGATGATCTTCTTGACCTGCTCCATGGTGCCAAAATCTTTTTAAAGATTGATCTTCGAAGTGGATATGATCAAATTCGAATGAGATCTGGAGACTAGTGGAAAACTACCTTTAAGACAAGAGATGGCCTTTATGAATGGATGGTTAAGCCGTTCGGCCTTTCTAATGCTCCTAGTACCTCTATGCCCCTTATGAATCACATCTTTAAACCATTTATTGGACGCTTTGTTGTTGTTTATTTTGATGATATTCTTATTTATAGCTCTACCCAAGAGAAGCACTTGGAGCACCTCCATCAAGTTTTCAAGGTTCTAAGGGAGCAAAAGTTGTACTCTAACTTAAAGAAGTGTCACTTCTTTACCAATAGCCTTATATTTCTAGGCTACGTGGTTTCCAGTGAAGGTATCGAGATGGATCCTAAAAAGGTGGAGGCAATCACAAGCTGATCTATCCCAACATCTATCTATGACATTCAGAGCTTTCATGGTTTAGCCTCATTTTATTGGCGCTTCATCAAGAATTGTAGCACTATCATCTCTCCTATTACCAAAATGCTTAAAATGAGGCAATTTTAAGTGGACCAAAGAAGCACAAAAAAGCTTTGAACTCCTTAAAAAGAAGGTAACTGAAGCTCCTATTCTTACAATTCCAAAATTTTGATAAAGTGTTTGAGTTGATTGTGATGCTTCAATGTGGAAATTGGTGTGGTTCTTAGCCAAGAAGGAAAGCCTATTACACTCTTTAATGAAAAATTAAATAATTCCCGCATGAACTACTCTACATATGATAAGTAGTTTTATGCTATTGTTAGAGCTTTAGATCATTGGCAACATTATTTGTTATTCAAGGACTTTGTTCTCTTTTCGGATCATGAAGCCTTGAAGTGTATTAATACTCAACACAAGCTCAACAATCGGCGTGCCAAGTGGGTAGAATTTTTTTAAGCCTTTACTTTTCTTATCAAGTATAAATCTGGAGTTTTTAATCAAGTGACGGATGCATTAAGTAGAAGATATTCTTGCTTACTACAATACAAGTGAAGGTCTTAGGCTTTGACATGATCAAAGAACTATATGAAGATGATCCCAACTTTGGGAATATTTAGAGAGCATGTTCTAGGTGACCCACTCAACAATTTTTTTTGCAAGATGGATTTATTTTCAAAAATAATTGCTTATGCATTCCAAAATGTTCTCTAAGGGAAGCCATTGTCAATGAACCCCATGGTGGAGATCTAGCTGGACACTTTGGAAGAGATAAAACTCTCTTTCTTGTAAAAAAAAATATCTATTGGCCTCGAATGGAGAGAGACGTTAGAAGACATATGAAGCGACGTAGAACTTGTCACATTGCTAAAAGTCATGCCTAAAAAACCAGCTTATACACTCATTACCGGTGCCAATGGCTCCTTGGGAAGATGTGAGCCTAGATTTTGTGATTGGGTTACCTAGAATCCAAAGGAATAAAGATTCTATCATGGTGGTCCTTGATCGGCTCTCTAAAATGGAACATTTTGTACGATGTAACAAAAATCTTGATGCTACTTATGTAGAAAATCTTTACTGTTAAGAGATTGTGAGACTATATGGTATCCCTAAGACAATCACGTCTGATCGGGATTCTAAATTTATAAGTCATTTTTGGTGCATGCTTTGGAGGAAGCTTGGCACAATGCTTTAATTCAATTCCTCTCATCATCCTCAAACCGATGGATAAACTGAAGTTGTTAATAGAAGCTCGAAAAATCTTTTGAGGAGTTTAATTGGAAGCAACTTGCACTAATGGGATCTTATTTTGGCTCTAGCTGAATTTTATTACAATTGTTCTTCAAGCCAAACAACTGGAAAAAGTCCCTTTGAAATTGTTTATGGTAGGAATCCTATAAGTAAATCATAAAACACAATGAGAAGTATCAAGAAAGAGCAAATAAGAATCGAAAGCTTGTTACCTTTAAAAAATGAGATTTGGTATGGATCCATCTTCGGAAAGAAAGATTTCCTTGAGGGCGTCAAGGTAAGCTTAAGCCTAGGGCTCATGGTCTATTCAAGGTGTTGCAAAAGATTAAAGAAAACGCCTATAAAATTGAACTCCCTAGTGATTATGCTATATCGACAACATTCAATGTTGCGGACCTTTCTTTCTATTATGAAGAAGAAAAATTAGAAAAATTAGAGACAAATTTATACATAGCAGAAGCGTATAATGCATGCGCATTTTCAAATGGGCCAACAACCTAGCCAATAAGCCTACAAGCCCAAGCCAAAGATAGAAGCTAAAAAAAAAAGTTGTAGTCCAGGATTTTGAGGTAACTTCATGGTGACTCCTGTACCAGCTTAGAAAGAACTAGAAGTCATGCCATATATGGATGGAAAGATCTAGAAGTCTATTTTCCAAGAAAAAAAAAAAAAAAAGGAGAAAAAAAAATGGTGTCTTATTTGCTATTTTCTAGAAGAAGTTATGGTCGTTTTAGTAAAGTGTGTCTAGGCTGACTGTAGACACTTAGATATTCAGAATTCATCTTTTTAGTCTAACTTCTACTCAAATTTGGATCTAGAACTTCTTGGGCACTTAACCATTATATTTCTAGACTCTTCAAGATATGAAAAATGCCTCTCAAGGTTCCCAATGTCCTTTCCTATTGGATAGTTGTTTGTCTTCCCCATGTTTTTTTTTTTTTTTTTTTTCAGTTAATCTTAATTTCATTCTTGGAAATTTCCTATGCTTGGAAGGTTGTTCTATTCTCATCTATATAAGCTTACACCAGTGAATGAAATGTATACTTGAAATTTATTCATAGTTTAAGCCTTTGGCCTTTGAGAAGTAGTTCTTCTTGAGTTCTCTTATCCCTTAGCATAAAAATGTAGATATTGTGATCAAAATATGGATACTTTCCATTGATGATTAGTTGGTTTATATACGAAAGAATGGAGGAATTATCTCCTTGGTCAAAGCTAATCAGCTACACTAAAAAGGAAAGTTAGCTTACTATCTTCCTAGATTGCAGAAGCAGATAAGGTACAATTTATGGGAATGAGTTGGTGAGATAAGGGTGACTGTGTGACACGTATGATACTCCCCCTCAAGTTGGAAAGTGAATGTCACAAACCAACGTGCTAATTAAGGGCTGAAAATTAGCTTTGCCTAATGGTTTGGTCATGACATCTGCTAGTTGAAGCTTGGTCGGGACGTATGCCATTTGGAGGCAACCGGATTGGAGTTTGTCCCAAATGAGGTGACAATCTATCTCAATGTGCTTCGTTCTCTCATGAAAAACATGATTAGAAGCAATGTGGAGGGATGATTGATTGTCATAGTAGAGAGTAGCAAGGTGAGGTGGTATTTGAAGATCTTTAAGCAAAGCCTGCAACCAAGTAACTTCATATAAGGCAGATGCCATGGCACGGCATTCTACTTTGGCGAAGGACCTGGATACCGTGTGTTTTTTTTTTTTTCTGTTTCCAAGAGACTGGGATGCCACCAATAAATGTACAATAGCCAGTGATGGACCGGCAAGTGGTGGAACACGATCCCCAATCAGCATCACAGTATGCTCTTAGTTGTAAGACACTTGTAGATGATAATAAGATGCCAGTTCCTAAAGTGGATTTGATGTATCGAACAACTCATAGTGTAGCTTGCCAATGTGAGTCACGAGGAGAGCTCATATATTGCTCAAGATGTTCATTGCGAATGTGATGTCGGGCCTTGTGATAGTAAGATATAAGAGCCATCTGACTAATCTATAATAGGCAGTTGGATCTGAGTGAAGTGCTCCAGTATCAGGGTCGAGCTTAAAATTGGTTTCCATGGGAAAGTCAATGGGATGTCCACCCAACAAACCAACATCTGTAATAATGTCTAGTGCATACTTCCTATGAGATATATGGATATCGGCTTTGGATCGAGCTACTTCAATGCTGAGGAAGTATTTCAAGGGTCTCAAATCTTTAATTTGAAATTGGGAGTGAAGGTAGAACTTCAAGTTGTAGTGAGGTCGTCACCAGTGATGATGAGGTCGTCAACATAAACAAGGACTGCTGTGAATGAGGATGGGTGAGAGGATGTAAATAATGAGTAGTCAGCTTTTGATTGAGAAAAGCAAACAACAATAAGAGTAGTTAAAAGCTTAGAAAATCAATTTCTGGAAGCTTGTTTCAAACCATAGAGAGACTTGTGAAGGCAACAGACCTTATGCTCCCCTTGTTTAGTGAAACTGGGTGGGATTTGCATGTAAACCTCTTTGTCTAAGTCTCCATGTAGAAAAGCATTGCTTACATCCATTTGGTGTAAGGACCAACCACAGATGGAAGCAATGGCAAAAAGGCATGAGTGTTATGAAGTAGATAAGGAAGGTATGTAATATGATCAGTCGCCCCTGTATCATAAATCCAAATGGAAGTACAATGGACAATAGAGGTGAGGCATAGAGATCTACCTGTAAGATGTGCAACGGGCTACATAGTTACCTCATTAAGTAGATGAAGAAGTTGTTGATATTGATTAGTGGTGAGGGAGTTCATTGTTGAAGAAGAAGGAGCCGAAGTCGTGATGGGAGTGGATAAGTAATTGTCCCGGGGTTAAAAGCATCTTGAGAACCGATAATAAGGAGGATACCCATAAAGTTTGTAATAGACATCACGGGTATGTCCAAAGATGTTGCAGTGAGAGCAGCGCTCCTTTGAATGTGGGCGTTGATCATTGGAACATGGCCGAGTGACAACACTGATAGAGCTGGCATGGATGTCTCCCTCGGATGGAGGTGCGAGTAAGGCTGAGCTTTCATTGGTTGTAGGTAGCTACAGCAGACATTGAAACTCATCCTAGAGGATGAGAGAGTAGGCACAACCTAGGCTTGATAAGGGACCTTGAAGAAGAATCTGACTGTGTATAGGGGCATAAACCTTATTCAATCCTATTAAGAATTGTATCAGTTGTCGGTTCTGGTAATGGGTTGCAGAGGCTTGATATTCACCACAAGTGCAAAAAGGGATAGGATTGTAGGTGGCGAATTCATCCCAGTAGCTCTTCAACGAATTATAATATTTGGCAACAAAATCACTGTGTTGTTGTAATGTAGCAATAGACCATTCCAACGCGAAGATTCACGGAACGTTGGAAGGGTAAAAATGATCATGGAGATCCTTCCATACAGCAGCGGCCAAATCAACATATAGAACAAAGACAATAAGGTCACAATGTATAGAGTTAAGTAGCCATGACAAAACCATATTGTTCATATGCATCCTGCTTTGCATGTTGGGTCGGTGGTGGCAGGTTTGATAACAGTGCCATCCACAAAACCCAATTTGTTTTTAGCAGAGAGAGCCATGGTCATGGTGTGGTGCCAAGTCGTATAGTTGTCGCCGATCATGGGGTGACTAGCAAGATTCGTCCCTGGGTTGTCGGAGGGATGCAAGAATAAAGGGTTTGCGACACCGTCGGTGGAGGAAGTACTGGAGCTTGATGAACTAGAAGACTAAGTAGAGGTGGTGGAAGCCATCGTGGGATAATGAAGGTGGGAGGGAAAAAGATTAAAAAAAAGAAAAAGAAAGAAGGTATGCTCTGATACCATGTAAAAATGTAGATATTGTGATCAAAATATGGATATTTTTCATTGAGGATTAATTGGTTTATATACAAAAGAATGGAGGAATTCTCTCCTTGGTTAAAGCTAATCAGCTACACTAGAAAGGAAAGTTAACATACTGTCTTCCTAGATTGGTGAGATAAGGGTGACTGTACGACACGTCTGATACTTAGGTGGATTTCCTTTGAGTGGCGAATGCTTTTTTTCTTTTGAAGTGATTACTTGTGTGATCTCCTAATTCTCTATAAATTCCCCGCATCAGTTTGAGCGGGCGTTGGTCATCTCCCTATCTCCTACCTAGGCAGACGTGATGTTTAAGCGTAGTTTTATGGGATGACTTGTGAGGGTGCTGGGAGAGGAGAATATTTTTCATTGAAAATTATACAAAACAAAGGGTTTTATGAAGTTTTTAAGATTTTTTTAATATAAAATAAGTTGTAAAGGTGGACATTTAGTGGTGGCAAGTTTTTTTCGCTGCTATTTAAAGTGTACTTTGAGAAAAAAAATTAATATAAGGCATAAGAGGACATTATTTAAATGGCTACATTGTAGATATGTAGTGGAGGTAATTATTACCACTGCTGTGTGTGTTATTATACAATGGGCCAATAATATCACATTGATACTATTTGAGGATGGTAATTATATATTGCTATACGTGTACTATTTTATAGAGGTAAAATGAAATTATCGCCAATTGATAATATTTAACAATGGTAAAATATTATCGTTGTTAAATATGTGTGTGTATGTATATATATATATATATATATATAGTGTGTTATATGGTAATGGTCTTCTTTTTTTTTTTTTGTTAACCAAGGTGTCGGGGCCAGCTTGCTTGCACTTCGACTAATCTTTGGAGAGACTAGCGCAACAATTCACCGTTACGATCTCCATTTAAATCGTAAATGTACAGATGGAGAATTGAACCTAGAACTGTGCTCATGTCCACACAATTCCCAATTCGCCTTAACGGTTTGAACAACCCATGAATAGATATATGGTAATGATCAATAGACAACTCTCAATAATATTATACATTAGTAAAAAATTTCTAGAACTAAATGTCCAATTCTAATGAAAAAAAAAAAACCCCCGATCTCTTTTCCCCTTTTTGCTCCTACAAATATCCTATTTCTCTGCTTCTCCATTTCTCTTTGTCATCTTCTTCTTCTAACAAGTACTGACACCTCCGAAAGGAGGGTTAAGCTTCCTAATAAATGATCTTGTTTTTCAGAGGGCTTCCGACCCCCCCCCCCCACCTCCAACTTTTGGTGGTGCATGCATGTAGTTGTTCCATACACTATAAATAGTGGAGGTAGGGAGCGGGTGAGAGGAGTAGGGTAGAGTTTAGAGGGAATGTTGAGGATGGGAAGCAGGGTGGGATTGCATGAGGTGGGAGAAGGAAGGGGGCAGAGGGTGTAAGAATGGAGGCAATTGGCCCCATAGGGGAGTTTCAGGGTGGGATGGGTGGGTTATAGAATAAGGAGGGTAGGTTCAGAGGTAGGAAAGGTAGTGGTTACGCAATGGGATTGGGAACTTCAAGGGAGGGATGGGGAGCTTCAAGAGGTAGAGGCTGTAGGGAGGTTGTGAGTGGGTGGGATCTACAGGTTTTCAGTGAGAGAAGGGAGTAGTTGCATAGTTTAGGGGCATGGTGGGTTACTAAGGGGGAGGGGAGTTAAGTGGGGGTGAATCAGGTTGCAAAGGGGGAGGGGAGTGTAGGGGAAGGTACATGAGTGGAAGCTAGGACAATAATAGGAAAGAAGGGGGTTGGAGTTACAAGAGAATGAGTTGGGTTGTAGGGTAGTGGCGGGGTGCAGGGGCGCATAAGCTCAAGGTTGGGGTGTGGTTTGGGGGCGTAGGGGGTGAATGGTCACCAGCAATGGTGGAAGCGAGTTGAGGGGCAGGAAGTTTTCAGGGGGTAGCGGTTGGGGTGTGAGAGGGAGGGGTGGGGGCTGGGTGCTTCAGGGGAGGGGCGGAGAGGAGGAGAGGTTGGGGTGCAATGGTGGCGGGGTTCAGAGAGGGGCGAGTGTGTCGTTGAAGCTGGTAGGGGTGGCTGGAGTGATTTTTTTAATAAATTTATTACATTTAACGGCTGCAAAATAATTGCTGCTAGTAGCAACTATTTTTTAATAAAAAATATGTTCAACAATGGTAAAAAGGTAAACTATTACTACTTGAGTTATTTATCAATAAAAATAAAATGATTGTAATAATAGAAATATTTCATCTAGCAATGGTAATTACTGCTGCTCCAAGTAAGACTTTAGGAAAATTTTTAATGATAGTTAAGGTTATTTAGCAATCCTAATTAGTAATTACCAATGTTACAAAATTAGTTTTCATGGCCATCAAATTTCACCATTGCTAAATGTGATAAATACAGAATCACAAGGATTAAAATGTGACAAAGACATTTCGCGGCAGTGTAAAAAACTGCCTTTGTTTCAAATAGTGGAATTTTATTGTTATTCAACAAAAGTAATTTACAAGCATAATTCTTATAGTATTAATTATTAAAATATTAATATATCATGTAGAACTTAAAATATGTTATTAATTATTATTAAACTCAATTCATGATTAAATGATGATAATAATATATCAAGTTAATTTCACCCCTTGAACACTGCCATTGTACCTAAAAACCACTTCAATTGGGATGACTTCTACCTAAATTTCTAATGAGGTTTGTGCGCTAATATTTTCTTGAGCAATGTCACCTACCATCCTACACTAATTTTTTGTACTTACTTCCGCATATGAGTCATATGCTAAAATTTTTGTCAGTTGTAATCACACTAGCAAGTTGTGCCAAAAGTCACCGCACTAACCCTTTCATAATTAGCGGCAAATTTTGGCAGGTGGAGGTTTTCCTCCACAAGATGTCCACCTCTATACATTTCCAGCACATGCAAGACTACCATTGACTTCCTTTGGTGCATGATGGCCGCCAAAGAGGGCTTTTTCTTTCTATAAATGGTGTCCCACCACCACCGCAACGCCCTTTCGGTTGCTTCTTTTCTTATTTTAGTGGGGACAATAGCTTTGCATGCATATTCTGACTAAGAAACTGGAAGGCCGAGCCAGGCCCTCTACATGGGGATCAAGGATCCATCAATTTGTGACAAACATGAGTGGGTGACCTCTCCCTTTGTTGGATTTGCCGTCCCTTAAAAGTACTGAAATGATAATAATGCGTCACAGTTCAATTGGTCTATCTTTCCCTTTCTATATTAATCCTCACTATTCTGGATGATGACATGGGCTTCAGACAGGTGTTGTGGTGGGAGTGGAATTTTAGTGCACTTGAGAAGAATATCCTACCAAAACTATAGTAGATAATAATCACAGGATGAGAGGTCGACCAAGTCAAACTCAAGGTTTTTGAACCAACTCCAGCTGTGCATTGCATCTTGTCCTTATCTGTTGTAGATTATATTGTAGTTCAAAAATTTAGATTGTATTCTTACTTTTTATTTTGATAACAAAGCTTTAATTATAGATAAAAACGTGTGGTATATATGGATTCTGAATTACAACATCTAGAAACCATAGGGTAGAAATAGGCTAATTCCTCCTTCGGAATAAAGGTAAAAGTAAATAATTCAAAATAGGATGCCAAATGATTTATATCCTGATTGATAGGACGGGGTGCTCGAAGACGAGTATAGAGATTAGTATATATTTTGTTTTCAGATTCAACAATAATATGATCCCAATTATCTTTAATAGCTTGAAGAACATTTGACCAATAAAATGGAGAAGAAAATAGAAGGTTCTTAGGTTGAATGGAGTAGACTGCTACTACAATCTCAAAAATAAACACAATTACTCCGTTTGTGCTATCAGATAGAAGGGATGCATCACAATTGAGATTTAAAAATACGCGCACGGTGGATGCCATATCCTCTTACTCTGATCAAAATATAAATCCAATACATACTATACGAGTTATCAAAATACCCTAGTAAAGAAAAATACCACCTATCATATCAAACTATATTAATTGCTACAATTGCGAAATAGCTGAACAGAGAAGATTGTCGAAGACTCTTTCCGGTTCGGCCATATTGACCAAAATGGTGAAGTAGCCTAATGGTTTATGAGGAATATTCTAGCTTAGACTATCGGATCCAATCTTGAAAACATCCAGACTTGGTCAGGATTCAATCTTATCTCAACCACGGTTGAGGATAAGTTTGCCCTTCTTTAAATAGGGGTTCAATGCTATCAATTAACAGATATATACTTACTTCTTATTGTTTGAACTAACGAAAGGCTATTACCAATAGAAACTAAACCAGAAAGATTGAAACATAAATAAAATAAAATCTAGATCAGGTGCATGTACGAGAACAATCACGTATGTCCATGGATTTTAAAATCTATTAAATGAAGAGAGAAAAAGTGGATTCTAAATCCATGGATCAGGGATGTATGAGAACAATTTCATAAGTGACCCTGATCCGATCTCAATAAAATCTTGTGAAAAGAAGAAGCAAAAAGTTCATCTTCCATGGATATTACTTTGTGCTGGTGAATGGAAACAAATTTTCATGCCCATGTATTTCTTTTATCCAATTATATATGTACACAAAACTAACAAGAAGGGTACTAATTAAGAAGATGGATAGGAAGAGAGTAAATGGATAGGGATACAAGAAGGGTTCTTCCAAACCCTAGAATGCAACTTAAGCATCTCCTTGGCCTTCTCCTTGGTCTTATGGTTACAGTCCATCTGAAGCACCAAACACAACTTGGAAACAACCCCAACTTGTAGCATCTCCTGAACAACAGAAGAAGTCCCAGAGAACCTCGAAATCGAAGAAAGTATCCTCACTCCTCTATCAGTGGCCACATGTGAAACCCTAAGTATCTTCTTGGACACCACAGCTATTCCAGCTCCGTGTCTTAACAACTCGGCTCTCCCTTCTGCACATCCACATAGCAGATCCAACACCACCAACACCATCTCCAAATCTCTCTTCTCTGTCGTCTTCTCTAGTAGGATCTCAATCAACACTGAAACTGCACCAGCTTCCACGGCTTTGATCCTGCTTCGACTCCATTGACAGATCTCAACCATGATCTGTAATGAAGCCTTAGATGCCTGTTGTGAGATCTGGTCACGCAAAACGTTCACTATCTGAACAAAGTGTTCCACTCGTAAGGCCATTAGATAAATGGGATCACACACTTCGAACATGGATTTCAGAAGCAATGCTGCATAAGCACGAGATTGGTAGGTCCCATGTTGCAAGATCCTCATCAAGGTCTTAACGAAGTCTTCACCATTTGATCTTCTGATTAAAAGTTTCTTGAGGCCAGCCTCTGAGATCTGGAGACGATAAAGAATGTATAGAGCTTCTTCATCACTGGATCTAGTACCACTCGTGCCTTCATCGTTGGCTACGATTGAAGCCAAGAAATCAACTGCTCCAGCAGATTCCAAACATCTACGGTTCCTCTCGCTTTCGTTGGCGATGGATCTGAGACTTCGAAGGCATCTAATCTGATGTTGAAGGGCCTTACCCTCATTGAGGAGTTTGAGGATCTGGGCTTTATCGACGGGAGGCTTTGGTGTTGGGATTCGTTCTATGCCTTTGGAAGCATTGAGAGTGCACCATGCTTGGATCAATCGTCGGAGAGAGTGGTTTGGTATCAGATCGGAATCTGAAGGCAAGGGTTGTCTTGTGACTGGGCATGTACTACTGTTCTTGCTGGAGGATATCCATCTCTCTATGGACTCCCGATCGTAGGTTATTCCGGAGGATACGGTCACCGGATCTCTCATGATTTCCAGAGAGATTGGACAGAGGAAATAGGATGGAACATCGACTTCATCCATCTTGAACTTGAGTAATCAAAACCTAGAAAAGCTGTGGAAGGAAAGAGAAGCTCAAGATTACAAGAGATCTGAAGAGAAGCAGAGATGATCGAATAGTTGAAAACAAATAGAACCCCAGATCTCAAAATAGGAATGAGAGAAAACCCAGAAAGGCAAAGAAACGTTGATTGAGAGGATGAATTTGTTAGGAGTTGCAGATCGATTTGAGTAAGTGTGTGAAGGTTAGACCTGCTTTTATATGAGAGAGAGAGATAGAGAGAGAGAGAGAGAGAGAGAGAGAGAGAGAGAGAGAGAGAGAGAGAGAGAGAGAGAGAGAGAGAGAGAGAGAGAGAGATTCAAAATCGAGAAAGTCAAAACACGGAATTATCGTTTGGGATGGACTGAGAATTTGGTATATCCTTCACTCCCACTCCGTTTGACTTTCTCTCTTTAAAAACTTTAAAAAGGTGTTTCTCTCTCTAACTCGTGCGTCTTTGTTTTGAATATTCAAATTCAAGTTTTTCTTTGCACGCCGCCATCTTCTATTTTTCTAAGTGGATCGTTGTGCTTTCCTTGGCCACTGCTGCCCTTTTCTGTCTTTCCATCGTTGGTTGCTTTTCACAATTCATAACCGCATATGGGGCATAAAATGGAGCGGATCTGCCCGATTCTTGGTCTAGAGAAATTCTAGTTTTGTCTTTTTAGGACAGAAATATATTTTTCTTTCAACCCATATTGGAAAATAAATATATATATATATATATATATTGGATAAGGGAATACTGAAAAGTCTAGGGATCTCAATTGGGCGGGCTGGGTCGGTTTAGGTTGGCTTAATCGGTCTTCCCTATTTTAGGACATCAACATGTAAGTAATCATCATTCATCGTAGGTTTGGCATGTTCCATTTATAAAAGGTAGAACGGTCAGGTACCGTTCTTTGATCAGGTTAAATAGGCTTTAAACGGGTCTTAAATGGACATTTATCTCCAAACAGGCTCTAAACAAATTTTAAATGTATTAGGGTTGAGTAAATGGGCTATAAAAGGGATTTATACATGTCAAGCTAAGTCAAAGGGCTCTAAATGAGATTTGAACCCGTTGAGGTGAGTTTGACTCTTAGACGGTTAATCCCAATCCAACGGCCATCAGACTAGACGGTCCAAGCTCAAGCTGGACAAATTTAACAAATGGGTTGGGCCGGTCTTGAGTTTTCTCGGTTGGTCTCATTGTAAGACTGAACTGACACCCTCATTTCCTATCATCTTTCATCATGTTTTCATGGTTTTATCAATGATTTTTCATGTTTGGGTCTATTCCCTTTGTTTTCTCATGTTTATCACATGTCTAGGCTTGTATGTAATTGTAGTTTGGTAAATTTTCATGAGCATGAATTTCTAAGGTTTTTAGCTTCTTCTTCTTCTTCTTCTTCTTTTTTTTTTATTTATTTATTTTTATTTATATATATATATATATATATATCATTTGATGTATCTCTAACATACGTTTGAGATCGCATGTTTGATTGATGTCACTAACCTTCTTGTTCAGATTGTAGAGTTTTTTGCATATGTCCTCTTTACTTTCACTATGCTAACATTGTTGTGAAGTTCGTGGATAAAGTTAGTTAATTCTCTCTCTTTCTCTCCAGTTTATTCTAGTGTTTTGGCTGGACGCTTGATTTCAAATATTCTCCCCCCAAGAATTATAATATCCCTAGGTTAACTTACATAGTATTTTTTCTTAAATTTCATCCTATAGAAAATGAACACTTTCACTTGAAATGATGAATTATATGAATACATATGAAACAATAGTAAATTTATTGAAAAATCATATGAAACAAAAATAATTAATTGTTAGATCACGTGCAATAATAAAGAATTAATTATCATGAAATCACATGAAATAATAGATAGTCCTAATTTACTCATGAAACAAAAGTAAATCTACTCATTGATGCATGACATGATAACAAAAAGCTAACTTATTGATATGTGAAACCATAGGAAGCCTAACCTATTATCACATAAAATGATAGGAATAACTACAACAACAACAACGACGACCAAGGATTAAAGTATCGGTATCGGTCGCCGTATCGGTCGGTCAAAATTAAGATACGTATCGGAGGGTATCGTATCGTATCGGAGATACGCTAAGATACGCTAAAGATACGCACATAAATGGATAGGAAACACATTTTTATACACTTTTGCATAAAAAAACAGTTAAAAAAAGCTATATATAACATGTAGATTGCATAAATACTTAAGTAGAGGGTATCGTATTAATAGACAAATATATTGAGTTGAAAATGTTCAAAATGATGAGGTTTGAGTTTCTTACAGTTTTTTCTTTCCTCATTGCCATTGCCACTGTGATGAGTGCCATGAAGAGTGTCGTGGTGGTTCAAATTCTTGGCTAGGACCTTCTTCTTTAATAGGAGCAACTATGATGATATTCTGCACTTGTCGAATATAGGCACAATATTTACCCCAGTCGAAATATTTATGGTAGTGGGTCTCCCATTCATTGTAGAATCTTCTGTACTGCTCAGGAGTGGCCAATGTTGGTCCTGCATAAGTCCCATAGAACTGACCCGAAGAAACACCTGAAGATACATGGTGTCCATGTCCGTGTCCGGATGAGGAACCAGCATGATCTGAACTTCTGTACTGCTCTGGATTGGCAAATGATTGTCCTGCATAAGTCCCATATCCATAGGCTGAAGATGCATCTGAAGATACATGGTGTCCATGTCCGGATGAAGAACCAGCAAGATCTGAGCTAATGCACATTGACTCCATGCTACTCATCAATGCATCAGTAGTACTCGGATTGTGGGATGGCCTGCCCCTCCGACTAGAAGACATTGGTTGTGTGCGAGCACCATGATTACTATCTTGTGTTGCATGTGTAAATGCATCCTCCTCTGTGAAATGTAGTGGTACATAAGTTTGGCCACCACCACTACCACCATCACCACCACTGCCACCACCACCACCACCATCACCACCACCACCACACCACCACCACCACCACCACCACCACCATCATCATCATCATCATTACCATAATCATCATCATCATCATCATCATCATCAGCAGCAGCAGCAGCAGCAGCAGCAGCACCATCCTTGTCTTGATCATCATCATCACTATCTGGTTGAGTTATGCTATATGTAGCACCTGATCTCGTCCTCCTAATGTCGCCATCATTGGAGCTATCATCATCCTCTTCCATAGTTGATGGTGCTTGGGTTTCATCATCAACAATATTTTTAAAATCTTCATTTATATCTCTAATGAGGTCATCTATAATGGGATCAGGTGTGGTTTCTCGTCGATCTTTAGACAATTTGTCCAACACTAAAACATTTTCAGTCTCCTCAATCCACCCCCTAACTGGATCTTCCTCGTCGAGTATGTGGGTGATGTCAGTTGGGTTAACATCAATATCATCCCCTGATTTCTCCCATTCTAAATATTTCATCTTCAATTTCATGTTGTAATGCACATACACTAACTTCTCCAGCTTCTCATAACTTAGACGATTCTGAGGTTTGGTGTGTATCAATCCGAACGTACTCCAGTTACGTTCACAACCACTTGAGGATGCCGTGCATGATAATATTTTCATTGCGATTGGCCTCAGGCTTGGAGCGCTCCATCCATAGTTCATCCACCAATCAGCTATACAAAGATAATTGCAACATTAGGAGTTTGAAATAAATTTGAAATACAAGGATAGCTGATTAAGCCTAAATTACCAGGGCGTTGTGTTCCTCTAGCACGGATAGCTAAATGATCAGCAAACTTTTGAGTGGCCTCTCGGAAGTACCTCACCTATCCATGTATTAACATATTAATATGCCACTCAATGTATTAAATATTAATCAATGATTCAATATGTAAGTTTAGTAGACTACTAACCTCTTCAATTGCATCTTTTGCCGAATCAATATTAGGAGCTAACTTGTTGATAACATCCTTCAAAGATTCCATCAAATCTTTCCTAAACCTTAAATTATTCTTGTAGTGCAGATCCGGATTCAAATAATAGGCTGCACATTGACATTGTTACATATTACTTATTGTTAACGATTAAATATATTAAATTACTAATAAAGTAACTTATAAATTTAATTGAGAAAATACCTGCCCGATGAAGGTCTTGATTAATTATTTTCCCATCGACGATTTATAATCTTCAAAAATGCCTTAAATGACTTTGGGTTCTCCTCTTCTATCTTTTGTTTGACAACTTCCATACAATGCACTATATTTCCCATCGTCTGTGCCTTATCACCATCAACTAATTTAAGTATCACAAATAGTGGTTGCATAATCTTAGTAAATCGGTATATCCTTTCCCAAAACTTTGTTGAGGTGATTAGATCTTGAACAGTTTTTCCAATTTCAGTGGTTGCATATCTACTACTGAACCACTCATTAGAGGTGAATGACTTAACTAGCCCTTCCTTCCGTTTTTGAATACTATCAAGTGCAATATAATTTGTTGCAAACCTTGTTGCTGCGGGCCTCACCAAGTCACCTTTTGTGTACTTTCTCATCAATGCCAATACCCAACTGTGATTGTAGATGAAATTGGTGATCATCTTGGCATCAGAAACCAATGTCTGCACTTTGTTCATTTCACCAATGTCCTTGAACATCAAATCAATACAATGGGCTGCACAAGGTGTCCAGTATAAGGTGGGATACTTCACCATAAGTAAAATACCAGCCTTTTTGAAATTGGGGGCATTATCAGTCACAATCTGGACAACATAATCTGGCCCAACTTCCTGAACAACTTCATCCATTAATTTAAACAAATACATTGAGTCCTTGATATCTGAGGATGCGTTGAAAGACTTATGGAATATTGTTTTCCCATCACAATATATCAGAAAATTGATGATGGACATCCTCGTCGGGCCACTCCACCCATCACACATGATGGTAACTCCATATTCAGGCCACTTGTATTTAAACTCTTCAATGTATTCATCCACCTCTTTCACAATAGTATCTAAGTATGGCCCTGCAATTTCATGGGGTGTGGGTGGCTTCACATTTTTTCCACATGTCTGAATCTCCTTGACCATAGCCTTGAAGTACGGATCTTTAGCTTTGTGAGGTGGAATCATAGAACTGTGGAACCACCTAGAGATTGCTTTCCCAATTTTCTTACTCAATGTTTTTGGTTGGAAAACCTCTTCAATCCTTTGTTGCCCTTCATCATGATGTTTATATGGTGCATCTCTCATATCTCTAATCTCTAGGCTCCTTTTCCCCTTACTTTTACCACTGGAGGTAAATTTATCAAACATGCCCTTCACAGTGCCTCCAATATCTACACTTGGACGACTTCGAGAGCCAGAACCTTGTTCATAAATCATCGGGCCACCACGCCTAGGTCCTACAGATTGACTTCTTCTCAGCTGTTCTGCTATCCATTGTTTTTCTTTTGCTTCCTCCCTTGAAATATGCATCGCTCGTGCAAGCTGTTGATCTTCATCCTCTGCCTCCATATCAGATCCTTCATAATCCTCATGATCCCTTAGATTCTCAACCAATCTATTGTTGGGTCCCGATTGACACTGAGAGGGGGGGTGAATCAGTGTGCCAAATATTTTTTCACTTTCCAACTGTACCCCTGATGTGGCAATCACTATTTTCACTTCAATAGCACAGTCTATTGATGCTGCCCAGAGCTGCTATGTATACTACTGACCATTCTTACTGTTGCATGAAACTTACTCACATAACATGTATTGCTGCCCAGAGCTGTCTTATAAACCTCACACAGTAATCACAGTCACATACATACACAGTCGTATGCACATCCACACTGCACCACCAAGTGGTCAGGTCTACCAGATGTACACACCCATTCTGCAGCCAAGCACTCCAATCCACAATACAAATACGAGCATACACATCCACAACACGAGAAATACGTGCTTCGGCCAGTTGCCTACATGCACGGAGTAATGCCCACTGTCGGGCTCAGCATTTACTCAATACTAATTATGACTGCACCCACAGCCAAGGGAACACATTCCCAGTTTCCACCAATGACATACAATGGCTAGATCTTCACCCTAGTTTTCTCAGAATGATCTGAGAGGCCGCACCCACGGCAAATAGGTTTAGGTAGTTGTACCTACCAAGGAACACATAGCCCCTGTGTCCAGCACCCACTGAACACGAATAAAATAAAGTTGGGCTTATAACAATGCCCTATAGTGAAGCACTCATACATGCAAATTTCCCCCAAATAGACTACAACTATCACTTAGGCATTTTATCAAACATCTTGCCTACAATGATTTATAATAATGGAAATTTGGCAAAAGTGAGGTTACCTTGGCAAGGAGTAACCGTCGGAGATGCAATAATGTCGATCTCCACTTGATGCGGACCACAATCACGTTGTCTCGGTGCCGCCAATGCTTCAACCCCGGTTGGCACTTGGGTTTCTTGAAGCAACTCACAAGAACCAAATTCTAGGTTCTTCTTCTTCTTCTTTCTTTTCTCCTTGTCTTTACTTTCATGGGGTAACAATGGCATTCACATTCACATTCACACACACACAAAGAAAGGAAACAACTTCTTCTCTATTTCCCTCTTCTTCTCTTCTCTTCTCTTTTCTTTTCTTTTCTCTTGGCAACAACCAATATGACTTGCTACCTTGGTTTCCAGCAGCTTTCTAAGCCTCTAATGGTGGCTATGAATGAAGTGCAAGAGGATGGAAGTCTTTCATTCAAACCTTTAGCCTTCCACGAGCTTCAACTCGTTTTTCCGACCACCTCAGCAAGCCCTCTGCCTGATTTCTGCCCTCTGATGTGTAGAGCTCGGAGAGATGAAGAATCTCCAACTTGAATCACTCAAATCCGACTTAAAATGAGGGAGTTATGACCTTTTGAAGTTGGAGTAATGAGATAGCCTGAAATGGAATCTTCGTACGGGTGGCGTAGGCTACACCGGCGGCGCGCGCAACAGGGGCGAAATCTGACCGTAGATCTCATATAAGAGATCTTATAATCCAAACCGTCCGATTAAACCAACGGACAACAGATCCAAACCGTTAGATTTGAATCTCGATGACGTCATCATGACGTAAGCGCTGACATCGTCAGAAGTGTTGTCGATCTATGATTGGTTGCTTTTCCGGATTTTAAGGGAGCTTGTCTTCCACTCACAAAAGTGAAAATGCATATTGACCGTTGGATCCGAATCTTCCATGATGGCTTTAATCAGATTTCATGAGATCATTAAGATCGGAATCCTTTTTATACCTTCTGTACACGCGCGAAACACAATAACATACCTTGATATAGTGTAGCGCCAGTGCATCAAGAATTATGCATCTAACCAATCAAATCCCATGCGCAAGCATCTATCTCGTCCATATCACACCAAAATCTCAGCAGCCTTTGGATGGGCATCAAGCCTACGTGGTCGAATCTTGGCCGTCCATTTCACTTCCCTTTACTCCTCTTTATTACAATCAAGCCCCTGCCTCCATATGTTTCAGTGCTTAAAGACCCCTTGCAACTCAGACCTTCAAATTCTTTAAATTACACAAAAGCCCTTCGAATTTCAAAAATAAATTCCGAAAAATCCACCCAACACCGAGAGCAACTGATGGATTTTCGGTTTGGATTTTCGAACCGACTTTACGGAAACGCTTATAACTTTTTCATACGATATCCGATCGAGATGAAACGAAGTGCTTTGGAATCGTAACTGGATGCTCTACGACTTTTCAGAAGACTCAATCATCTGAATCATCCATGTAAAAAGACCAAAATGCCCCTACACATTTCCAATGACGTATCTTTCTCATACGCAATCGGAATGCGATGAAATCAGAACCGTTGGAAAGATTGTATTTTTGTCGTATTGTTACATGTAGAACACTTCCTTTAAAAAAATCATCTTCAATGCCGAAACTGCCCTCGACTGCCATAAATGCCGTAACTTCTTCATACGGTATCGGAATGTGACGAAATCAAATGCACTGGACTAGGAAAATTACAATCTATCTTTTTCATGAAGAACCAATCTTCCAAAAATGTCATTTTCATTGCCAAAAATGCCCTCGATCGTAAATAGGCCAATTTTGCCAGTTTTGACCCAGAAACCCGCACCACCTATTAATGATGTATTAAACCACTCCATGCATACCAAGCTGCTCTGTTATCTCATCGGTGACACTGGATACTGCCATGTCATCATTTTCATCCACGTCACCCAAACTGGCCACGTCATCACCGCCACGTGGCCGAGTTGCCAACAAGGACAACCATAAAACAACATCTATCATCTTCTTCAACAGCTTTCTTTGCTTTATCTCTACTTCCCCTTAAGTGCTTCCTCATTGCTTTGCTTATTTCATCTGGGCACTTGTTACATTTGGCAACATTAGAAAATCCTCCAGCCAAATGTTGTTTATGTCTGGTAATTCCACCTCCTAGGTGGATAGTATCACAGTAATTGCATTTTGTACACAACCTATTGCCTTGTACTTTCTCAGCTGTAGCCCATCCAATATCCTTAGTCCGTTCTTTAGGCGCCATTTTCCTACAAAGCTAAATAATGAATCTTAATATGCATATTCATTGATTTAGTATTTAGTACATAATAGCATTTTTTTAGAAACTAAAATGAGATGCATCCAAAGAAAAAAAAAAAAAGATTTTTTTTTTAATTTTTCCAAATTTACATAAACTTGAAATGCACACTTTTTTTGGAAAAAATTGTGCATCTAATTTTACATTATGGTCATTGGCCAAGTAAATTATATATATTTTTTTTAAACTAAAATGAACTGAATTTTATAAAGAAATTGTATTTTTTTTAGTATTTTTATTATTTTTTAATTAATTTTCGAAATAAAAAAAATAAAAAATACAAACTATTTAGAAAAATTAAAATTTTTTATAGAAGTTATAGATTAAATGTTTTTGAAGAACATATAAAAAATCAACAAAGTGTGGACCAATATATTTGAGTATATCTAAGACATAAAAAAAAAAAAATTGAAACCCTCACTTTTTTGGGGAAAAAATGTGGGTTTCATTTGAAATCATGTATTTAATAATTATAACTTATGACATTATTTTTAAGAGTTGAATGAACTAAATTTTCTAAAAAAAAAAATGTTGGGGATTTTTCTTTTTTTCTTTTTAAATTAATTTCGGAATAAAAAAATTAAAAAAATATATTTTTGAATGTCATTTGGATAAGAATGTTTGAACAAGCCTTGCGATCAATGATAATAAATTTCTCTGTTAAATATTTGATTCTTTAGAATGAACAAAACAATACAGATTTCTGACTTGGTGTACAAAGAATATTGTTCTTTAGAGTTCCCCATCACAAGCCTATTCCAGTTATGGTTACCTTATTTCCCTTTCCATTTAAAAGAAAAAGGTTAATTCCATGGGCTGAAACCCGGTTAGCCTAACAGGAGTAAAACATAGGATTACACGAGAAAGTAGAAATCTATATAGGTTGTAATCACTTGCCATATGGAACTATAGATACCCAAATATACTGAGGGATTCAAATGGTACCAAGCATGAGGAACATACAAAAAATTGCAAATACTTGTGTAGAAGATAAAGATCATTGTTGGGAGCACAAAAGTTTATTGAATTTTCTCTTTGAAAAATTTTCAAGGTTAATACACCTCAAAGAAAGTTTCTCAAGCACAAGTTTCTCGGACTTTCCAAAGCAATATTTTAGATGGATCAATTAATCAGAAAAATCAAGTTGCATACCTAGGCGGTCGAGATTTCCTCCATAACCCTAGACACGAACAACCTCCTCAAAAGCAAAGGCATAATCTCCGGGAACAGCATACCAAGTTTTTGGTCAACCAGTATGGAGAAAATTCAAGCGGTGAAGCTCATAATCTTCCACATGCCAAGCAAACCAACTGAACAACATTCCAATGTAAACCATGGGAGAAGTAACACCAGGGACTTCGTCCGACATAAACCACATAAGTGAGCCACGGGACCGTGCCATAACTTGTAGATTCCAAGGACTGTTTGAAAGCTTCCAGCCAGCTGTACCTTCCCTGCCACTGCAAGTATTTGGAATCTGCCAAAGCAATATTCCCAAACTCAAGTTTCTTTTCTCTGATCCACCTTGAGTTTGATTATATTCTTAGGGGCAAAGAAAGAACATTATCAATCGGGAGAACATGAGAGATATGGATGGAAGCTTTCAAAAAAACAATGATATCCATCATGGAATCAAATTGTATGTATTCAAAAAAACAATGATATCCAACATAGTGGAACTAATTATAACAGAGTGAGACCCATTTTCAGACAAGACAATCACATCATATTGTGTTTGAAAACATGTCAATCCAAACAAATGTCCTTCCTAAGGCCCCTTTTGGCCCTATTCATTTTATGTCCTTATCTTCAATCTATTGAAAACTAGTCAAAGCACTGCAGATGAGAGAGAGAGAGAGAGAGAGAGAGAGAGAGGAGGTTGGGTGAAGTTCTCCCTTTAATAACTTATTGGCAAAATCAGTGAGTTATGCATTTTTTTGGGACCTGCCGGGGAGTCCAAGCCCATGAGAGCTGAACTACTTGCATTTGAGGTCTGTCTTAGAACTGCTCATTGTTGGTAGGTTTTGATATTACATATTAGTTATGGAACTCAACTCACTGATTTTGCCAATTAATATCCCTTTTGTGTAAAGGGATTTAGCAATGTCATGTATGATACATGATGTATCTATAGCATGAGCGGGGTACATTGCTTCCTCTAATGCATTGAAAAAAAATAACACTCATAATCTTCAAATTCATAGCCCATCTAATGCATTGAAAAAAAAAAAAAAAATTAACACTGAAGTAGCCGTATCGTACCGTTACGGTACGATACGGTCCGATACTACACCGATACCTTCGATACGCACCGATACGGTACCGATACGTACCGATACTCTCGGGAATTTTCAGGTTGCCAAAAGTTCATACCGTAGAGTATCGTACGTATCGGTACCGTATCGTACGATACGATACGATACGGTACGATACACCGGTACACAAAATGCGATTCAAAATTCCCCGTAGCGTATCGGTATGTATCGTGCCGATGCCTACCGATACGGATACGTATCGGCCGATACGGCACGATACGCACCGATACTTAAAACCATGACGACGACAATCAAAACTTTATCTCAACTAAATGATAGGAATAACTATTTAAAAAATTGTCACCGATCTTGGAATTTCGGTCAAATCACAATCATATAATCTCTCAAGATACTCACCATATTAAAGAAGTGTATACATTGTTAATTATCTCTCCATTTACCGATGAGCATTGTGATTTCAATGCACTAATATATAGCAAACATAGGCATCAACCTTTGGCACACCAAAACACATAAAGTGCAACTGCAAACAGTAAGGACCTTTTAGATATGAAGACCAACAGCTATTACAAAGAATCTTGTTACATAAAAAACAACTAATGGTGATCCATACAAGATTGTCAAATAATTCAATTCGATTCACATACAACATGAATACTCGCATCTATATTCTTGAATCACATTCTGAAAAATATATTAAGTGACAACTGCCATATGAGCAGAATGCTCAAATTTTGTCCCTATTTGCAAATACTTTTAAAGTATATAACCTCAGGACAACATATCATATAAAAAATGAAAATGCAAGTTAATTTAATTTAATCTCTTTAAATTGCCTATCGACACATATATCCAACAATTTTGTGGCAATCTCACTTTTTAACATGTATAAATAGAATTTTGAAATCTTAAATGGATTGAATATATACACATAGAGTACTAAAGTTTTGACAATTTCATCTACTCTCTTCTTTCTTGGGATTTCTGTGGATTATTACCAAATATTGAAAATTAACAGCAAAACACAGAAAAAAATGTTAATGTTGATGTATATTGTTCACCGCCGTCTCTGAGATAGCTACCATAATTCAAGAAACAAAAGAAAGACATGCTAAATCAATCTCCCTAGCTAGTCCTGTTCATGGAGGGGGGTAAGCAAGATAATATTTATAAGGTGCGCGCTTGTGCTTCTCTTGTTTGTGTTTGTGTTTGGGATTTTGATCTTCCAATTTGAAGAAGATGGGCACCCATTCATCAGAGTTGGAGTAGACTAATGGGACATAATTATGGACGTTCCTGGGAGTGCATAAATCTTGCGTCTCCTCTCCTTAAGATCCATTAAGATAGTTGAGAATTTGGCTAAGGCCAAGTGTGGAGAAAGGGTTCTTTTTCCAGTTGCTGCAACAGACTTTATTTTTTTAGTGGCTATCACACAACCGAACGTAACATAAAAGGATGATCCCTATCACGCCGGTGAACTGTAAAGGATAATCTGATGGGCTGACCCAATATTAATGGCGGTCTCCCCTCCTAAAAGTCGACAAAAAAGTTTGGTTGGGTCAAATCGCCACAGATTGGCAGCTGAGGACGAGTGGTGAGATTGGGAATAGCATAAGATCGTTTATTCTTTGGCGGGTGACTTGGCCAAATTAGTAACAACGAACCTGGCCACCAGTGGCAGTGGGATTTCCAGCTCGAACGAAAATTCGCTGCAACACTTAGCTGCAACCCGGACGTGGCAACACCTCATAGGTTCATCTTTGACTAAAATTTTAATATTTTTTAATTCAACTTTTCAGGATAAGCGTTTTGAGTCCACCGTCAATGAAGGAAAGATTTCTTATTTTACCTTTATACTTGAGAAAAAAAAAAATAATAAAGGAAACTTTGGGACCAAGATTCACCGTCCTTCTCGCAAGATAGATTTATCTTTATTGGGATTAATTAAGGCTAATATTGATTTGGATCGGATCCTATCATACAAGGTAGATTTATCTTTATTTTTTATTAAAAAAATTATTATATTTTTACCTTGTGTCTTACTTGTATATCGAGATCGGGTCATTAAGTTTGGGGATTGGTCAAAGACGATAGTGATCAACCCGATCCGAATTTTAGAATCATAGTGCCCCCACAACACAGAGAGAGAGAGGGAGAGAGAATTTAGGTATATGGTTGATCAATAAAACAAAACTAAATTCATTTTAGTTTAGATTTTTCCTAGCCCCACCTTGCAGCCTCCCCTCACCACATATGAGCGAATGCAATATTGCTATTGTCGGAGTTGCAGCGAACCCCTCTGGAAGCCAAAGAAATGGTTAAAGAGTATTTTGAAAAATAGTATTCCTAAGAGGGTATTTGTGAAATTTAGGCAGAAGTGAATTATTCACTTTCTTTGGTTGCTAGAAAGGGTTGTAACTACCAATTACAGGAAGAAAAAAAAATCTCTCAAGACTGAGATAAAATGTTTTTAAGGATGAAGATCATTACTAGGTTAAAGTATAGATTGTATGGCTGATATGTGTCACAATATCTATTATTCTTTCTAGTATACCACAAATAATTTGCACTCTAGTTACAAGGCACTAAGGAAAATTTGTGGTAGGTTCATCTTAAAATTTCAATTAAAAAAGATCATACATTTGTTTGACATGTTTTATAAAAAAAATAAAATAAAATAATAATAATAATAATAATAAATAAAAATAAATAAATAAGAGTAGCATGTATCTCTAAAGAGAAAATAAATCCAAGTTGGACTTGACAGATTGCTGCTCTTGTTGAATATCACCAGAACGAGCTATTGACTCCTACAAATTATACAACAAAATATTAACAAATGGACAAAAAACATATACACAAATTTCATATTTATTTTCAACAAAAAATAACAATCTTTACCTTAAGTAATTGAGTAAAAGAAAAACAATCCTGGGAGAATGTAGAACTGAGAATACCATGGCCAAAATTCTTCATATGAGTTCTTGCAGCATCTCCACACTTGTGTGGTTGAAAAGATGAGAAGGTAAGTCTAGCTGTATGTTCTTATTGAACATTGCTACTAATATCAAAATATTCCTACATAAAATTATGACAAATTTTAATTTAGTTATGAAATTAGACTAAAAAGTTAGTTCTTGCAATATACCTGAGTCAAACTTTCCAAAATTTGGGATCCTTCAACTTCTTCATATTCATTCCATATTTTTGTTGTGAATCATTGCAATGGCCGGAAGCCGACATAATTAAATATCATACTTATTTAAATATATTGTGAAAATTGATATAAAAAATAAAAAATATATTACAAGAAGTACCTGACTTGTTATCGTTTGAGATTTACGATTCTTTCGCAGCTCTAGTGGACCCTTTAATCTGTTCCGTTGAAATTTAAATGTAGATTTTGTCTTAATCCCACAGACGGATTGAGAAGCTATACTATGTTTCACATTTTCAACTTGTTCCACGACCCCAATTAGAACTTTATTTTGGACATCATTTGTAATTCCTATACCATTAGTGTTGCATTGTTTCTTCACTTCTTGCAAGTTTTTCAATAACTGTAATGAACATTCATATGACACTCGTGTGGTTGAAAAGATGAGAAGGTAAGTCTAGCTGTATGTTCTTATTGAACATTGCGACTAATATCAAAATATTCCTACATAAAATTATGACAAATTTTAATTTAGTTATGAAATTAGATTAAAAAGTTAGTTCTTGCAATATACCTGAGTCAAACTTTCCAAAATTTGGGATCCTTCAACTTCTTCATATTCATTCCATATTTTTGTTGTGAATCATTGCAATGGCTGGAAGCCGACATAATTAAATATCATACTTATTTAAATATATTGTGAAAATTGATATAAAAAAATAAAAAATATATTACAAGAAGTACCTGACTTGTTATCGTTTGAGATTTACGATTCTTTCGCAGCTCTAGTGGACCCTTTAATCTCTTCCGTTGAAATTTAAATGTAGATTTTGTCTTAATCCCACGGACGGATTGAAAAGCTATACTATGTTTCACATTTTCAACTTGTTCCACGACCCCAATTAGAACTTTATTTTGGACATCATTTTTAATTCCTATACCATTAGTGTTGCATTGTTTCTTCACTTCTTGCAAGTTTTTCAATAACTGTAATGAACATTTATATGCATGTGTATACATGATCTCATTCTCAACTGCAAGTGTGGAAAATTCTCGAAAATTCTAACTCAAATATGAATAACTTTTTCCTATCAATTCTTGTTGATTGCCTTGCATCTTAGCTCCAACTCCATAATGATCCTTGATAATGCCAATCTTTACTTTATTATTATTTTTTAAACTCTCAAAGTAAAAAGGTAAAATAGGAAATCTTTCCTTGATTGACGTTGGACTCAAAACTCTTAACGTTCTGTAAAATTGAATTAAAAAATATTAAAATTTCAGTTAAAGATTGACCTATTAGCTGCAATCCGGATTGCAGCAAATTTTCGTTCCTCCAGCTCTCTAGAATAACTCTATTCAACTACGTACTCTTCAACTCAGCACTCTTTACCAAAAAAACAAAAACTCAGCTCTCACACACAAGCACCCATTCCTGAATCCTAATTGCTGGCCTCAAACGGAGTCTCAAAAGGGCAAAGTCAGTGCTAACGTTGGATAAAGCAACACCTGGCAAAGGTCAGGCTTCTACTTAAATTCAAAGCCCCAATCACATGTCTCCGCCGACAACTTATGGCGTATTGACTGACGTTGCTACGTTGTGACTTTCTAACTACTCAGAATGTCCCAAGTGGGGATTTGGTGCTATACTAATATGGAAGTAAGATGTAAACAGAAATCGTTTATAGAAATTGAATCAAACCATTTAAATTAAAACCAATAAACCATTTATTAATTAGTTTAATTTTAATTTTAGGGTAAGAGATCGCTGCATGATTGTGTGATCTCTGCACCAACGTGGAGATCAATGAGAATGTACACGTAGATACATCAACAATGTTTAAATTTTTTTTTTTTTTTTTTTTTTATTTCAAATGGTAAGGGGAGGTAATTTGGTGTGTTCCTATATTTGGACACAAGAGCCACACGACCAAGACATCCTTTCTTTTTTCCTTGATTTTAAAAATGAAATCATTGATTAAATGGTTGGATTAAGTTTTGAGTTAGAAACCCATACATTAAATTTACGGTTTGCCTTTACTCGTTAAGCCTTACACAAAACCACAACATAGAAGACACGGTACTCTAGCTCAGGAAGTGAGGTCATGTGATCAAACCTTCACCGTTGCACCTAATTTCTTGGGCCACCGCATGAGAGTTTCTGTCTCGAACTGATCTGATCTTATGTGAGCAATATCACATTGACCCTAGGGACTAGGCGGCTCAAAAGATCTGATCACCCTGTGT
>NC_056568.1:21695770-21860804 GCF_013358625.1 Macadamia integrifolia
AATTATTTTTGTGCTGAATTTTAATGAGCACGTTCTTAAAGTCTCAATATCGAGGGGTAAAGTAATTATTTACTTTGTAATTAGAAATCCAAACCCTTTGTCCCCTCTTCTTCAGTTCGAAATGGAGAAAGAGAGATATAAGGAAGATGGACGAAGGGAATCTCTTCACCCATTTATTCAAAAAACCATTTTGCACATAGAGATACCAAACAATTTATCACAAAAAAAAAAAAAAACCATTTTTGTCAAATAATTACCAAACCATTTTATGTTTTGATTAAAAATAGTTTTCATTAATGATTTTTGTTAAACAGGTAAAAATAAAAAAGGTAGTAACAGTGTTGCCATGGTAGCAAACATCACACAATGGAAAAAATTAATGGTACTTTTGTAAGCATTGAAACTTATATTTTTCTTTTGGTAAATAAGCATAGAAACTTGTAAAAACCAAACACATGGAGGGAACGATGTATTCAGCCAAACTGACAAAGCATCCTTTTATGTGATGTCATTAATGGGTATGTATAGTAATACAATTCTATTTTTGTCCAGAGATAATGATTTTTCTTTTGACTATGGAAATTACTTTTTGATTTTTCTTTTGGCCAATCATGCCTTTACGTAGTGTGAATAGTTTAGGTATTTGAAAATATAGGTTACAATACTTCTATAACCTACCTGATTGACAACCATTTTTCTGTTTTTGTTAGGCATTTCCCTAATTTAGAACTTGCTAAAAGAAGAAGCACAAAGTTTCTCTTCAATTGAAATTGCATTTGTGCTAGATAGACGCAAATTTTCAATTTTCATGCCCAAATATTTCTTTTATCTAATTATGTACACAAGACTAACTGCTTTCACCTTCCTTGTGAATGTATTAATTAAGATGATGGATAAGAAGAAAGTAGATGGACAGGTATACATGAAGAATTCTTCCAAACCCTAGAATGCAACTTAAGCATCTCCTTGGCCTTCTCCTTGGTGATTAGGCTACAGTCCACTTGAAGCACCAAACACAACTTGGAAACAACCCCAACTTGTAGCATCTCTTGAAGAACAAATGAAGTAGGATAGAACCTTGATATCGAAGATAGTATCCTAACTCCTCTTTCAGTGGCCAAATGTGAAACCCTAAGTATCTTCTTGGACACCACAGCTATTCCAGCTCCGTGCCCTAACAATTCAGCTCTCCCTTCTGCACATCCACATAACTGATCCAACACCACCAACACCATCTCGGAATCTCTCTTCTCTGTTGTCGTCTCTAGGAGGATCTCGATCAACACTGAAACTGCACCAGCTTCCACGGCTTTGATCCTGTTTCGAGTCCAATGACAGATCTCAACCATGATCTGTAACGAAGCCTTAGATGCCTGTTTGGAGATCTGGTCACGCAAAACATTCACGATCTGAGCAAAGTGTTCCACTCGTAAGGCCATCAGATAAATGGGATCACACACCTCAAACATGGATTTCAGAAGCAATGCAGCGTAAGCACGAGATGGGTAGGTCCCATGTTGCAAGACCCTCATCAAGGTCTCAATGAAGTCTTCACCATTTGATCTTCTGATGATAAGTTTCTTGAGGCCAGCCTCTGAGATCTGGAGACGATAAAGAATGTATAGAGCTTCTTCATCATTGGAACTTGAGCTATCCTCGTTGGCTACGATTGTAGCCAAGAACTCAACTGCTCCTGCAGACTCCAAACATCTACGGTTCCTCTCGTTTTCATTGGCAATGGATCTGAGACTTTGGAGGCATCTCATCTGATGTTGAAGAGCGTTACCCTCATTGAGGAGTTTGATAATTTGGGCTTTATCAACTGGAAGCTTTGGTGTTGGGATTCGTTCGATACCTTTGGAAGCATTGAGAGTGCACCATGCTTGGATCAATCGTCTGAGAGAGTGGTTTGGGATCAGATCCGTATCTGAAGACAAGGGTTGTCTCGTGACGGGGCACGTACTAGTGTTCTTGCTGGAGGATATCCATCTCTCTATGGACTCCCGATCGTAGGTTATTCCAGAGGATACAGTCACTGGATCTCTCATGATTTCCTGAGAGATCGGGCAGAGAAAATAGGATGGAACGTCGACTTCATCCATCTTGAAAGTATTGAAGAACCGAAACCTGGAAAAGCTGTGGAAGAGAATGAAGCTTAATATTTCAAGAGATCTGGAGACGAATAGTTGAAACAAACAGAAACCCAGATCTCAAAATAAGAATGAAACAAAACCAAGAAAGGGGAAGAATTGTTGAGTACTTAGATTAAAGTTTGGGATGACTTCGTTTGAAGTTGCAGATCGGTTTGCGAAAGTTTGTGGACGTTAGACCTTTTATATCAGAGAAAGAGAGGGTCTAAATCTAGATAGTCAAAACACGTTATCGATATCCTATCTTTGGCATATCCTTCTAGTAGCAAAAAAACATAATCTTTCAACTCCAACTCCGTTTGACTTTTCTCTTTAAAAAGAGTTTAAAAAAGATTAAGAAGGAGTTTCTCTCTTCAACTCGCGTCTTTCATTTCGAACATTCAACTCCAATTAGCACGCCGTCATCTTCTAATACAATTAATAAGTCTTAAAAGGGGAGAGGTCAGCGCTGACGTTTCTTTGGAGGACGCACGTTGCTTTAATTGGCGACCCCCCACACATCGCAAAGGCTACGCTTCCACTTAATTATAATTTTTCAAAGCTACAATTCGATTTCTCGGACGACAACTTAGGGCGTATTGGCTGAATTGGCAACGTTGTGGCGTTCTAACCACTCAGAATGTATTTTTTTTAATATATTCAGAATGTTTTACCACCCCAAACCCACCCCCCCCCAAAAAAAAAAAAGAATATTCAGAATGTTCCAAGGCTATATATTGATTAAGGGTCCGTTTGATTTTATTTTTTAAAACGTGTTTTTTCGGTTTTTTATGTTCAGAAATAGAAAAACACCCTTAATACCGTTTGATTTTTTTGCTTCGTTTCACTTGTTTTTGGAAATAGAAGTAAAAATTTATGTTTATTTATGTGCTTAAAAACAGGAATGGAGAAACAAGTCAAACTTGTTTCTTTGTTTCTAGAGACAAATGGGAGGGACAAAAATTGTGAAAAACTCGATACTTCACTCGACCTACCCAACCCCAACCTCATTGTTGAAACTTTTCGCTATCCAGATGCGGCGACTCCAACTTGGTTGTGTGAAGCTCACAGTTTCGGATTGTCTTCATCCTTCTAAAGCTCATCTCCATGAAGCATACCTGCAACTCCAACGTCATGCCTTCACTACTGAGTTGCATACCTACAACATCATTCCTTCACTGGTGAGTTGCATACCTACAACGTCGTGCCTTCACTCATGTCTTAGACCCGACTACACTGTTGAAAACGTTTTGGGAAACAAAAAAATCAAATTCCTTTTTGTAATTCCAAAAATTGTTTCTTAGCACAAAAACAGAAAAGACCGTTTCTGTTGTTTTTGTGCAAAACAGAAAAAACCGTTTCCACTGTTTCTAGGCACAGAAACAACTGATACAAAATCAGACGGCCCCTAAGGATAACCCCATGCCCTATTTTGTTTGGTAAGATTATAACTCCATTATTATTTTTTGAGGGTAAGAATTATAACTCCATTATTTAAGCCACGAATAAGTGTGCTATGGGAGTGAAATGGAAATCGGAATGGTTTATAGAAATTGAACCTAACCAAAAATCAATAAACCATTTGATTTAATTCTAATTTTTTAAAATGAAACCGTTTGATTCATTTTAACAAAAGTTAATTAAACTGTCAGGACCATGGATTAGGTATATCAGTGAATATCGGTCACTTTTTTCCTTAAAAAAAGTATATATATATATATATATATTTTTTTTTTTTTACTGATTTATGTCTGAAATGATACAGGTAATCGATCTAGATCGATCATGTATCAGTATCGGTATTGGTCTCAATCGATGCCGATATGATATGGCCGATACGATGTTGATACTTGAAACTATGGTCTGGACCGAAGCATCTATATCGGTTCATGTTTATTTTTTCGCGAGGGCTTCCTTAAAAGACAGCATGGTCCTTACACCAACATGAGAGTCAATGGGAGTACCTGCAAAAGCATTAACAGAGGCGTGGTGATCATTTTGTCTGCCTAGTGTCTGAGTGTAGGAACCATGGTGCCTTTTAGGTTACATTTTTCCTTATTTTATGGGAGAGAGTTCCTCAAGAGGCAGCGTAACCCATACTCCAACATGGATACCAACAGGAGCACACATAGAAGCATCAACAACAATGGAATTTCCATTTTTCATGGGGTGGGAGGGGGTCATTTTACCTCTCTCAGTGTTTGGATATAGAAGTCACGTTGCCTTCTAGGCTTCCTTTTCCATTTTCTTTTATAGGTAGACCCCAAGGATAGTTCAACTCATGACCTCTTAATTGTAAGGAGTTGGTCCCTGACAATTGTGCTACGTACTTTCCTTAAAGGTTGGTTCATGCTCATTTATTTGTTCATTGTGATTAGCATTTCTGCTAAATAGTCTTTTAATATCTCTCTATAAAAATCAAGCTATTTCCAACATTCGTTTTTGTTTTGAATCTATTAGATGCTTTGTTTGTTACATGTGTACTTAAAATGATACACCTAGTTAATACCATTTGACCGGATCAGTATATTAATCAGTTCATTTGGGATATTGGAACCGTTTAATAAATGGCTAAATTCTGATTTCTACCTTGGCCTTGATAACTTAAAACTAACCAGAACAAAATCGATTAACACCCTTATAAGGTGATCTCTTCAAAGACCGAAAGGAGGAATAAAAAACTAGGTCTTGAACATAGATTGGTTTAAAGCAATGTAGCGCCAGCAATGTTTTTGCAGACTTCATGGACTCTAACAAGGTCTCTATTGTTTCAAGTGAAAGCGATTGTAGGTGATGAGTAAGGGTATCAAATTGGAATTGCAATTGAAAGTCAAAATCGAATAATTGGAATTAAACACCAAATAGAATTTGATTACAATCCGAAATTGGGTACAAAACCAAGGCGCCCTGGACTTGATTATTTCTGGTTCCAGCATAGGATCTGATGGCCTGAACCAAACTGAATCGAGTTTGGGTACCAATATATTACAATATATTAATATAGTATAATGCTATAGTATATTAATATACTTATAAATATATATTTCTAATATTAATATTAGTTTTTCTAATTCTATTACATATATATATATATATATATATTGCTAAAGTTCAGCAAATTATATTAATGTAACATAAAAAGTGATGTACAGGACTAAAGTCCAGACATACCCAGATTAATACAAAATTAGAAATTTCTTATCCCATCACCTTCGGCATTGCCATCAGCAGGGAGAAGGAGGAACTTAAAAAATTGCTCGGTGGTCCACCTTT
The DNA here is from genome assembly GCF_013358625.1 of Macadamia integrifolia. Lineage (NCBI taxonomy): Eukaryota > Viridiplantae > Streptophyta > Magnoliopsida > Proteales > Proteaceae > Macadamia > Macadamia integrifolia. The sequence goes on from NC_056568.1 coordinate 21,701,173, forward strand.
GGCATTGCTATCAACGAATGACACTCCATATCAATAATAAAGAAGCAATGTTATGGTAGACTATATATATCAACTTGTATCTAGGTCTTTACATCCCAAGTGAGTTCTAATGAAAAAAAAAAAAAAAAAAAAAATTAGGAGGGCTTAGCCAGTTTGTAGACACTTGTGAAACAACCTCTTTCTTAGCCGGAATGTCTACTACAAACCTCACCTCTCTGAAACAATGGGTCATCCTCCACATAATTGTTCCCAAAAATAAATGTAATGCCTCTAATATTGCTGAAAATCCCAAGGGATGGAGCAATGGAAAATGTATAATACTACACATTATAATATAATATATTATACTATATCTATATATGATATAGTATAAACCGAACTCATGACCTGGAACTGAACATACAGGAACCGAATTTCTGAAATGGAACTGAACACATTCGATGAGTACCAGTTTTAAGAACTGAGGCAGGACTTGATTTGATTCCAAATCACATCAACACTCCTTGGAATCAAATCAAAACCAAAACAAACCAAATACCAGGTTCCAAACCAATTTATACACCCTTAGTGACGAGGGAGTTGGAGAGATTCTTCATCAGAAAAGTTGTGTTTTTCTGTGAGAGACTTGAAGGATTTCCATGAATCATCAGCATTGTGACTGTCCATAGAAGTTTGGAGTTTGAACTCTAGGGCATCTTTTTCCTCTGTAGTTAGGGCCACATTTTTGGGGTTGAACCTTGGGTTTGGGAACTGGTGGTGCTGTTGGGATTTTTTTCAGGACAAAGATTGAGGGTTTGAGGAAGAAATAAAGAGTGGTAATTTCAATTCAAGATGAAAATTATATTCGCGAGACTAGGGAAAGTTAGATTCTATATGGCAAAGATATATTTTTTCTCCTGGGGAATGAGTATAGTAACATTTGAAGTAAATAATTAAAAAAAAAAAAATTAAGTTCTGATGTTTATGCGTTTTTTAGAAGAAATTTGGAATAGAACATGATGTATGTGACACCTGGTCCGTTTTTGTGTTTTGGAATGAACTGGGTGGAAAAAACATATTTGTTGGTAATTGGATAACAAATTTGTCGTTTAAAAAAAAAAAAAAAAAAGGTAAAATATTTGCACACCTCTAGTGAAATTTGAAATTGCATGCGAGCATCCCTCTTAAGACTTAGATTACTATAGCAACCCTCCCTTTAAAATGTCTTATAAACGCCTGTTTCAGTGTTTCCCTATGGTACCCCCACCAAGGCTGAATAGCATAATCATATTCAGTCCCAACCTTCTACAACAGTTTAATCACCTACTAAGTGCATCACCCCTTCAGATTTAGGTTAGCCACCATGATCTCTCTTTTCATCGTTCTAATTAGGAAAATTATCTTCTACCACCCCTAATTTTAAATTTTATATTAGATACCACCCTAATTTTCCCAAAATATCTAACGTACCCTAAAGCCTAACACTATTAGTTTAGAAATGGAAAAGACTCTTTTTAACCATGTTATGTCTTCCCATCCTTCCTTTTTTGTTTCCTTGAGAACTCCTTACTTCTTAGGTTTGCAAGTGAACCCTAAAAAAGCACCGACCTGCTCCTACTGCCACCCCTGAGCAGCTTGAGAAGCCCATGAAGAACCCTAGCTAGAAGAGCGCCGACTTGCCCTTACCGCCACCCCTGAGCAGCTTGAAAGAACTTGGGTCTACTGCCGCCATGCGCAGCCATTGAAAGAACTTGGGTCTAGGAATTTTGGAGCGGCAATAGAAGGAACATGAGCAGACCCTACCATCGACCAGATCAAGGACCCTACCGACCCCCCAAAATGACACATCTTCATCAGCAACTATTAAACACAAAAAATGACATATTTCTTCATCTGCAACCACTAAACAAAGGATTCCACTACAGAAAATACTACTAAAAAAAACCAAAAGGCAGAGTTACAATAAAGTGTTAGCCATTGCCAACCCCAATAATTGGAATTTTTTTAGCCAATTTGTAAGAAATGAAGATTATTCCAATAAAATATGATGGAATCCTAGTTAGATTCCATGTGATTGATGGTTCCTCTTCTCAGTTCTCACATCCTCTCCAATCTCCTTTGCAATCTTTCCTAGGAAGAAGAAGAAGAAGAAGAAGAAGGAATGTTCATGGATTTTATAATCATTAACCATGCAACCCAATCAATTACAGTAAAAGAGGATAAGAAGAAGAACAGGACATTGAATCACATTTAAGAAAGCTAACATTTTGAGGCCTCTCACTCCTAATATATCTATTCGCCTCTTTTTCGGAATATCTAGAAAATCCTTTATCTCCATTGCTCTGTCACAACTCCTCCCCATAGATCCGATGGGCATAATACTCCTCCGCTTCACCCATCATTGCAAGTTTGTAACTATTTCGTCAATGCCATTGGCGGCCGCTTCCTCTGCAGGAAAAGCCTCTATGGGTAGTCTCTCATAGTGCCCAAGACTTAATGCTGCCCTAAAAAGATGAGGATTCCCTACAATGGCAGGTGTTACTTCTTCTGTTTGTTTTGGTAAGTCGTCAGGGATTATTTGGAATCATCAAATCCTCATTGTCGAGAAACCATTGAAAGGTCTGCGTAGAGAACGAAGAAGCCCTAATTGGATTCCATCATCAATTTGGGCTTTTACAATGAAGGGTAAAACGGTAAGTTTACCCTTCTTCAAGGATAATTAGGGCATTCAGTAAATTTTACCTACTTGACGTCATCACTTAACGAGAATCAACTAATAGAGTGGATTTAAGTATAATTTCATTTTCAAAATGAGGAATATACTAGATATTATTAGCAAATTATGGTGGTATCTCATATAAAGTTTAAAATTAGGGGTGGTACAGGATAATTTTCCTTCTAATTAAAATCTGATAAGGACTTAACTTTTCATATCGCCTAGAGTTCCTTTCTCACATAAATTCAATGCTAGCTATCAAGACCAAGTCACAGACAAAATACGTTTCTTCCGTATCCACCATTTTTCCAGATCCATCATAGAAGATTGATGTTGCTAAGTGACCCCGAAACTGTCCATAAATCTCTTCCACACTTGAATAGCATAATCACATTCAAGAAAAATGTGCTGTATAGATTCCATCACTGCCTCACACAAGTCACATTTTGATGCTAGGAAAATTCCTTTACCTCTAACAACCTCATCGGTTGGGATTCTCCCTTTGCTTTCATAGGGGAAAAAATAAATAAATAAGAAAATTTGAGTAAATATAGTGCAAGTATAGGAAACTGATCGTAATTAACTATTTATATCGATATTTTTATTGGAGTGGAGATCATACTCCGAAGTAGTCACTTGTCTGTTTTAAAGTATTGTTTGGGTGGTGTGCTGTTATGTCTATGGACATGTTCTTCACCTTAGTGTTTAACCATTTTATCACAAAAAAATCCTCAGTATTTAACGATGACTTTTTTTTTTTTTTTTTCGTGATAGAAGAACCCCAACCCATGGGAGGTGAAGGAGAATTTATTCATAGATTACGTGTAGTACTCATGGATGGAGATTGGCACATCTCCTATATTCATGGATTGAAATTTGGTCACACCATCATACACGTTATCAACAGGGCCCTCCTAGCCAAGGAGTCTACAATGCTATTATTCTCCCTTGGAAAATACACAAAATTACAAGCAACAAAATATGAAGAGATGCAAAATATCCTCCAAAATGGGTCTGATCTCCAATGGTGATTGATGAGCATTCCGTTGAAGATAAGTGATAACATCCTTGTTGTCCGACTCCACTATTAGCTTGTCAAAATCTTCTGAAATGGCTTCAAGCAAAGCAATTCGAATAACAATCGATTCACCAATGATGGGTTTAGTGAAAGCATATGGAGATGATAATGAGAAATTGCAATGCCCAATGTCATTTCGAACAATGAAACCTATTCCTCTTTTGTGGTGTTTGGAATCAAACTTGCATCACAATCGATCATGACAAAGTGTTGTGGTGGTGGAATCCAAGGTTGGTTCAAAGGCGTTGAGGCATATACTCCTCCATTGTGTGAAGTAGGAATTGACTCTTAAAATTCAAGGAAAGATTTCCATGAACTAGAGAGAACATTTTGTGGCTATCAATCTCGTTTATCAAAATCCATATCATTTCTTGCTATCCACAAATACCAACAAATAAATGAGCACTAGGTCATAAGATCACTCCCACTTTCTTCCATTACAGAATGAAAGAACTCCATCTTTGTATCCATTGAGGTAGATCATCAGTAGATAGATTGCCAGCAACAAGTCCCAAATTGCATCTGAACCAAACCGCTCTAGCAAAATTGCAATAAAGAATGATATGAGAAATATCTTCCTAAATACCAGTGTCTACAAATTGATTCACCAAGTAGGTTCCTATGGCACAAGGCTGTTGCAGTATAGAATAGTTATAGAAATTAACTATTTGGAAAAAATTGGGCACACTACCAGAGTGCTTAACATGTGTAGTCCTCTCTCTCCTCCCCCTTTGGAAAAGACCCCATTGCCTAAGTTTGGATCCTTAGCACCTACGTTCTCCTGTACATATGTGTTAGTGCCAATGTTTGTCCCTTTTGCTTCTCTAAAAACCCTCCTCACCTTGCCTTTGTGTTCAGCTTTGTGATTGATGTATGTCACTCAAGGTTTGAGAAGATGGAATCAGGGTCAAGAATCAGGATCTGTCAAGGCCAATAACAATCCAATTCCAATCAGGATCGGCTTGATCAAATAGAAATAACCTTGGTTTCAATTAAAAAATGTATTTTACTAGTTTACCATTTTTGTTCGTATTGATCATCAATACGATATTGGCTAAGAATTAGGATTGGTCAAAATTGATAACAATCCGATCCAACCAATCCAGACAAATCCAATCCAATTCCTCAAACCATGATGCCTCTAGCTTATCGGAAGCTGGCGGCATGCCCAACCTTCTCACTAACTATACATATATACCAATATGTACATGGGAGTAGAGATCCTACACCGACATAGTGAGAGACCTTTTCACTTGTATTTCTCAATGTATTGTTTGGGTGTTATATTGATATGCTCCAAAATAAATGAATAAAACTGATGCATGGCATATCCAATCCTTTCCTTGAAGTTAGGACAAAGTTTTCCAATTGTTCGGTGAAGGGAAAACATGATCAAGATGTGACCCCAACCCTTATCTCCCCCCTAATTCCTTCCTATTGTAAACTTCTGATGGGTCACAATGAACTGATGTCTGCTCACCGTGGCCTCATAAAAACTCGGTTCTTAAAGATATGTCTAAATTCTAAGGACACATTCTTCTTGATTTCATATTATCAAGATGTTTTGTGAATAGTACAAAACTGTAAAGTTATTCTACTTAGAAAAAATAGTGGGTCGTTAGAGTTGCTTATATAAGGGTTTACCATTGAACTTGAATCGTAAAATTGCACAAGTTTAAAAGGTTTGACGAAAACAAATAAAACAGGACCACTAACCCCATATGTTTTGGGGGGGATAAAGATTAGCACCATACTTGATAAGGCAGAGAGTTTGTTTTTTGGCAAAAGATAAGGCAGAGAGATGAACGGACAAACTATTACTCCATCCACACAATTTATTATCTCAGGTGCCAAATTGGATTTTTTCCTTTCATTCTGGAAGATAGTCATCCTTCATTTTATATAAAACATATATACACATAAGGGTTTCAGGATTCCCAGATCCGACCGAGATTCTAAGAATAATCTATTTTAATCCTAAACAGACGAAACGGAAGGTAGCTGGGTAGCTGGACCGTGAATTGAATTGTCAAAAAGGAACCAAATCAATAATCAAAGACCAAACAAAACTACAAAATAAAAGTATAACTTTTGGTCAAGATAAAAATGAAATAGACATTTGGAAAAGCATCCAAAGGAAGCATGACAATTCCACGTAGAAAATATTGATGTAAATAAATTAGATTGTTTTTGGTAGTCATTTAGTTTTAAAAACAATGTTTTGTGTCAAAAATAGAATTTTCAAATGTTACATCATAATGTTGTTTGGTGGACCTTGTTGTTTGGGTTTCTAGAGTTTTCTTTTTTTTTCAAAAAAATCAAAAACACCAAGTTGACATCAAACCTCTTATTCTATTTTTTTTGTTTCCATAGAATGTTGGATGACTACCAAATGCGACCATAGAGAGCCAAACTCGAAAAGAAGTAAACTCGGAGTGAACACCCTTTCCCATACGTAAAGTGAGATGTTGTATCAGTATACTCGAAGACTTTTTTTTATTTTTTTAATTTAACAATACTATATTGTAGGATACCGTGTTTTGAATTTCTTCCATTTGATTTTTTTTATAAATTAAAAAATTCAGTAAATTATGTTTTAATAATAAAAATAATAAAGCAAGCTCTTACAAAATTAGCATTATTAGGACACCTCTCCACCTTCGGCATTGTCATCAGCAGATGGGGCATCCTGCAAATTCAACAAAATGTAAAAAAAAAAAAACCAAATATGCACCAAGGTCTATCTGAAGCCTCCCATCTTATATCTTTTAGAATATATTCTAATGGTGAAGACCAGATACCTAAGGCTTTCATCATTGATGCCTTTTTAGCTAAAGATCGAATTTGCCACTTTATTTACGTTTTTTTGTAACAAACCGAAATTCTCTATGAGATATTATCAAGGAAATAGTAAAACCACCGTTGTTGTTGGAACCTTCATGGGATGATCTTATCCAAAATACAATAAACCGTAGAGCTTGAATTACACTCTACCCATATTTTATCCAGATTCTGATTCATAGCAATTTTTATTACTTTAAAGTAAGCACAAAAATCAGCAACAAAGTTTGATTCAATCCCTACTACATAGGGAAGATAGACCAATTGAACTATCATAAATTAGTATTAGTTCAACAATACAAATGGACGGAAAATCCAACCAAGGGAGAGGTCACCGATTCAAATCCAGTTCCTCTCCAACTACATGAGCATCCAAGTATGTACCTCCAATCCATCTAATGGCTAGAAAGACTTAAAGACATCCCAACGCTTGCTAAAACTTAGGAATGTGTGTCTAAATTCCCCCAAACATTAGATGAATGAGAGATAAATGGTTGAAATTGGAGAGATTCTTTTTCACAACCAGTCATGTGTGTAACAATTGATACCTGTAGAGGGCCCGCCACGGCCCACCAATTTCATCAGTCTTGGATGTGCCACTTTAACTGTGTTTGGTTGTGAGAAAAGAAAAAAAAAAAGTATAATTTCTTATATATATATATATATATATTTTTTTTTTTTCTTTAAAAAATTCTCTTTCTGTTTGGTATGTTCTGAACGAGAGAGATTCTTTTTTAAAAATTTAAAATTTACCTTGGGAATGATAGAGTTTTTTTTTTTTTTTAGAAAAAGCACTTGCAAAAAAACATAAAAAAAACAAAAATTTTCTTTTCTTTTCTCTACCAAGTGTACATACATTTTTCTTTTTTACCATTTTATTTTTTTTTATTCTTTTTTCTTCCTTTTTTTAGATTTTTTTTTTTCTCTTTTTCATTTTTGTTCTTTCCTTCTCTTGATTACCAAACACAGCCTACATGTCACTAATCAGAGTGAGAAAAAACAGCAGCAGCCGTAGCATTTTAATTTGGGATGTCGGTTTTGTTTGACTTTTCTAACACTGAAAAGGAAAAATTGGTTCCTGTGAGACTGGTCCAAGTCCAACATTTCCTCATGTATTAATGATATTGAAAGTGATAGCATCTCTCATAAAGGACGGAAAGAAAAAAATCTATGGTGTGGGGGCCAACTCATTTATTTTTAATGCTTTTATTCGTATTGTAATCAAGAAGATTATTTTTACCCAAAAAAAGAAAAAAATCAAGAAAATTATTAACAGATTGCACACACCCAAAAAACAAGAAGTAATTAACTGAGTATTTGGTCATACAATTTTTCCTTGAGATGGAACAGCAGGCGATATATGGGGTGGGGTGGGGTGGGGTGGGGTGGGGCAAAGATGGCCAGCCTATAACCTTGAGATGGTTAAAAGGATTAGAGAATGAAAGGTAAATACCAAAGCCCCGGCGAAGTCAATGGTGGACTTAATGTGCTTCAGAAGCCTTGGCCTGGATATGGAGGTGTATACTCAAATTAAAATTCTATTTTTGAGGTTTTTTGGTGTAAACCACAGAGAAGTTGGGTTAAGCTAAATATAGACAGTCAGGTAATTATAGAAACACAATCTTAAAAACGAAGTAGAAGGTAATGGAAAAACAAAAACAAATAATACACACAGGTTTATGAGGTTCGGCAAGATTATCTACTTTCTCAGTGAGATGAGATTCTGCTTCACTATTAGTGGAGAATAGGGTTACAACGCTTGTCCACACACCTCTCAGTATTGCTTGCATTATAAAGAAAGAAAACATCGCTATAAATAAAGCGAAAAACTCTAATCCGAAAAGTACAAAACTGCCCTCAAATAAAAATTCAAGCGGGGGGCTGTGCCGCCTACACCCCGGTTATCAATGAGGCTTGCAACTCCCATGGCTCGTTTACTGGCAAGCGGGACCACCATTCTGTTCTGTTGAGGTGCCTGCACCAGTACTTCTTGGATTAAACTGTGACAGAATACAAGACATCGTACACCAACAGTAATTTAGGTGGACAAGTGCAGGAGGTGTAATGAGGGACCACTTGGGCCGTTTCTTGGACTTCTTCAATAAATTATGGGCATGAAAGCAATTTTTGAGATTGAATTTGAAGGGCTCATGGAAGCCTTATGCAAGAGAACGATTTGGGAGTTGAGGCACCATTGGTTGAATCGAAATCGACTCTCTGTTGTGGTCTCAATGTAGACAGATAACATTCCATGCTTAGCGTGGTCTCAATGTAGACAACTATCACTCCATGCTTAGTGCTTCACAGATGATTGCTTTTGTAGCCATATCTTCTATCAATTCCATTGAAGATCACACATTTCATAAGGGAGGCCAATCATATTATGGATTTCTTAGCTAAAGATGCAACAAAAGCATATCACTGAGGAATTGTCAATGGATGTTATATCTAGACCAAGGTTCAAATTTGATGATCTATAGTTATGCCCCGTTTGATGGCAATGCCGAAGGTGAGGTGTTTTGTGTCCTATTGTTGGTCAGTTGTGATGTTTTTTTTTTTTTTTTTTTTTTTATTATTATAATATATTAATCTTCTAAAAAAAAAAAAACCATACAAATTTTCTCTTCTAACACTACGTGTTAGTTATTTAGTGGGACTAAAAATGTAATTTGGCATCCCATTCAAGCGGATGTTTCAATTTTGGCCTCCATATCCATCTCCAGCTAACAAGGAAAAAGCAGAGCATGAAGATGATGACTTCAAGAAGTGTTTGTGTGGCATCGCAGTTGATAGTCATGGTCGCCTTGTCTTTGCTGAGTCTCATCCAATGTTAATATCATTTCAAGTTTGCTATCATTTTTCTTTCTTCAGAAGACATACCCAAATCTTGTGTATTTTAAAATGCTCAAATCTTTTCATGGGTGAAATTAGAATTCGTAGTTCTATCATTATTTACAGAGCATTTGAGAGAGCAGAAATTGATTATTTATGATTCCATACAGAATTCAGGATATTTTTAATCCCTGGATTTCGTGGTTTGGATTCCACACCTATCATTTTATTTCAAAATCCACCCTAGGGTTCTAAAAAAAAAAAAAAAAACAAAAAAAAAAAACAAAACAAAACCTATGATCACATCCTTGTCTTGACAGATCCTCCCACCCACCCCCACCGAAATCTCTAACCTTCAACACTATCTGATGATTGATTACCTGATTCGTATGCAGAAGAGAGGGGAGATAAGATAGGGAAGGGTGACAATACAATGAGAGAGACAAGTGATAAAATAGGGTAAACAAATAGATTGGGCTTTTTGGAGGAGCCCTAACTGGTAGGGTTTATGGAGGAAGCTTATCTTTTGCATTTGTTTAGGATTTTTAAATAACTACATATTTAAAGTAAAAACAAAGTTTTTTCTCTGACAATGATCCCTTTTCAAACATGAGGCACGAAATAACCATGGTGCCCTTCCTGGGTATGAACACTATGTATCGTAACATAGGAATTACTCTCCAATAGAAAACATTAACCCTTTAAAATATTATATTCAATTATAAAGGTTAAATATTATAAACATTTACCCTTTCAAAATCTCTACCGACGACTCCCAATTAGTTGCATGTCTTGTTGAATGAGCCCTGGACTCTATAATTCTCCTATTTTCCTATAGGACTCCACGTTTGGTCTTGGGTGCGAGTAAAAGGTCTTTTTTTTTTTCTTTGACTTTGGCATATCCGCCAGTCTCAGTCCTTTTGACTTTCTCTCTCTCTAAAAGGATAAGAAAGAAGTTTCTCTCTCTAACTCGTGTTTTCTGTTTTTTGAATATTCAACTTCAATTCGCACAACGCCATCTTCCATTTTTTCCTACGTGGATTCGTGGTGTCCTCGTCCTTTCCTTGGCTGTTTTTAGGGGTGTCAATCGGAAAGGTTAGATCGATCTCGATTGGGTTTAGTCGAGCTTGATCAGTTAAAAATCTTATACCATGAACGTTTATTTAAGTAAACGGGTCTAGCTTTGAGGGACATGGTACGATTTATAATCGGGTCGGTCAATGTCGGGCTTTAAATGAACTTCCTTAAACTAACCTTAATCGGGCTATCATCATATTTAAATCTAAACGAGCTCTAAACGGGCTTTAAACGTATCTACCCTAAAATTTTATTCTTAAATAAGTTGAGATTATGATTGTTCATTTTAAAAAAAAGAAAGAGATTATGACTATTACAACTTACAAAATAAAGCTTAATCAAATCAAATTCTACTACAAAGCAATGGGTAAGAAAGCTTAATTAATTTCTTACTAGAAGTGGTAAAATAAGAATTTCATATAGTATTAAAGGGAGGTTGGGTTGGGTCGGGTTACAACGAGTCAGTTCAAGTGGGGCATATAAACGTGTCGACTCGGTTGGGTGCTCGACGAGCTAGCTACCTACACCGTGAACTCCGATTTAATAAACATGTCGGGCTTGTGAGATCAAGCCCGACACATTTATTAAACAGGCAGGTCTAGGTCAGCCCATAAACATGTCGGACTTGATCGGGCCTATCAGTGCGGACTCAGAATTGACACCCCCTAGCGACTTTTACTGCCGCTGCCCTTTCTTTTGGTGACATGGCCAAGTGCCCAATAAGAACTCGGCCACCAGTGGGACCTCTATGTCTCTTGCAGCGTTGCCATGAACGCGAGCATCCACACATTCCTGAATCCTTGCTGCCTCAAAACGGAGCTTTAAATGTATAAGTCAACGCTGCCTTGTCTTTTGAAGACGCACGTGCTTTGATTGTGTAAAATAGCACAACCCCGCAAGGCTATGCTTCCCCTTGCTCCAACGTATTTGCTGACGCTCCGACGTCGTGATGTTCTAACCACTGAAGTCTAGAGACTCTATACTGATTATAACCCCATTACTTAAATATTATATTCAATTATAAAGGTTAAATATTATAAACATTTACCCTTTCAAAATCTCTACCGACGACTCCCAATTAGTTGCATGTCTTGTTGAATGAGCCCTGGACTCTATAATTCTCCTATTTTCCTATAGGACTCCACGTTTGGTCTTGGGTACGACTAAAAGGTCTTTTTTTTTTTTCTTTGACTTTGGCATATCCGCCAGTCTCAGTCCTTTTGACTTTCTCTCTCTCTAAAAGGATAAGAAAGAAGTTTCTCTCTCTAACTCGTGTTTTCTGTTTTTTGAATATTCAACTTCAATTCGCACAACGCCATCTTCTATTTTTTCCTACGTGGACTCGTGGTGTCTTCATCCTTTCCTTGGCTGTGTTTTAGGGGTGTCAATTGGTCAGGATAGATCGGTCTCGATTGGATTTAATCGAACTTGACCACTTAAAAGCCTTGCATCATGAACATCTGATTAAGTAAAAGGGTCTAGCTTTGGGAAACATGGTACAATTTATAATCGGATCGGTCAGTGTCGGGCTTTAAATGAGCTTCCTTAAACTGACCTTAATCGGATTATCATTCTATTTAAGTCTAAACGGACTCTAAACTGGCTTTAAACGTATCTACCCTAAAATTCTATTCTTAAATAGTTTGAGATTATGATTGTTCTTTTTTAAAAAAAAAAAAAAATTATGACTATTACAATTTACAAAATAAAGCTTAATCAAATCAAATCTTACTACAAAGCAATGGGTAAGAAAACTTAATTAATTTCTTACTAGAAGTGGCAAAATAAGAATTTTATATAGTATTAAAGGGAGGTCAAACTGGATCGGGCTACAACGAGTCAATTCAAGTGGGGCATATAAACATATCGGCTCAATTGAGCACCCGACGAGCTAGCTACCTACATCATGAACATCAGTTTAATAAACATGTCGGGCCTTTGGGCTCAAACCCGACACGTTTATTAAATAGGTCTAGGTTAGTTCATAAACATGTCGGACTCAATCGAGCCTACTGGTGCAAACTCAGGATTAACACCCCTAGCGGCTTTTACTGCCGCTGCCCTTTCTTTTGGTGACATGGCCAAGTGCCCAATAAGAACTCGGCCACCAATGGGACCTCTATGTCTCTTGCAGCGTTGCCATGAACGCAAGCATCCACACATTCCTGAATCCTTGCTGGCCTCAAAACGGAGCTTTAAATGTACAAGTGAACGCTGAATTTTCTTTTGAAGACGCACGTGCTTTGATTGTGTAAAATAGCACAACCCCGCAAGGCTACGCTTCCCCTTGCTCCAACGTATTTGCTGACGCTCCGACGTCGTGATGTTCCAACCACTGAAGTCTAGAGACTCTATACTGATTATAACCCCATTACTTAAGGGTTTCGGTTCTCTCTAATTTTTTATTTAATTCTCTTTTTGTACATATAATATTTGTATATTTTCAAAATTCAACAATTGTGGAAAATTTTTAAAATTCAAACTCATCTTAACCCTTGAGATACCTTAAATTTTCACAATCATTGGATTTTAAAAATTGTACAAATGTCGTGTGCACAAAGAGAATTAAACAAGACTTGAACGATTAAAAATTGGAGAAGAGTAGGATTCTTAAGAAGCTACCATAGGAGTGAAATGCAAATTGCAAAATTGAACCCATCCATTTAAATTGAGACCAATAAACTATTTATTGATTGGTTTAAGGGCAAGAGAACCTTCTCTGTTTCCATGGTCACTGTGTCAATGCATAGGTCTATAGGAGGGGGTGCAGAAGCATTTGGGCAGGAGTCAGTGTGTTCTTTTTTCGTCTGCCTATGTCTGGGCATAGACACGCAAGTGGGTAGGGTTATTTCTCTTTGGTTTAGTTATACTTTTAATAAACGAAACCCTTTTCTTTTTTTTTTTTTCCCTACCTAAACTTGCAGCTAAAGAATAGAATCTGAAAAGGTATTTAGAAAATACTAAAACTATGAGGGTATTTATAAACCCAAAATATAAGTAAATTATTCTATTTCTTTGGTTGCGAGCCCAGGTAATAGGGAGGTGTTGATATTTAGGTTTCTCCCACCAACTATCTTTACTGATTCTCTTTGGATGGCTCCAAATAATGAGAATGACTTTAAGATAGGAGGATCTATAGTCCTATAAATAGCTTGTAGTGCACCCTCCCATCAAAGAATATGATTTAGAATAAGATTACAAAAGATGAGTTTCATAATCAAATTCAAATACCATAAATAAAATATATTGTTGGCCAATAACTTAATTGGTCGCGTGGATATATCAAGATTAAAAACAACTTCTTGCAATCTTCCATTGAACCATATGATCATATAATAATAATCTCAAATATAATTTGGATTATAGCATCATACTGTAGTATTAGAGAACAAACCCATTCACTTTATGCCAACACAAACATAATATTATATTTGAACAAAATATTAATACGGATCATGACGGTTATACATCATATAACAATATAATCCCTTCCATAGTCACACCACTAGCAACTCCATTCAAAATTATGCATAAAGAGGGAATAGACTTATAGTTTGTAACTAAATGGTCCAACATAATATCTCACTTATATTAAAGAAAAGAGACATTTTTTTGTCAGAGAGTAGCCCTTGAGCCACAGACAAAGGGGCCACAATAATAATGGTGCCCCTCCTTGGGTACGCGCCTCCGTTTTTTGGGCATTGGGGCTACTCTCAAATTGAAAACACTTGTCCTAAAAAAAAATGTGTCCACATAATGATAAAAGTAAGAAGTATTTAGAAATACTAGATAGCATGACCACTTTAAAAGGTGTCATGAATTGATGACTAAATATATTAATTCTTAATCAAACCCATGTCTATAACAAGATCCATATAGAGGTTTAGCACTAATGCCTTAGTTATCAAATCTGCAAACATCATATTGGTCTTAATATGTATGACATACACTTCTTGTTTCTAAATAGCATTCACAAAGCTATATTTAACTCCAATATGTTTCATTGTACAAAAATTCTTATTTTCTTGGACTAATACACAACTACAATATTCTCAATACATTCTTAGCAGCTTCGTAATGATATTGACAACCTGAAGTCTAAAGATAGTAATCATATTGTCATAGATGTCACAAACTCTACTTTCATAATAAAAAGGGATATACAAGAATGCTTCTTATACTTCTAAGAAACTGCCTCATCATCAAGTAGAAATACATGTCCAGATATAGTAGTAGTCATCTTCCCCGAATTGTTCAAAAAGTGCATCTGCTATTTGTTCGGATTTGATATAGTTATGAAGTCCACAACAAGCTATCACAATATAACTTGGGTAACTAAGTGAGAATTGAGGCATGTTTTAGAAAAGAATACATATTCAGGTGCACAATGTTAAATAGGGCAATTGGGCCCAATAACCTTCATTGATGATAGCTTTACAGTCCACGGCTTATCTAATTCTGTTTCATAAAATCCAATCTATGGCATATTTTTAGAATTCAAAAAAGAGAATATGATGAATGGATATCAATTAAAGGCAACTTTATAAGTTTATAGAAGAGGAACTAATCCTTTTTATCCCAAAAAACAAAGAAAAAAAGCAAATACCCACTTCTTTTTTTTCATTTTTATTTGCGGTTGGGAAAACTGAGAATTACAAAGACCATAGGTTATGACAATTATTGGTGGGAAATAAAAGCATTAGCATATCAGACTCAATCAAAGAAAAGTATAGAAAAAGAGAAATAAAATAAAAAAGAGGCCGAGAATGACAGGGCCAAATGGGCTCCCTTGCTCTCTCCTCTGCTCTTAAGGGAGTTGACGAGATAGGAGTCACAGAAGAAGAGGTTTTTATGTTGCCCAATGGACCCCAATCTTGGGTACTGCAAGTACATGGGTAGTTTCTTCAAGAAAGCTATTGTTTTCCAAAACTGCAAGTTAGCTCTCCAAGCATTCTATCACTCAACAAAGCATTCTGCAAAACATTAAACTTTGATCCAGGGAAATACTTTGTTTGCATTCTGTACTAATCCAAGCATTCTATCACTCAACAAGGATCATGTGAATGTAAACAATGTATAATATGTTACAGAATCAATCGAGTAAAACAAAGCTATCAATTTCCCTGGAAAAAACCCACACGATTTATAAAACACCAATCGTATATTGGTTAAGGGTCAGTACAAGTTTCAATAAATCCAATAATAAAAGCTTATAACTGGTTTGACTCCAAATTTAGCTCAATACAATTTTCAAGAAACCAAATAATGAAGCAAGACTCCCACTCGCATACACAATAATCTTTACAGAGAAACGGGAAGAGAGAGAGAGAGAGAGAGAGAGAGAGAGAGAGAGAGAGAGAGAGAGAGCGTGCGATAGAGAGCAGAGCAAGAGCGATCGAGATATAGAGAGAGAGAGACGATGATATCTGCTGTGTGGCTGGAGAACCTTTGAAGAAGACGGTTGAGAGTTGAGACCCCGTTTCTAGGGTTCTTGCAAGTGAAGTGGGCAATCTCGTCGTTGGGAATTTTGTGGGATTTTATCGGGAGTGGTTGGGAAAGGCAAGGGGTTTTGTTCCTTTATGTTGTGGAAATAACAAACAAAACACCTTTTAGGTGTTCTTGCATTCTATTTTATATCTATTCTTTTTTCCTGGTTCATTCTGCAAGAATACAAAAATAAATCGAACATGTCAAAAGCGTTTTTGTTCTATTTGCATTCCCATGGAATAGAAGAACACCAGAAACATTCTCATGGAACGTTATCAAACGACCCCTAAACAGACAAAATGAAAAGGTAATTGAATCAGGAATTGAATAGTGAAAAGGAAACCAAACAATCAAAGACCAAGCAAAACTACAAAATAAAACGAGATCTTCGTCAAGATAGAAAGAGAAATTTTGAGACGCATCGAAGGAATGTGGCGAGATTTCCACCTAGAAAATATGGTTAGAAATGGAAAAAAAAGAGCTTAACACTTGATATAGAAAGTCAAACGAGGAGGGAGAGAGAGAGGGGAAACACCCTTCTTTTTTTTTTAAATAAAGGAGAGAGAAACACCCTTCCCAACAAGCATCTAAGGCTTTATCTGATTTTATCTGATGGCCTTACGAGGGGAACACTTTGCTCAGATAGTGAACGTTTTGCGTGACCAGATCTCGCAACAAGCATCTAAGGCTTCATTACAGATCATGATTGAGATCTGTCAATGGAGTCGAAACAGGATCAAAACCGTAGAAGCTGGTGCAGTTTCGGTGTTGATTGAGATACTCCTAGAGAAGACAATAGAGAAGAGAGATTCGGAGATGGTGTTGGTGGTATTGGACCAGTTATGTAGATGTGCAGAAGGGAGAGCTGAATTATTAAGGCACGGAGCTGGAATTGCTGTGGTGTCGAAGAGCATACTTAGGGTATCACATTTAGCCACTGATAGAGGAGTGAGGATATTGTCTTCGATGTTGAGGTTCTCTGGGACTTCATGTGTTGTTCAGGAGATGCTACAAGTTGGGGTTGTTTCCAAGTTGTGTTTGGTGCTTCAGGTGGACTGTAGCCTCAAGACCAAGGAGAAGGCCAAGGAGATGCTTAAGTTGCATTCTAGGGTTTGGAAGAACTCTTCCTGTATCCCGCTCCTTGTACTCTCTTCTTATCCATCTTCTTAATTAACACATTCACAATCACTGAGAAGCAGTGGGAAGGTGATCAGAGTAGTTAGTTCGTGTATATAATTGGATAAAAGAAATACATTGGCATGAAAATTTGTGTCCATCTAGCACAAAAGCAATTTCCATTGAAGAAAAACTCTCTGCTTTTTCTTTAGCAAGTTTTATTTTAGGATAATTTTCAGCCTTTCTGGTTTAGTTTATTTATTTATTTATTTATTTTAAGGGTAATAGGCTTACAATGAGAAATAGTATATACCTTTTGGAAAAAAAGTAGCCTAAAAGACAGCAATTCTTTCATCCACACATAAAGGATAGTGAAATGACCAGCCCACCCCCTCATAAAAGGCAGAAATTCCACCCCTATTGATTCTTCTGCTAACACTCATGCTGATGTAAGGTCAAACAGGGCAAAATTTTCCTCAACCGTCATTGACATAAGATAGGATCCTGACCAGGCTTGATATTTTCTAGATTGGAACCAATCGTCTAAGCTAGAATATTCCTCAAAATCCATTGCGCCATTCCACCATTTTGGTCAATAGTCAAACTTGAAAAAGTCCTCACTAACCGCCGATCTTCAGCTATTCCATATTGATGGTCTAAATGTTTCAAATGATTGGAAATTTATTCATATAGTATGATATGGTAGGCGGTATTGTTCCATACTAGTGTATTTTGATATTTCGTATACTATGATATTGTATTGATATCTTGATTAGAATTTTCATATGGTATTGATCTTTCGTATTATATTTTAGGGGAAAAGAACGGTACCTAATCATGCCATCTACGCCAACAGACAAGGAGTGCAAAAAAGACCACCCTAATTCTATGTGGTTGATGCCTCCGTCTGCCTTACCATTGGTCCACATGTTAGTACAGTAGCCACATGACCAGGGACCGTTCTATATGGGAAAGAGGACTTTGTCCGGAGTGTAAGGGCTGCCCTTGACATAGAAGAGGAGAAATGACTGCCCTTGCCCTCATGAAAGGTGAAAATTGTCACTTTGTTGATGCTTCTAAGTGCATTCCCATTAGCTCCATGCTGACGCAAGAGCCACCCTCTCAGACAAAAAACTCCTTTCCATTTTGTATTTTCTTTGGTAAAAAATAAATGTTTTAAAAGAAAGCTTCCCATATTTTATTAATTGTTGTTAGCAAGTATCTTTCTTTGTGAAAAATGTACTTTTGTATTTATAATGCTTGTGATGATAGGATTACAATTTGAATATTTGAAAGTAGTGTTCCAATCCGAGAAGATCCGTCTCACTTCACAAGTTGGATTTCTTCATTGGGTACAGAAAAGGGACTGTTCTTGTATTCAAGTTTCCCGAACTCTTTCTGCTACGTAGTAGTACAACTACTGGGTGATTGACTCCTCTAAAAGGCGATAGGAAGACCTTATGAAATTTTACTAGTTCCTTGGGATTGACTTTGGGCCTTTTCTGGGCAGCTTAGTTGGAGGACAAAGAAAGCCTTCTAGAACTATATCTTCTTTGTGTTAGTTGAACCTAAACCACACCATTACTGCTGAGTTGGGGCTCAGCCTCCCAATCGAATATCGAACGAATTTCTGCCTGGTACAACTTGGGCCGAAGACTGAGGGATGTTTAGGAGACCCAACAGCTGTCGGCCAGGGTGGGGATAAGCTTGCTTCTTCACCTTCTTATCTCCCACCCAAAAAAAAAAAAAAAAAAAAATCCGGTCAACAATTCACGGGCATGAGAAAGGGACCATAGAACTATTTCAGACATTTGGACAGAGAGAAAAGCATGAAAGAGCCTGCTTTACCCGGACCGGTCAGGTCAAAAGGAATGGAAGAGGCGGAACAAGAAGATAAGAGGCAGGAAGAGATCTTAGAGAATCCATAGCTGTGGAAGAATCAAATAAAGAGTCCACTGCTAATCTCTAGGGAATCACGAGATACGGCGATGTAGGGATGGAATGAATAGTCAATAATAAAGTTTACAACCAATAAGGACAAGACACAATGCCCAGCTAGAGTTGGTTCAACTCCTTGAGTTTGAATTGGCCGACTTCTCACCCTGTGATGGGATAATTCATAATTTCAGTAGTTGCTATTCTTTAACTACAATAGTTTTGGTTGGATATCCTTTTCTCAAGTGCACTACAATACTACCCTCATCTCCACATCACCTGTCAAGAGCCATTGGTCAGATCTTTCGAGCTGTCTCCTGACTGACCTGAATCTAAACTCTTCTTAAGCCCAATTGGTACTTCTAGAGGGCCTGGCCCTCCAGTTTCCTATCCTTGGTTTTGTCACTCCAAAGGTCTTCCAAACAGAGTAAGAAATAAAAAAAATTTAGCCCAAGCGTTTTAATTAGGGTTGTCGGTTGTGTTTGAATTTTCACCGAAAAGGAGGAATTAGTTCATATGAGACTGGTCCAACTCTAACATTATCTAATGTATTATTGAGATTGAAAGTGACACCAGCTCTCATATTAAACCAATGGTGTGGAATTCCCAAAATAATAATAAAAATAAAAAGTCCACGGTGAGGAAGAACTGTATTAATTAGTGGGCCACCTCATTTATTTTTCAGTGCAACTATTTGTATTGTAATCAGGAAGATTATTAACAATTTTCCCAATAAAAAGATTATTTACAGAATTTTTAATCATACATTTTTTACCATTGTAACACTATATGTCAGTTATTTAGAGGACACACCCAAACCTTATGTATTTTAAAATGTTTAAGTCTGTTATTGGATGAAAATGAAATTCGCCAATTCTATCATTGTACATAGAGCATTTGAGAAAGTTTCAGTCTCCACATGTTTCTTAGCTATTGAGGATCATAGCTTGATTATCTGAAATCATCCCTGTAGTAGAATACCAGAAGTCCATCCGGATTCTGTTTTCAAAATATTAGTAGCATCAATACAAACTAGGATAAGATTAGTTCAAGAAAGGAAGAGATGGGCATCTTCCTAATATGCTTTCTGGATCATCTATAATGGAGTAGACAAAATCATCAAAATTAATAGATGGAAGCAATTTAAGATCTATGATCCATTGATTTACATTGTGCATAATAGAATCAGGGTTGGAGTTAAATCGTTTTGGCAATAATTTTATTTCTATGCGACCATAAGAAATAATCTATTGCAAACACCCTAAAACACCAAGTCAGATCAGATTTGGATAAGTGGGAATGAAATAAGATCTGCTTCACATCATCCGTTAAAATTTCCACTTTAAAACATTTATGACATAGATTAAAGGACCTGCAGCCTAGATTATGAGTAAACACACAAGAAATAAGTAGATGAAAAAAAGTTTTATAATCATGATCACAAAAAAATGCTTGATTTGTCAATTTCCAACTATTTTCCAAAGATATCTCTTACCAATATTCCTTATGTGTTCTCAAAAGAAAAATCTTGAATTTTGGATGGATACTAAGTTTCCATAAAAATTTCCACCAATAAAAGAGGGAGAGAAAGAGTATCATTTTTCTCATGTCTCACCTATTTTGAAGGAGAAGAATTAGCTAAGAATTTAAATGTGAAACAGGTAGAGTAACTACCATCTTTAGAGAGAGTACACCACAAGGCACCATTTGACAGCGTTTCGTTTCTGTCATTTCTGTATTTTCTTGTTCCCAAAAACGGAGAAACAACCTAAAAATCATTTGATAAAAGGGCCCATTTGATAATATTTCTGCCGTTTCTAGAAATAGAAATAGAATTGAAGGTGTTTGATAAGTCATGTTTTTGGAAGTCGATAGTAACTAATGAGAATGGCCACGAGTCGTTTTCAGAAACGGCAAACTTATTTCGCCTGAGTCGTTTCTTGAACCATAAATAGGTAGAAATTTCTATTTCTATTTCTGAAAACAAGTGAAACGAAATAGTTTTATCAAACACTTTTTGTTCCGTTTTTTTCGTTTCTGGACACAGAAAAGGCAGAAACGCGTTTCTTGAAACGTTATAAAACGAGCCCAAAGTTGTTCTGTTTCACTCATTTCTAGAAACATAAATCAAAATTTATGCATATTTACAATTCTAGAAACGACTTTGACGAAACAAGTCAAACTTGTTTCGTCGTTTCTAAAAACGAATTTGAGAGAAGAAAAAGGTAGTTGAGCCAAATAAATTTCTCAACTATTTAAATCTAAAATGAGGTAACCAAACCCTCTCTCCCTTTTCGGCATCTGATGATACTATTGGGTTTTTTAGTGGCATTATGTCTGCAAAAAAATGTTTCGAGAAACAAGTTTATCAAACACCAAAAAATCCATTTTTGTTCCAAAAACATGAAAAGTCGTTCTTACTGTTTCTAGACACAGAAACAACAGAAACGTTATCAAATGGTGCCCAAGTATTGGGTTGAGGAGAAAGGGGAATCTTTAATCATCTCTGATAATATTACTGACATTGATAGTAGCCAAATGATTCACAATCCAGTAGTTATTAGTGACAAAAGAATCAATAATAAAGTTGAGATGCATCAAGGGGTTCAACAAAGGAATCCGAAATGAGGGAAAAGTTGAAACCCAAGGATCAAACCAAAAGAAAATGGTCTGACTATACCCTATTTTAAGTGAACTATTTTTTGGGGGAGGGGATAATCTAAATCATGCTATTCGAAAACCAAGAACCATTTTTTTCAAGATCATGGGATCAAAGATTGAAATGTGAAGAAAAATATTTGGCACTCATGATTTTAACTCAAAAAGACTCAATTTCGTTAATAGTTTCCAACCGAGTTTCTTAAGGAGTGCCTTGTTTTGAGTGACAATTCCTGTTAACCTAACTCATCCAATGTCAACTATTTTGCCCTAGGGCTCCATATAATTAATTGCATGATTGAGTCTTGGTACTAGTTCAAGGTCTCAATTATCCTGAGTCTTCTTTGGCATGTCCTTCACTCTCACTCCATCTAATTTTCTCTCTCTAAAAATTTTAAAAAGGAAGTTTCTCTCTCTAACTCGTATCTTGACTTTGTTTTTGAACATTCAACTTCAAGTTTTGAATCGCACGCCGCCATGCATCTGAGAGTGGATCATCTGCTCGTATGAGCAGTTTAAATCATCTACTCGTACGGTAAATATGTGTCATGTGTCCAACCTCTTTATAGAGGTAACCTTCCATTATTTTTGTTATTCAAAATTTTAAATCTTTTTTTATTTTCCCTATTTTTGAAGAATATGAAATTATTCAATTTTGTTAAACTTTTTTATCTCCTCTATTTGTGTGGAGTTTCAAATCTCTCTCTCTCTCTCTCTCTCTCTCTCTCTCTCTCTCTCTCTTATTAAGATTCTCGTCCGTCACTTTGTTGATCATGTGTGAGTACATGTATGACTGAAAACCATTACAAGCATGGGTATAGTGATCGAACTCATCAATCTAAAAACCATTACAAGCATGGGTATAGTAATCGAACTCATCAATCCATCTAAGTATAGGAGATTGATAGTAAATTCCCCTAATAAATCTCTAATATTTTCTTCCTTCTTGATTTTATTGGATTTGTTCTACAACTTCAATTTTAAGTTTCTGGATATGCCTTTGTACATCCATCAAACATATATTTGTGGCTAGAAATAAGCGTACTTTAGCTAATTTTTCTCTCAAATTGAAAACGAAGAAAACGATACTTCAGTTACTAAAACAGGTTTGAAATTGGAAAAAAACAAAGAGGAGAGAGAGACATGGAGAATACTACTCTATTTGAGAATTTTGAAGATAAAATTGAAAATATATATATATATATATATATAAGTAATGAAAATCAGTAATAGTTAATCTTAAGAGATTGTTTTTCTAACATTCAATTCCAATTAAAGTGGGACAAATGAGGGGAGATGGGTTGATGAGTTCGATTAGTATAATATTGCTCGTAATGATTTTCAGTCACACATGATTAACAAAGTGATGATTGGGATATATATAAAAAGATGAGGAAGATATCCACGATTTGAAACTCCCCACAAATAGAGGAGATAAAAATGGTTAATAAAATCTAAATAATTTCAAATTCCTCAAAAATAGAGAAAATAAAAAATATTTGAAATTTTGAATAAAAAAATTAATGGGAGGTTACCTCCGTAAGGAGGTTGGACACATGGCACCTATTTATCGTACAAGCAGTTTGAATCATCTGCTTATACGAGCAGATGATCCGCTCTCCATACATCTTCTATTTTGTGGAGTCCTTGCTCTTTCCTTGACTATGCTGATGTCCTTATTTAGGACCTCACAGTCTGACAGTCTCACACACACACACCCACGCTTTCCTTCATCCTTGCTGGTTCAAAAGGAGTCTTAAATGTTAAAGACTACGCTGACGTTTCTTCTGAAAACGCACGTGGTTTTAATAGGGTAAAAGTATAACCCAAGTACCCAATGCAATCGTAAAGGCCAGGCTTCCACTTTCAAAGATAATGACTCTGTTTGGATGGAAGGGAAACTATCATTCTTAGAATAGAATTCTATCCACTTGTGTGTCTCTTTGTATAGGTAGGCATGAGCAGACAATGTTGTCCCTCATCTAGATGTCTCTGTATTCTTTTCCATTGGCTGTTGTGGAAACGGACAGGGATGTCTTGCCTTTTTTGTAATTATAACCCCAATGTGACTGTATTAGTAACTCTAAATCATTTGAATATAATTGGATATGAGATTTCATTTTGCTTTGTATCCAAAACACTTTGCTATAAAATTAAAAATAAAAATTACATGTATCATTATTAAATATTAAATATGGTAAGAAAATTAAGTAATTTATACAATCATATGGGGTAATTAATGATTATAAAGTTTCGTCTTCAAGTTTGAAAATTTCAGTTTTGTTCCCGTTAAATTTTTCTTGCAACTAAACATAGCCTATGAGAGTGAAATGCACATTGAAACATTGAATTAAATCATTTAAATTGAAACCACTAAATTGTTGATTAATCAGCTGGGACCGATCCTGATTTATCTCATTTTGAATTGGAATATTCATGCCAAAATTCCCTGAATTGTTCAGTTTCAGGAAAAAGAATAAAAATAATAAAAAAAAACAATTCTACGATTCTTGGGACTGATTCCAATTTGACCTGAATCAGAATATATCAGAAAATTGAAAATTATTATACAAGAACATAGGGAGAGGGTTTCGTAGTGTGACTTCTACGCTTCGATGCTTCAGTTTTTTTATTTTTTTAATAGATAAGGCTCTAGTAGAGTTGAACTTATGACCTCTTAATTGTGAGGTGTTGGTCTTTGCCAATTAGTCCCTTAGGGTTGACTCATAATTAATTATTCTTTTTTATTGTGGTTAGATTTTTTTTCCTTAATAGTATTTAATACATGTCTATAAAAAATACCCAGCTATTCTCGTTTTCATGTTGAATCTATTAGATTTGTCTGTTAAATGTGTACTCTAACCACCAGCAAAATCAAAATGATACAGGTAAACCGTTTAACTGGTAGGAACCAGTTATTAATCAGTTCGATTTGGGATATCTAAACCATTTAATAAATGGTTCAATTATGATTTCTACCTTTAATACCTTAAAACATAATTAGAACAAAACCAATTAATCTGAACAGAACTGATTAATACCCTTATAAGGTGCCCTCTTACTCTTATATTTGGTCTATGAATAACATGTTGTTTTATGGTTGTCCTTGTTGGCAACCAGGCCACATGGTGGTGATGACATGGCCAGTTTGGGTGACATGGATGAAAATGATCACATGGTAGTGTTCAGTGTCACCGATGAGATAACAGAGCTGTTTGGTATGCATGGAATGGTTTGATACATCCTTAGTATGTGGTGCGGGTTTCTAGGTCAAAACTGGCAAAATTGGCTTATTTAAGCTCGGAGGCATTTTCGACAATGAAAATGACTTTTTTAGAAGATCATTTCTTCATGAAAAATATAGATTGTAATTTATCTACTCCAGTGCATCTAAATTTTTTGTATTCCGATACCGTATGAAGAAGTTACGGCATTTGTGGCATCTGAGGACAGTTTCAGCATTGAAGATGAATTTTTTAAAGGAAGTGTTCTCCATGTAACAATACGAAAAAAATAAAATATTTTCAACGGTTCTAATTTCATCGTGTTCCGATTATGTATAAGGAAGATGCATCATTGGAAAGGTATAGGGGTATTTTGGTCTTTTTATATGACTGAGTCAGATGATTCAGTGTTCTAGAAAGTTGTAGAGTGTCCAGTTACAGTTCCAATGCATTTTGTTTTATCTCGATTGAGTATCGTATGAAAAAGTTATAAGTGTTTCCGTAATGTTGGTTCGAAAATCTAAACCAAAATTCATCAGTATGCTCTCGGTGTTGGGTGGATTTTTTGAAATGTATTTTTGAAATTTGAAAGGTTTTTATGAATTTTGAGATTTTGAAGGTCTTAGTTGATAAGGGGTGTTTAGCACTGGAAATATGAAGGCAGGAGCTTATGTGTATATAAGAGAATCAGAGGGATCCTTAATACACGGCTCAGATTGAGCCACGTCGATCAGATTCAGATCTGACGATTCGTGCAATAGCTTGCGTTGAAGATGCTTATCCGAGGCTTCTCATTGGTAGTGTATTAGATATGATGGTGTGGCACCTCACCATATTGAGTCTTGATTGTGTGTAGTGCATGTGCATAGAATCTATAAAGAGATTCTCCATATCTTAATCTGAGCCAATCATATCAGATCGGTTATGATCTAACAGTCAAAATTGATGGAGCTTTATTAAAGTTAGCCATCAGCGTACCGTGAAACTCGCTACACCAACAAATCGGTGATCGACAATGTCAGCGCGTACATCATGATGACATCATGAAGATTCAAAATCTATGGTTTAGATCTATTGTCCATTGGTTCAATCGGATGGCTCAGATTAAGAGATACCTTTTGATGAGATCTACGGCCAGATCTGCGTCTCTGTTGCTCGTGCCACCGGTGTAGCCTACGCCACCCCTACGAAGATTCCATTTTAGGCTATCTCATTGCTCTAACTTCAAATGATCATATCTTGCTCATTTTAACTCGAATTTGGATGATTCAAGTTAGAGATTCTTCATCTCTCCAAGCTCTACACACCAGAGTGAAGAAATCAGGCAGAGGGGTTTCTAAGATGGTTGAAAAAATGAGTTGAATCTCGTGGAAGCTAAGGGTTTGAATGAAAGACTTCCATCCTCTTGCACTTCATCCATAGCCCCCATTAGAGGCTTAGGAAGCTGCTGGAAACTAAGGCAGCAAGCTCTATTGGTTGTTTCCAAGAGAAAGAAAAAGAAAATGGTAGAGAAGAGAAGAATATGGAAATAGAGAAGAAGTTTTTTCCTCTCTTTGTGTGTGTCTTGAATGCCTCTCAAGAAATATTTTCTCAAATCCAATTAATGGAGTCTGATGATTCTTGTTGAGAATACTATTTCCCTATTAAAGCTTTATTTACAAGGAAGACTAGAAGAGGAGAAGTAGAGAGAGAGAGAGAGAGAGAGAGAGAGAGAGAGAGAGAGAGAGAGAGAGAGAGAGAGAAAGAGAGAGAGAGAGAGGAGTGTGTGTGTGAATGTGAATGCCATTGTTGCTCCATAAAAGTAAAGACAAGAAGAAAAGAAAGAAGAAGAACAAGAACCTAGAATTTGGTTCTTGTGAGTTACATCAAGAAACCCAAGTGCCAACCGGGGTTGAAGCATTGGCAGTACCGAGACAACGTGGTTATGGTCTGCATCAAGTGGAGATCGACATTATTGCATCTCTGACGGTTGCCCCTGGCCAAGGTAACCTCATTTTTGCCAAATTTCCATTATTATAAATCATTGCAGACAAGATGTTTGATAAAATGCCTAAGTGATAGTTGTAGTCTATTTGGGAGGAAATTTACATGTATGAGTGCTTCACTATAGGGCATCATTATAAGCCCAATTTTATTTTTTTGGTGTTCAGTGGGTGCTGGACACAAGGGCTATGTGTTCCTTGGTAGTTACAACTACCTAAACCTATTTGCCATGGGTGCGACCTCTCATATCATTATAAGAAAACTAGAGTGAAGACCTAGCCATTATATGTCATTGGTAGAAACTGAGAATCTGTTCCCTTGGCTGTGGGTGCAGTCATAATTAGTATTGAGTAAATACTGAGCCCAACAGTGGGCATTACTTCGTGCATGTAGGCAACTGGCCGAAGCACGTATTTCTTGTGTTGTCGATGTGTATGCTCATATTTATATTGTGGATTGGAGTGCTTGGCTGCAGAATGGGTGTGTACATCTGGTAGACCTGACCACTTGGTGGTGCAGTGTGGATGTGCATACGACTGTGTATGTATGTGATAGTGATTACCGTGTGAGGTTTATGAGATAGCTCTGGGCAGCAATACAGGTTATGTGAGTAAGTTTTGTGCAACAGTAAGACTGTTCAATAGTATACATAGCAGCTCTGGGTAGCATCAGTAGACTGTGCTATTGAAGTGCAAATAGTGATTGCCACATCATGGGTACAGCTAAAAAATGAAAAAATATTTGGCACACTGATTCACCCCCCTCTCAGTGTCAATCGGAACCCAACATGACATACACCCTGCCTAGCTCCATACCCTCTCTGCTCATAACATGCAAGAGAATGGACAAAAGCAATGGGGGAATTTGTTGTTATCTGACACTTTCCAGAGAATTTTCTAATAATTTCAATAAGCATAGGTCCCCAAAGACTAAGCTTGGTCGTGAACATAGATTGGATTAAAGCAATGCAAGGGAAAAAGAGTTTCCAAACTTCATGGACTCTAACAAGGTCTCTAATAGAACAAATCCGCAATCCACATCATCCACCATGATAAGGGATGACTAGGTCACCCAATCTCCATAACAACTCCATCCTTGCTTAGGACTCTCATCCACACTTACGTATTGCAAAATCTCATCTACACCTACGTATTGTAAACAAACTCAATCTTGTGTAACTGATTATGCAATTAAAAATACAAGGGAACTCACCTGAGATAATATGAGAAAACCCATTCTATAGTTACTCTTTTATGGTATCAGAACCAACCTGGGATTCTCGCTAAACACGTCTTTTTCTCTACCATGGCATCTTTATTTGCGCTTCTCGTCTCCTCATCCACCATAGCTCTCTCATCTCCCTCATCTCAATCTACCAATGCTCCATCCACCATCTCTACTCCATTTGCCTTGGGAAATATCTCCCATATTATTGAAATTAAACTTAACCGATCCAACTACCTCTTTTGGCGTGCTCAATTCCTCCCGTTATTTCGACTTCACAGATATCTCTGATTTATCGATGGTTCTTACCCCGGCCCCTCCCCTTCTATCTCCTCTTCCTCAACCTAATCCATTGATAACTCTGCGTTCACTACTTGGCAACATCAAGACCAGCTTATACTTTGCTATCTTCCTTCCCCTCTCACAGAATCTATGTTCTCCAATATTGTTGGCTTAGACACGTCCCATGCTGTCTGGCGTAAACTTGAGAAGTTATATGCCCCATAATCTCAAGCCTAGACCATGCAGCTCGAATTTCAGTTGCGTTCTCTCAAGAGAGGTTCTCTTGCGATGGCCGACTATGTTCAAGTTCTCTTCCCATTCCTCTTCTTATGCTAATCAGTAGACCTCTCGCCATGGAAAAGGCACTGGCCGAGGTCACGGGAAAGGTTATAGTCGTTCATCCTCTCAAGTGTTGGATAATCGGCCTCGCAAGACCTATCAGGTATGCAATTGACAAGGACACTCTACCATTCAATGTTATAATCGCTTCAATTCAGGCTACAAACCTGCTGGTCCACCCCAGGCTCACCTGGCTCATGCCCCACCAAATGCCACGTATGCTGCCCCATAGTCCTCTTCTCCACAACAGCCCGCGCGGCTTCCAAACTGCATACACCTTCTTCTTCATTTCATCTTCGCATTTATCATGTTCCTCATATCAAGAAGAATCTACTTTCACTATCCCAGTTTATTCGTGATATTGATGTGGTATTTGAATTTCATCCCACTTTCTGTTGTATTAAGGATCGATCTTGGAGAATGTCCTGCTCCAAGGCCAGAATAAGGGTGGTTTATATCAGCTTCAGGATGTCCACACCACAAATACCATTTCTCCTCCATCCATTAGTATTCCCATTGCTTGCGTCGGTGAACGTGCTCCTATTACAGTTTGGCATAATAGGCTTGGACATCCTGCTGATCGTGTTGTCTCCTCCATCATCTCAAAGAATACATTGTCGGTCACTGATTCTTCTTCTCCATGCTTCTGTGAACCGTGTCAATTGGAAAAGTCACATCGTCTACCATTTCCTATTTCTTTAAATTATTGTACTAAGCCATTAGAGCTTATTTATTCAGATTTATAGGGGCCTTCTTCCCTCCCTTATATTTTTGGTTTCCGCTACTACATTACTTTTATTGATGCTTACATCCGATATACTTGGTTATTTCCTCTCATTCTCAAATCAGAGGCTCTTTCTACATTTATCAGGTTCAAAACACAGGTGGAAAATTTCTTTGGTTCCAAAATTAAGGCCATACAGACTAATGGCAGTCATGAATATCATATTTTTTGCCATTACTTAGCTCAACACGGCATTCTACATCGGCTCTCTTGCCCTCACAGTCAAGCTCAAAATGGGCTGGCTGAGTGCAAACATAAGCATCTCGTTTAGTCGGGTCCGACCTTACTCACCAAGGCTTCTGTTCCCCACTCTTATTGAGACGAGGCCTTTCTCACTGCCCTTTTTTTTATTAATCGAATGCCCACACGGGTCATTCACAATATGACTCCCTATGAGAAGTTGTTTGGCCGACCACCTAATTACTTGCAATTGCAAACCTTTGGGTGTGCTTGTTACCCATAGCTTCACCCTTACAGTAAAAAAAAATTGGAGAACCGTTCCAAGCAATGTGTGTTTATTGGGTACTCCCCTCACCACCGCTGGTATCACTGTCTTGATCGACAGACAAAACGAGTGTATATCTCCTGCCATTTTATTTTTAATGAGGATCTATTCCCTTTTTCCACTCCCCCTACCCCTTCTCCCTCTCCCCTATCATCCCAACCAGTGGTCCTTGGTCCATTATCTGTTGGATTAGGTCCAATTTAGATTCTTCGATTCTCACTCCTACTGGGCAAAGTACTCAAAATATCTTCGGCCAAAACCCTACCATATCCAGTAGCATCAGTAGGTCAATCCCGTGTCTCATGCCGCTCAAGCCGCAGCTCCAACTTTCAAACGTAAAGCATGAGTCGCCCTTGGCCGCTGCCCGACTCCTGCCCGCTTCTGTCGGTTCATACCTGGATGCTAGAGTAAGGGGAGAGAGCCTTGTGCATCATTTGATGAAAGCACTCCAGTCCAGTCGCCTCCGTTAGATTGGCTTGTCAACCACCGGACCATAGCTCCTCACCAAATCTCTGCTTTTACACTCGGGGCAACACAGCACATGAGTAGTTCGCTCCAAGACCCCACCCCCTCGAGAGCAGGATTTCTTGCTCGATGAAGCTCTGCCTATCGAAGAAGAAAAATTCTTTCTGGTGCAAGCCAAAAAAAAAACTCGACCTGCCGGGGTGCGTGGGTGTGGTGCGTTGTGAGAAACCCTGGTGTTGTGTAAGGCTGACTCGTTGTGTTGCAGGAGGATGCACGGGTGCCGCACGGGCTAGCTGGCAAAACTCTTTGTCCATTACAAAGTGGTAAGGAAAGCAAACAGCCAGGGTCCAGGAGGATCACAGGCACTCAAATAACTTACAAACAAGATGGTTGGCTTCCCAAGACATTATTGCTTCGGATAGAGAAGGAAATTAAAACCCAATTCCCACTCAAGGGTGTCTCCCCTACTATCCTCCATTTTACCTCACCCCCCGGCCTCATCATCACCTGTCGTGGCTCCCATCGACCCTTCCACCTCCCTCGCCCTACCTCCTCCACTAACCTCAACCCACCCTATGTGACTCATTTTAGAAATAATATCCAAAAACCACATGTACTTATGGCCACGAAGCATCCAGTTTGTGAGTGCTTTCATGTAGGATTGATAGACACCAAACCCACATGCTTCTCCTCTGCTAACAAAGATCCATGGTTGCAGCTCACCATGGCCTTAGAATTTAATGCCCTGCTTCTTGTAACATGGCAGTCACTGAGAGGGGGTGAATCAGTGAGTCTAATTTCGATCCCCAAAAACCTGTCTGATGTCTAGCCAAGAAAAACCTAATATACCTGTCCCTATTTGCACACAATCATATGCACACTCAGCCTCTCATAGGCATTTCCAAGTGTGCACACCCATTTCACATTCCACATTCCATGCATTTTAATATAAAATACAAACAACAAGCACCCACAATACAGGATTTTTATGAGGTTCGATAATTTACCTATATCTCCGGAGTAGTGCCTATAAAGGCTTCATACCTACTCAATACACTACTTTTGATTGCACCCACAGGCGGGAGTACCCACATCCAATTTTCTCAAATCGAAGCTGAGATGGCACTAGCAGTGTTGGTACAATGTGTAGCACCCACTACATGGGAGCACCCACTCTCGGTGCTTAGCACCCACTAAGCACTCAATAAAGAATACAGTAAATTTGGGCTTATATCAATGCCCTACAGTCAAGCTCTGCCTAGCATATACATCCACAACTAGCTAGTATGCTTACAGTTCATCCACAACTAACCTAGCATATATACATTCATCCACAACTAACCGTAACATACATACATGCATATAATGTAAATCAAATGTTAGAGAATCTCACAATCGATTGTCTGGGATGACTGGAAACTTGTATTGACAAGTTTGATAATCACACCTTCTCTCTCCTTGGCTTTTTGCTCTTCAAAGCAAACACATCCTTGCTATCTTCTCTCTCTCCTTGGATTTGAGTTAATGTATCATTAACACACCTCAACCACCTCTTTTACCTCCTTTAATGGCCTAAGAACATTTATCATCAAGTATTCATGTTCATTCAAGGACCAACAAAAAGGGGAAAACTTCTCTTGCTAAAACCGTAGCCTTCATTCATTCAAAACTCATTTTTCTTACTTTCATAGTGTAGGTCTTAAAAAAATATAGAAGTAGCAACTTGGTTCACCCAAATCCGAGTTAAATTGAGGGAGATATGACCATTTGAAGTTGGAGCAATGAGATAGCCTGAAATGGAATCTTCGTAGGAGTGGCGTAGGCTAAGCCGGCAGCTAGTGCAACAGGGGCGAAATCTGACCGTAGATCTCATCTAAAAGATCTTATAATCTAAGCCATCTGATTAAACCAACGGATAATAGATCCAAACCATTAGATTTGAATCTTACAAAGTCAAAGATGATGTCATCATGATGTACTCGCTGACATTGTTAGACGCGTTGTCGATCACCGATTGATTAGTGTAGCGAGTTTCATGGTACGCTGTCGACTAACTTTAATAAAGCTTCATCGGTCTTGACCGTTCGATCGAAACCGATCTGATATGATTGGCTCAGATCAAGATATGAAGAATCTCTTTATAGATTCTATGCACATGCACTACACACAATCATGACTCAATATGTTGAGGCGCCATACCATGATGTCCGATGCACTTCACCAATGAGGATCTTCGCGTAGGAATCTTAACTGTCTCATCAGCGCCTAAGTTCAGTAGCCGTTAGATGAGAATAAGGCCTACGTGGCTTCATCTGAACCCGCCATTATACAACCCCATACTCTCTTCTATTACAATCAAGCCCCTGCCTCCATATATATCAGTGCTTAAAGATCCCCTGTAACTCAGACCTTCAAAATCTTAAAATTACACAAAATCCCTTCAAATTTAAAAATAAATTCCAAAAAATCCACCCAACACCGAGAGCAACTGATGGATTTTTGGTTTGGATTTTCAAACCAGCTTCATGGAAACACTTATAACTTTTTCATACGATATCCAATCGAAATGAAACGAAGTGCGTTGGAACCGTGACTGGATGCTGTACGAACATCCGATCATCTGACTTAGTAATATAAAAAGACTAAAATGCCCGAGACCTTTCTAATGACGCATCTTTCTCATACGGAATTGGAACACGATGAAATCAAAACTGTTGGAAAGATTGAATTTTTGTTGTATCATTATATGGAGAACACTTCTTTTAAAAAAAAAAAAATCTTCAATGCCAAAATTACCTTCGACTGCCACAAATACCGTAACTTCTTCATACGATATCGGAATGTGACAAAATCAAATGAACTGGACTAAGTAAATTATAATCTATCTTTTCATGAAGAAACGATCTTCCAAAAATGTCATTTTCATTATCGAAAATGCCCCTGAGCATAAATAGGCCAATTTTACTAGTTTTGACCCAAAAACTCGCACCACTTACTAAGGATGTATCAAACCACTCCATGAATACCATACCGTTCTGTTATCTCATTGGTCACACTAAACACTGCCATGTCATCATTTCCATCCATGTCACCCAAACTAGCCACATCATCATTGCCACATGATCGGGTTGCCAACAAGGACAACCATAAAACAACAATCTCTCCCTTTGGAGTTGTTGACAACCACCTCATCACCAATACACTCCAAAACTTCGATGAGTAACTCCCTTCTCCTTTGACAACAAGTACAAAGGGTGGAACCAATGGACTCCCCCTGAGTCCAATATGGGGTTAGCAACATCAAGCAACTTGCTCCCCCTCTCCCAATGCCCCTAGTGCTTGGGAAGAACCACCACTCCTAGTTTCTGTCTGAAGAACTCAAATTGATCTTTGGGAAATGATTTAGTAAAGATATTAGCCACTTGCTCTATTGTGGAAACAAACTCTATCCTTACTTCACCTTCCATCACCCTGTCTCTTATGAAATGATATCGGATAGCAATGTGCTTCGTTCTAGAATGCATCACCAAGTTCTTGGAGATGTTGATAGCACTAGTATTGTCACAATATAGTGGCACTTCCTGCTCAACCTCCAGACTCAGATCCTTCAACATCTGCTTCATCCACAACACTTGTGTACAATAAGATGTAGTTGTAATGTATCTGCCTCTGCAGTTGAAAGAGAGACTGACTCTTGCTTCTTACTATGCCATGCCACCAAGCTGCTCCCCAAATAGAATGCACCACCACTGGTGCTCTTCCTATCATCTACACATCCGACCCAATCTGCATCTGAAAAAGCTGACAAACTAAAGCTCTTGACTTTCGGATACCATAACCCAAACTCACTAGTCCCTTTCAGATATCTGAAAATTCTCTTCACTGCTGCCACGTGTGTCCCTTTTGGTCATGCTTGGAATCTGGCTACCATGCACATAGCTTGTAAGATGTCAGGCCTACTAGCGGTCAAATATAATAGACTACCAATCATTGACCTATACGAGGTGTGGTCAATTGATGGAGAGTCATCTTCCTTGCTCAACTTACACCCAGTCATCATAGGTGCACTAACTAGCTTGCAATCCTCCATGGTGAATCTCTTTAACATCTCCCTCACATACTTGGATTGAGATATGAAGAAACCGTCCTTCTTCTGACTGATCTGCAAACCCAAGAAAAATGATAGTTCACCCAACATGGACATTTTAAACTCATCTT
Source organism: Macadamia integrifolia (assembly GCF_013358625.1). NCBI lineage: Eukaryota > Viridiplantae > Streptophyta > Magnoliopsida > Proteales > Proteaceae > Macadamia > Macadamia integrifolia. Next base: position 21,735,916 of record NC_056568.1, read on the forward strand.
GCATCATCATTGTAAAATCTCTGCACAACTCATCTTTGTGACCCCCAAAGATGATATCATCTACATACACAACTACCACAAGCTAACTGTTTTCTTCAGTTCTGATGTAGAGATTATTATCCACTAAGCCTTTCTTAAAACCCAACTTACACAAGTAAGAGTCCAATCTGAAGTACCATGCCCTTGGTGCGTGTTTCAAACCATACAATGCCTTCTTCAATCTGTACACAAGGGTGGGGTCCTCACTCAGCTGAAACCCATCAGGCTGCTCTATGTAAATCTCCTCTTCTAAGTTTCCATTTAGAAAAGTTGATTTGACATCCATCTGATAGACCTTGAACCGCTTGTACACTGACATAGCCAAGAACATTCTGATAGTCTAAAGTCTTTCCACTGGATTAAAAGTTTCCTCAAAATCAATGCCTTCCACTTGAGCATACCCCTTACATACAAGTCTTGCATTGTTCCTCACCACTTCACCATCTTCATTGAGTTTGTTTTTAAAAATCCATTTAGTACCAATCACATTCTTGTCAACTGACCTAGGGACTAGATCCCAAGTGTGATTCCTCTCTATCTGATCAAGTTTTTCATTCATAGCCTTCATCCAACTCTCGTCATTGCTTGCCTCATCAACAATTTTTGGTTCAATCTTCGAAAGAAGAGAGTAGGTGTTGATCTTCATTCTTCTAGTCTGAACACCTACAGTGGGTCACCAATGATTAACTCATATGTTCCTTGTTGATCAACTTTATTGTGTATCTTCTGTTCATCTGAATCTACCTCAACCTGTTTAATATCAACATCGTCTTTGCTTTTGGGTCTACTATCAACCAGGTTATTCTCATCATCAAGATCTTTATATTCTGGAAGTTCATTTCTTGAGCCTGAAGGAATATCCATTTTTTCATCAATTGTGACATCAGCACTCTCTACAATTTTTTCAAGTCTGTTGTTGTAGCATCTATAGGCCTTACTTGAAGTAGAATAGCCTAAAAATATACCCTCATCAGCCCTATCATCAAACTAACCCAAATCTTGGGTTATGTTCTTGATGTAACACTTGCTACCAAAGACCTTGAAGTGTCTTTCTGTAGCCCTTCTTCCAAACCAGATTTCATATGGAGTCTTACTTTTATGAGGTCTTGATACGGCCAAACTGATTGCCCAGTAGGGTAAAAACACGTGATATCTAAGGAAAGGACACTTGTTGCCCACCTGATAGAAGCTACAAGGAGTCTGACCGCGTTAACCTGTGAAGAGAATATTCCCCACAAAGGGGATAAGACGTATCCTAGTAGGACTCGAAGAGGAAAGGAGGCAGACCCGAGGAGGACTCCTCCACAGAAAAGAGAAACCCTAAACCCTAAGGCCTATAAAAGAGGGCCCGAGATGAGGGAAAAAGGTAATCAGAAAAACCCACACCATTACTCTTGTGAAAAGTTGTGCAGCCGATCTTAAACTTGGGCGTCGGAGGACTAACCCCGGATAAACATCCGGGTCTCTGCCTTCTGTATTTGTGCAGGATCAACTCATACGGGTTTTTGGCAGCAACAGGTCTCAACATACATCTGTTATGGATGTACACTGCAATTAGAACTACCTATTTCTAGAACTTTTTACCCATGTCATTCTCTACCAACATTGTTTTAGCCATGTTTTGCACTGTTCTATTCTTTCTCTTTGCAACACCATTCTATTGGGGTGTTCTTCGAGCTGAAGTTTGTTTCCTGATACCATGCTCATAGCAGTATTCTTCAAAATCATCCTAACTGTACTCACCTCCTCTGTCAGATCTTAAACACTTTATGTTCTTCCCTGTCTGATTCTCAACTTACTTCTTAAAGATCTTAAATCTTTCTAAAGCCTCTGACTTATGTTTCAAGAAAATCACCCACACCATTCTTGAATGATCATCAACAAACAATATGATGTATCTCTCTCCTGAGGTGCTAGGTGTCCTCATAGGACTACATAAGTTTGTGTGAATCAATTGCAATGGAGACCTGGAATAGTACTCCTTAGACTTATAGGAGATTCTGGTTTGCTTTCCCTTCTAACAAGATGCACATATAGGATTGGAGAACTTCTTCAACTCAGGAATATCTCTCACTGCCTTCTTTGAATAAATCTTGGTAAGGTTCTTGAAACCAATATGCCCAAGTCTTCTATGCCACAACCATGTCTCCTCATCTATGCTGACCATGCAAGAATCTTTCTCTAACTCTGTCAAGGTGTACAGGTTCCCTGAAATTCTCTGTCCAGTAGCTACAACCTTTCCACTGTTGGATCTTCTTATCTCACACCCTTTACTAGTGAAAGTTACTTTATGCCCTTTGTCACAAATTTTACTGATGCTAAGAAGATTGTGTTTGAGCCCTTCAACGTATAAGACATCAAGGGATTTCACATTCCCATGGTTCAGACTTATGGACCCCTTCCCTATAATTCTGACGCCATTGTTGTTGCCAAACTTCACAGATCCACCTTCAAAGTCATGTAATTGTTCAAACCTTTCCTTATCTCCTATCATGTGGCTTGAGCAACCACTATCAAGAATCCATGGAGTAGAGTCTCCTTGAGCATTAAAAGCTCTATGAATAACAAATGCTGCTATATCTTCTTCATCTTCTTCTCTCTCTCTCTCTCTCTCTCTGAACCCAGACTTTCTTGACAGATTGAGATTTCTTTGCTTTCTTCTATCTTGAGAATTGTCTCTCCGTCTCATCATCTTCTGTGTTTTTGAAAACTCTCTGCTTACCTCTGTTCTCCTGTCTTTGTGGGGGAAACACACTTATACAAGTCCTTGCAATATGTTTAAGGTTATTGTATCTGTAACATTCAACTGTTTCCTCCATAAGGGGTGCAAAATGATTTTTGTCCACATAACTCCTTGGACCAATGTTGAACTTGCAATCTGAGATCTTGTGTCCAAAGGTGTTAAATTTGTAACAATAACCTTAAAAGGTATGCCTCTGCATCACAAGTTCCATCTGCCATCTGTAAAGAGCTCTGAAGTTGTCAAATGCTCTAGGTCTCTATTGAGGACCTTGACTGTATCCATAGCTCTCTGCTCTCCTGCTTGGCCTTTCCAACTATGGTTGTCTAGCATGGTTAGTCTTATGGAATATAGATGGATTTTCTCTTCTGATTGGACCACTCTGCACTCTATCTTTTTGTACTGCTCTCTTGACATTGTCAACAGTAGTAACATGTGCCTTTCTTCTTTAAGCATTCCTGTCATTGACTTTGATAAGATTATGTATTATTCCCTTACCATTTGCCTGGGTATTTTTGAAAGATTCCCTAAAAAATCCAAGCCCAACCTTGATGTGAGTCGATCTTTGAGAATTAATGATGTCATTAAGCTTCTCACTGCAATGATGCTCTTTTGGAGTAGAGTCATCTTTAACATCTTCATTTTCTAAGTCTTCTCTCTCAATCTTAGTTTTCCCATTGTCTTCAACCTTAGCCTTTAATAAGGCTAGCTCATCTGCATAACCATCAAATTGTGCAAGAATCTCATATTGCTTGTCTAGTTGTGCTTTCAAAGCCACTTTCTCCAACTCATGAGTGTTGCATTCAATGGTCTTCTGTGAGAGTTGATACTCAAGATTATCGAAGGTCTTCCTTAACTTATTGGCTTGATCTCTCAACTCAAGAACTATTTGTTCTTGCCCCTTAAGGTCTTGAGTGACTTTTTTTACTTTATTCCTTTCTCTTTTAAGCTCTCTAAGGGCAATTGTGAGTTCATCCTCTAGATGTGATTTTTTATCTTCCTTTTCTTCTTCTTCTATAGAATCTTCCTTGCTAGAAGAATCTTCCTTGTTTTCTTCCACATCTATTGAGACCATGAATATAGCCTCATCATCTTCATCATTAAATGATTCTTCAGACTCTTCATCAGATGTGTCACTGCATTTCTTAGAAACCAAACTTTTCTTCTTGTCCTTGCCCTTCTTGTATCTGTTTGACAAGAATTTCTTCTTTCTCTTGAAATGACTTTTCTTTTCACTTTCTATTTTTTCTTAGTTAGGACACTTGGTTGTAAAATGTCCAACCCTTCCACAGTTGAAGCATTTGAAATGCAACTTGTCTTTGTATTTTCTTGTTCCCTTTTTCAACTTTCTGGTGAAATGAGTTGTGACCTCATCTTCACTCTCATCAGTATCCTCCACAGACTGTTTTTTCTTTTCCTTGTTTTTCAAGTTTTTCATTGCCTTGAAAGTAGCTTGTTTGTCAGTGGACTTGCCTATTTTCCATCTCATTTCAAGAGCTGTGAAAGTGCCATGCACTTGATCAAGAGTGATAGTGTCTAGGTCCTTTGCCTCTTCAATAGCTGACACCTTGGAGTCATACTTGGACAACAAAGATCTCAGGATTTTCTGACAAACAACTGAATCCTCTAGATTGGCTCCCAAACCCCTAATAGAATTGACCACTTCATTTACCCTGATTATATAGGTATCAATATTCTCTCCCTCTTGCATTAGTAGACTTTCAAACTGGCCTCTGAAGGTCTGAAGTTTTGCTTTCTTTATCTTTTCATCTCCTTCATAAATACTCTTCAGTCTTCCCTAGATATCTTTGGTTGAGTCACAATCCATTACCTGAGTCATCACACTCTTATCTAATGCTAAGAATATTGCATTCACAGCCTTTTGATTGTAACAATAAGCCTTCTTAGTTTCATTGTCAATCGTACCTCCTTCAGGTTCCTTGTACCTAATCAGAACTGATGCCTAAACATCATAACTTAGTGAACCTAGGTGCGACTGCATTCTCCTCTTCCACAAGATAAAATCAAATCCATCAAACTTTGGTGCATGTTCTGAATATCCTTCACCTAGCATACTGTCACTGCCACTACCTTTGGATCACTCAGTTATTGATCAAACTATCACTGAGTATCAGCTCTGATACCAATTATTGTAAACCGGCAGCCACTGAGAGTGGGGGTGAATCAATGAGTCTAATTCTGATCCCCAAAAACCTGTTTGATGTCTGACCAAGAAAAATCTGATATACCTGTCCCTATTTGCATACAGTCATATGCACACTCAGCCTCTCATAGGCACTTCCAAGTGTGCACACCCATTCTACATTTCACGTACTTCAATATAAAATGCAAACAACAAGCACCCATAACACAGGGCTTTTACGAGGTTCGATAATTTACCTACATCCCCGGAGTAGTGCCTGTAAAGGCTTCGTACCTACTTAATACACTACTTTTGACTGTACCCATAGTCGGAAACACCCACACCCAATTTTCTCAAACCGAAGCTAAGATGGCACTTGTAGTGCTGGTACAATGTGTAGCACCCACTCCCGGTGCTTAGCACCTACTAAGCACTCAATAAATAATACAGTAAATTTAGGCTTATGTTAATGCCCTACAGTCAAGCTCTGCCTAGCATGTACATCCACAACTAACCTATCATGTATACATTCATCCACAACTAACCCTAACATACATACATACATATAATGTAAATCAAAGATTAGAGAATCTCACAACCGATTTTCTGGGATGACTGAAAACTTGTACTGACAAGTTTGGTGCTCACACCTTCTTTCTCCTTGGCTTCTTTCTCTTCAAAGCAAACACATCCTTGCTTTCTTCTCTTTCTCCTTGGTTTTGAGTTAATGTATCATTAACACACCTCAACCACCTCTTTTACCTCCTTTAATGGCCTAAGAACATTTTATCATCAAGTATTCATGTTCATTCAAGGACCAACAAAGAGGGGGAAGCTTCTCTTTCCAAAACCATAGATTTTCTTCACTGAAAACTCATTTTTCTTACTTTCATAGTGTAGGGCTTAAAAAAACGAAGAAGTAGCAACTTGGTTCACCCAAATCCGAGTTAAATTGAGGGAGATATGACCATTTGAAGCTGAAGCAATGAGATAGCTTGAAATAGAATCTTCGTAGGAGTGGCGTAGGCTACGCCGGTGGCGCACGCAACAGGGGCGAAATCTGACCGTAGTTCTCATCTAAAAGATCTTATAATCTAAGCCATCCGATTAAACCAACGGACAATAGATCTAAACTATTAGATTTGAATCTTACAAAGTCAAAGATGACGTCATCATGACGCACTCGCTGACATTGTCAGACGCGTTGTCGATCACCAATTGGTTGGTGTAGTGAGTTTCACGGTACACTGTCTGCTAACTTTAATAAAGCTCCATCGATCTTGACCGTTAGATCGGAACCGATCTGATATGATTGGCTCAGATCAAGACATGAAGAATCTCTTTATAGATTCTATGCACATGCGCTACACACAATCAAGACTCAATATGGTAAGGTGCCACACCATGATGTCCGATGCACTTCACCAATGAGGATCTTCGCATAGGAATCTTAACCGTCTTGTTAGTGCCTAAGTTCAGCAGCCGTTAGATGAGAATAAGGCCTACATGGCTTCATCTGAACCCTCCATTGTACAACCCTATATTCTCTTTTATTACAATCAAGCCCCTGCCTCCATATATTTCAGTGCTTAAAGATCCCCTACAACTCAGACCTTCAAAATCTTGAAATTACACAAAAGCCCTTCAAATTTCAAAAATAAATTCCGAAAAATCCACCCAACACCGAGAGTAACTGATGGATTTTCGGTTTGGATTTTCGAACCTGCTTCACGGAAACACTTATAAAATTTTCATATGATATCCGATTGAGATGAAATGAAGTGTGATGGAACCATGACTGGACGTTCTACAACTTTTCAAAAGATCCGATCATTTGACTCAGTAATATAGAATGACTAAAATGCCCCTAGACTTTTCCAATGACGCATCTTTCTCATACGGAATCAAAACACGATGAAATAAAAAACGTTGGAAAGATTGAATTTTTGTCGTATCATTACATGGAGAACACTTCCTTTAAAAAAAAAAATTCAATGTCAAAATTACCCTTGATTTTCACAAATATCGTAACTTCTTCATACGGTATCGGAATGTGACGAAATTAAATGCAATGGACTAGGTAAATTATAATCTATCTTTCTCATGAATAAATGATCTTCCAAAAATGTCATTTTCATTATCGAAAATGCCCCCGAGCATAAATAGTATCAGTTTTGAGCCAGAAACCCGCACCACCTACTAAGGATGTATCAAACCATTCCATGCATACCATGCCATTATGTTATCTCATTGGTGACACTGAACACTGCCATGTCATCATTTCCATCATTGTCACCCAAACTGGTCACGTCATCACCGCCACGTGGTCGGGTTGCAAATAAGGATGACCATAAAACAACACTACTTCGTAATGGAACATGGGAATTGGTCCATTCTCATCCTTCAATGAATTTGGTCATTTGGAAGTGGATCTATTGGATCAAAACAAAAGCTGATGGCACCTTAGACCGTTATAAAGCACGCCTCCTTGCCAAGGGGTTCACTCAACAAGCCGGATTAGATTATGAAACATTCAACCCAGTCGTTAAGCCTGCTATAATTAAGGTTGTCTAATCTATTGTTGTTACATACAATTGGACGTTACGTTAACTTAACATCTAAAATGCATTTCTTCATGGCACCCTCAATGAGCAGGTCTACATGCACCAACCCTAGGGATATGTTGACTCTCGCTATCCCAATCATGTGTGCCAGCTTCACAAAGCTCTGTACAGTCTCAAACAAGCCCCTAGGGCCTGGTATCATTGCCTTAGCACATTTCTCCTTTCTCTTGGGTTCAAGACCCCGCAGGCAGACTCGTCACTATTTATTCACCACTCTTCCACACAGATTTTACTACTACTAATCTATGTAGACGACATAATAATTACAGGCAGTGACTTTAATGCGATTTCATCTCTTATTTCCACACTTGACCAAGAGTTTGCCATCAAAGATCTTGGTGCGTTAAACTATTTTTTGGGCATTGAAACACATAGAACATCTAAGGGATTACATCTCACCCAATCCAAGTATGCAGCCAGCCTACTCCAACGTAACAACATGATTGATGCCAAACATTGTTCAACTCCAATGGCACTGTCTGCATCCAAATTATCTAAGGAATCTAGCCAACCCCTCTCTAATGTTACTTTGTATCGAAGCACGGTAGGCGTTCTCCAATATCTTACCCTTACAAGCCCTTACCTATCCTTCTCTATGAACAAGTTTTGCCAATTCATGCATAGTCCTATTACAAATCATTGGATGGCTGTCAAACAAATTTTCCATTATTTGAAGGCAACCATTCATCATGGAATTTTTCTTCAACCCATGCGGTCTCCTGCACTTACTGCCTTCACCGATGCTGATTGGGCCGGTTGCCCTAATGATCGGAAATCCACTCGTGGATTCTACAATTTTTTTGGTCCCCAATTTAGTCTCCTGGAGCTCTAAGAAATAACCTATCATGGCCCGCTCTAGTACTGAGTCTGAATACCAAGGTCTGGCAAACTCTGCTTCTGAGTTACTATGGCTACAGTATCTCCTTCGAGATCTTGTTTACTCTCCTCCTCGCTCCCCCATCATTTAGCGTGACAATATTGGAGTAACCTACCTCGCCGCCAATTCCGTCTTTTATGTGCGAACCAAGCACGTGGAAATAGACTACCACTTCATTCATGATCAAGTTGCCAACAAGCTCTTGGAAGTTTGGTTCATTCCTACATAAGATCAAACCGTAGATGTCATGACGAAGCCCCTTGCTGTCTCTCGGTTTGCTGCTCTTCGTTCCAAGCTTACTCTCGTGGATCTCCAGTTACGCTTGAGGGGGTATAATAGAACAAGTCAGCAATCCACGTCATCCACCATGACAAGGGATGATATGGTCAACCAATCTCCATAACAACTCCATCCTTGCTTAGGACCCTCATCCACACTTACGTATCGTAAACTCTCATCTACACTTACATATTGTAAACAAACTCAATCTTGTGTAACTGATTATGCAATTATAAATACAAGGGAAATCACATGAGATAATGTGAGAAAACCCATTCTACAGTTACTCTTTCATGGTATCAGAGCCAACCTAGGATTCTCGCTAAGCACGTCTTTTTCTCTACCATGGCATCGTCATTTTCCCTTCTCGTCTCCTCATCCACCACAACTCTCTTATCTCCCTCATCTCAATCCACCAATGCTCCATCCACCATTTCTATTCCATTTTCCTTGGGAAATATTTCCCATATTCTTCAAATTAAACTTGACCGATCCAACTACCTCCTTTGGCGTGCTCAATTCCTCTCGTTAATTCGACTTCACGGATATCTCCGGTTTGTCGATGGTTCTTACCCTTGTCCCTCCCCTACTATCTCCTCTTCTTCAACCCAATCCATTGTAGTTCACTTCATGGCAACATCAAGACCAGCTTATACTTTGCTGTCTTCTTTCCACTCTCACAGAATCTGTGTTCTCCAATATTGTTGGCTTAGACATGTCCCCTGCTGTCTGGCTAAAACTTGAGAAGTTATATGCCCCACAATCTCAAGCCCGGATCATGCAGCTCGAATTTCAGAAACAATAATTTGGAATGGCAATAGTGCCATATAGACCCCTTCCTCATTTCTTTCTCCCACTGTGAACTATATAAGTGCGAGTTTGAATAGGTTAGTAGATACTATGATATCCATATGGAAGAGACGAATAGAAATTGGGGACCTTTACATCTTCAATTATATTTTTATATTGGCACAATTGAGGGCAGAAATATGATTTTTATCTATCTGAAGCTATAGGCTGGACATGTACATACTTATGATCAGTAAATAATCCCTTTACCAAAAAAAAAGAGCACAGATGTTGGTGGGGCATGTGCCTAGGGCGTGGAGGCAAGGGGAGATGCCAGAGTGGAACAACGGGAGTAAATTGCTACTGAAGGTGATGGGAGACTAGGGTAATTTAAATATTTAAAATAATGATCAAGAAGAGAAAGAGAAGTGAAAATTTTCTTTTATGAAAAAAATAAAAACATATTTAGTATGTTTAGAATACAAGAATTTGAGTAAATATAAGGTATGTTTTCTTTCACTTGTCTGTCTCAAATTTTTCTTTTTGTGGTTGAATTGTCTCAAAGTATTGTTTGGGTGGTGTACTGTCATGTTCAAATTCCATGGACATGTGCTTCATGACCTCAGTATTAATTTAACCATAATTTGACATTATCACGGTACTTTATGAATTGTATGAAACCTCAACTCTATTTACTTAGAAAAAACCACGATGACTGATGACTAACATCATTGCACCAAAAGAAAAGGATTTTTACCAAAAAAAAAAAAAAGTTAATAATAATAATAATAATAACTAACCCCATAGGTACTTGAAAGGGCAATGTTTTACTCCATCTACACAATTAATATCATATGTGCCAAATTGGATTTTTTCCTTCTCATTCTGGAAGACAGTCATACTTCATCTCATAATACAGACATATAAAAGGGTGTCAGGATTCCCAGATCCGACCGGGATTCTTAGAATATTCTATTTTAACCCTAAACAGACGAAATGAAAGGGAGCTGGACCGGGAATCGGATGGTCAAAAAGGGAATAAATCATCAATCCAAGACTGAGCAAAATTACAAAATAAAAAGATTTCTTTTGTCAAGATAAGAAAGACATTTTAAGCAGCATCTAAGAAAAGCACCAGAATTCAACGTAGAAAACATGGGTGCGAATTAGAAAAAAAAAAAAAAAAGACAAGCATGATTTTGAGAGAAAGTCAATACGAGATGGAGAGAAACACCCTTCGCACACGTAAAGTGCGATGTTGTACCTGTGCGGATGTACCAAGAACCTAACAAAAAGAAAAGAAAAAAGAAAAAAAAAAAAAACATGAAGAAAGATACCATCTTTTGGGGTTGAAATCGTCTGCAATCTCGATCTCGTACAATTTCGTGAAATACCATCTTTAGGGGATGACACGTGTATTGATACTAATGCAATGGTCCAAATCTGGTACAACTAATAAAACCTTAAATCAGTGAAGAGTCATTTAAATCAGATCTGGATCATTGCATTGATATCAATACACGTGTCAGCCTTGAAGGTGGTATTTCACGGAATTGTATGAGATCATAGTTGCAGACGATTTTTTTCCCATCTTTTGACTTTCTCCTTTTGAATCTCTCTCTCTCTCTCTCTCTCTCTCTCATATAAGAGAAGGTCTAAGCTTCACAACTTCGATCAAAGACTCAAAGTACCCAACAGTTCTTCGCCTTTCTGGGTTTTCTCTCAATGTTATTTTGACATCTTGTTTGTTTTCAATTATATTTTCGTGTATGCTACTCTCCAGATCTCTCTTGAGATCTTGAGCTTCTCTTTTCTTCCACAGCTTTTCTGGGTTTTGATTAGTTAAGTTAAAGATGGAAGAAGTCGATGTTCCATCCTATTTTCTCTGCCCAATCTCTCTGGAAATCATGAGAGATCCGGTGACTGTATCCTCCGGAATAACCTACGATCGGGAGTCCATAGAGAGATGTGTATTTTCAGGGAAGAACAAAAACACTAGTCCATGCCCAGTCACGAAACAACCCTTGTCGTCAGATACGGATCTGACCCCAAACCACACTCTCCGACGATTGATCCAAGCATGGTCCACTCTCAATGCTTCCAAAGGCATCGAACGAACCCCAACACCAAAGCCTCCGGTCGATAAAGCCCAAATCCTTAAACTCCTCAATGAGGGTAAGGCCCTTCAACATCAGATGAGATGCCTCCAAAGTCTCAGATCCATCGCCAATGAAAGCGAAAGGAACCGAAGATGTTTGGAATCTGCAGGAGCAGTTGAGTTCTTGGCTTCAATTTTAGCTAACGATGATGAAGGCACGAGTGGTACTAGATCCAGTGATGAAGAAGCTCTCTACATTCTTTATTGTCTCCAGATCACAGAGGCTGGCCTCAAGAAACTTATCATCAGTAGATCAAATGGTGAGGACTTCATTGAGGCCTTGATGCGGGTCTTGCAACATGGGACCTACCAATCTCGTGCTTAAGCTGCATTGCTTCTGAAATCCATGTTCGAGCTTTGTGATCCGATTTATCTAATGAACTTGAGAGTGGAACACTTTGTTCAGATAGTGAACGTTTTGCGTGACCAGATCTCGCAACAGGCATCTAAGGCTTCATTCAGATCATGGTTGAGATCTGTCAATGGCGTCGAAACAGGATCAAAGCCGTGGAAGCTGGTGCGGTTTCGGTGTTAATTGAGATACTCCTAAAGACAACAAAGAAGAGAGATTCTGAGATGTTGTTGGTGGTATTGGATCAGTTATGTGTGGTTGCAGAAGGGAGAGCTGAGTTATTAAGGCATGGAGCTGGAATTGCTGTGGTGTCCAAGAAGATACTTAGGGTTTCAAATGTGGCAACTGATAGAGGAGTGAGGATATTGTCTTCGATGTCGAGATTCTTTGGGACTTCATGTGTTGTTCAGGAGATGCTACAAGTTGGGGTTGTTTCCAAGTTGTGTTTGGTGCTTCAGATGGGCTGTAGCCTCAAGACCAAGGAGAAGGCCAAGGAGATGCTTAAGTTGCATTCTAGGGTTTGGAAAAACTCTTCTTGTGTCCCTGTCCATGTAATCTCTTCTTATCCATAAGCTGAGAGTAGTTAGTTTTGTATACATAATTGGATAAAAGAAATACATCTGCATGAAATTTTGTGTCCATCCGGCACAAAAGTAATTTCCATTAAAGAGAAACGTTTTTGCTTCTTCTTTTAGCAAGTTTTAATTTATGGTTCAGACTTTCTGGTTTAGTTCAAACAATGAGATGTAGTATATATCTGTTAATTGATAGCATTGAACCATATTAAAAAGAATACTAATGGGGTGACAAACAACCAACAAGAAGGATACATCAAAAACAAAACCAAGGAGGGGAGAATACAATCAACAAAAATGGGGGAACATCCAAACTAGGGTGGAGAAACAGGAGAGAGGTCCCAAGCCAAGGCTACATGCCTATCTCTAATCGGGTCAGGACTCAGGACTAACAGTACATTTGTGAAGGATTTTGTTTCTAATCTCAAAATAAATCTCTCTCCAAACTTGCTCAATTGTACATGATGAGGTAGTCCATCTCCTTTTATTTCTCTCCTACTAGATGTGATGAATCATTGTACTAAAAGACAACTTCCCAAGAATATCAGAAGAAGACTTGCCCTTAAAAGCTTTTGAAATCCACCTCCATTCTCTGTTAAAAAGAAGGATCGTTGCTGCCCAGGTTACAAATAAGTAATTGCAACCCTGGTAGCAGAAGGAAATAGAATACCAGGGGCAAGTTTGAAAATACGCTCCTATGGTGAAATTTTTCACCCCTACCCCTAAGATAGTAGGGGTTGCAAGAACTTAGCTACAACCCAGGCAACAGCCAAGTTTTTTTCCACCTCTTGGAGCAAGCCAATATTTCGAAAGAATACCACCCCAGACCGACTTGAAAAAGGTGCAGGAGAACAAAAGAACTAGAGAATTCCTCAAAAACCATCAGACTATTCCACCATTTGGCTCAATGGTTGAACCTGAAAGAGTCTTTAACAACCGATGTTCAACTATTTCCATTATAGGTCCAATGTTCCAAGTGACTGAAATTTAATTAATATATAGTATGATATGATAGGTGGCATTTTTCTATAGTAGGGTATTTTGATAACTCGTATAGTATGACATTGTAATCATATATATCTTGATGAGAATATTCATATGGTATTAATCTTGAATATTATATTTTGGAAAAAAAAATTTTGTGGGGGTGTGGCCCCAGCGCCCAGACACGTGAAGGGTGAAATGATCAATCTGCCACCTATGAAATGAAAAATAACACCTTTATTGATGCTTCTTTGTACACTCTCATTAGTCCACGCACAAGCAGAGGGGCTATAGGGTCCATAATCCCCCACAAAAAAAAGAATTCGCCTATATTTTATAAGTGCTCTCAGCAAGTACATAGCTTTGATAAATAAATAAATAAAACTCCCTTTTGTATTTATAATGCTTGTGATGATAGGATAAAGATTTGAATATTTGAACTACAATATAGTTTACAACCGACAGGGACAAGAGACAATGTCCAGCTTAGAGTTTCTTCAACTCCTTGAGTTTGAATTGGTCGACTTATCATCCTGTGATGGAAATGATTTCAGTAGTTGTTATTCTATTTTCTACAACAGTTTTGGTGGGATATCCTTTTCAAATGCACTACAATCCACTCTCACCACCTGCCATGAGCCATTGGTCAGATCCTTCGAGTTATCTATTGACTGGTTACCTGAATTTAAACTTTTCTCAAGCCCATATCATCCAAAAAATGAGAGATTAATGTAAGGATTATTATATATATTGGGGGAGATAGACCAATTGAACTATGACATACTAGTATTAGTTCAAAATTACAATGGATGGTGATATACATGAAATCAATCCATTAATGGGTAATCGACACATGTTAGGAGACTAAGCTAAAATAAGATTAGGTTAAAACCATCACATTCGATTGGGACTTGTCGCCACACAACAGACTAGGACTCTTCGTAAAAGTAATTTTCAATGAGGATAAAGATGTTTACCATTCATTGGGATTAGGGTTATATCACTCTCCACCGTCATATTACAAAATTTTTAGTCATACATTTTTTACCATTGTAACACAATATGTCAGTTATTTATAGGACACACCCAAATCTTATGTATTTTAAAATTTTTAAGTTTGTTATTGGATGAAAATGAAATTCGACAATTCTATCATTGTACATAGAGCATTTGAGAAAGTTTCAGTCTCCACATGTTTCTTAGCTGTTGAGGATCCTAGCTTGATTATCTGAAATCATCCCTGGAGTAGAATACCAAAAGTCCATCCTGATTCTGTTTTCAAAATATTAGTAGTATCAATACAAACTAGGATAGGTTTAGTTCAAGAAAGGAAGAGATGGGCATCTTCCAAATATGCTTTCTGGATCATCTATAATGGAGTAGACAAAATCATCAAAATTAATAGATGGGAGCAATTTAAGATCTGTGATCCATTGATTTACATTGTGCATAATAGATTCAGGGTTGGAGTTAAATCTTTTTGGCAATAATTCTATTTCTATGCGACCATAAGAAATAGTCTGTTATTGCAAACACCTTGAAACACCAAGTTAGATCAGATTTGGATAAGTGGGAATGAAATAAGATCTGCTTCACAACATCCATTAAAATTTGCACATTAAAACATTTACGACATAGACTTAATGGACCTGCAGCCTAAATTATCAGCAAACTCACAAGAAATAAATAGATGAAAAATAGTTTTATTATCATGATCACAAAAAAATGCTTGATTTGTCAATTTCCAACTATTTTCCAAAGATATCTCTTACCGATATTCCTTATGTGTTCTCGAAAGAAAAATCTTGAATTTTGGATGGATACTAAGTTTCCATAAAAATTTCCACCAATAAAAGGGGGAGAGAAAGAGTATCATTTTTCTCATGTCTCACCTATTTTGAAGGAGAAGAATTAGTTAAGAATTTAGATGCGAAACAGGTAGAGTAACTACCATCTTTCAAGAGAGTACACCACCAAGGCACCATTTGACAAAGTTTCATTTCTGTCGTTTCTGCATTAAGTTTCATTTCTGTCGTTTCGGCATTTTCTTGTTCCCAGAAACGGAGAAACAGCCTAAAAATCATTTGATAAAGGGCCCGTTTGATAACATTTTTGCTGTTTATGTTTTAAGAAATGGCAGAAACATAAATTTTCATTTCTATAAATAAAAATGGAATTGAAGGTATTTGACAAGTCATGTTTCTGGAAGTCGATAGTAACCAGTGAAAGAATGGCCACGAGTCATTTACAGAAATGGCGAACTTGTTTCGCCTGGGTCATTTCTTGAACCATAAATAGGTAGAAATTTCTATTTCTATTTCTAAAAACAAGTGAAACGAAACAATTTTATTGAATGCTTTTTATTCCGTTTCTACCGTTTCTGGACACAAAAAATGCAGAAACGCGTTTCTTGAAACGTTATCAAATGGGCCCAAAGTTGTTCCATTTCACTCATTTCTAGAAACATAAATCAAAATTTATACATATTTACAATTCTAGAAACGACTTTGACGAAACACGTCGGACTTGTTTCGTCGTTTCTAAAAATGAATTTGAGAGAAGAAAAATGTTGTTGAGCCCGATAAATCTCTCAACTATTTAAACCTAAAAAGAGGCAACCAAACACTCTCTCTCTTTTGGGCATCTGATGATACAATTGGGTTTTTTAGTGGCATTATGTCTGTAAAAAAACATTTCGAGAAACAGGTTTATCAAACACCAAAAAATCCATTTTTGTTCCAAAAACATGAAAAGTCGTTCCTGCTGTTTCTAGACACAGAAACAACAGAAACTTTATCAAATGGTGCCCAAGTATGGGGTTGAGGAGAAAAGGGAATCTTTAATCATCTCTGATAATATTACTGACATTGATAGAAGCCAAATGACCCACATTCCAGTAGTAATTAGTGATAAGAGAATCAATAATAAAGTTGAGATGCATCAAGGGGTTCAACAAAGGAATCTGAAATGAGGGAAAAGTTGAAACCCAAGGATCAAACCAAAAGAAAACGGTTTGAATTTTAAGCGAACTATTTTTTGGGGGAGGGGATAATCTAAATCATACTGTTCGAAATCCATGAACCATGTTTTTCAAGATCATGGGATCAAAGATTGAAATGTAAGAAAAATATTTGGCTCTCATGATTTTAACTCAAAAAGACTCAGTTTCATTAACAGTTTCCAACCGAGTTTCTTAAGGAGTGCCTTGTTTTGAGTGACAATTCCTATTAACCCAACTCATCTAACATCAACTATTTTGCCCTAGGGCTCCATATAATTAATTGCATGATTGAGTCTTGGTACTAGTACAAGGTCTCAATTATCCTGAGTCTTCTTTGGCATGTCCTTCACTCTCACTCCATCTGATTTTCTCTCTCGAAAAATTCTAAAAAGGAAGTTTCTCTCTCTAACTCGTGTCTTGAATTTTTTTTTTAACATTCAACTTCAAGTTTTGAATCACACGCAGCCATGCATCTGAGAGCGGATCATCTGCTTGTACGAGTAGTTTAAATCATCTGCTCATACGGTAAATAGGTGCCATGTGTCCAACCTCTTTACGGAGATGACCTTCCATTATTTTTGTTATTCAAAATTTTAAATCTTTTTTTTATTTTCCCTATTTTTGAAGAATTTGAAATTATTCAATTTTATTAAAATTTTTTATCTCCTCTATTTGTGTGGAGTTTCAAATCGTGAATATCTTTCACGTCTCTCTCTCTCTCTCTCTCTCTCTCTCTCTCTCTCTCTCTCTCTCTCTCTCTCTCTCTCATTAAGATTCTCGACCATCACTTTGTTGATCATGTGTGAGTACATGTATGACTGAAAACCATTACAAGCATGGGTATAGTAATCGAACTCATCAATCCATCTGAGTATAGGAGATTGACAGTAAATTCCCCTAATAAATCCCTTCCAATATTTTCTTCCTTAATGATTTTATTGGATTCGTTCTGCAACTTCAATTTTAAGTTTCTGGATATGCCTTTGTACATCCATCAAACATATATTTGTGGCTAGAAATAAGCGTACTTTAGCTAATTTTTCTCTCAAATTGAAAACGAAGAAAACGATACTTCAGTTACTAAAACAGGTTTAAAAGTGGAGAAAAACAAAGAGGAGAGAGAGACGTGGAGGATACTACTCCATTTGAGATTTTTGGAGATAAAATTGAAAAGGAAAATATATATATATATATATATATATAATGAAAATTGGTAATAGTTAATCTTAAGAGATTGTTTTTCTAACGTTCAATTCCAATTAAAGTGGGACAAATGAGGGGAGATGGGTTGATGAGTCCGATTACTATAATATTGCTCGTAATGATTTTCAGTCACATATGATTAACAAAGTGATGATTGGGATATATATAAAAAGATGAGGAAGATATCCACGATTTGAATCTCCCCACAAATAGAGGAGATAAAAAAGGTAAATAAAATCTGAATAAGTTCAATTCCTCAAAAATAGGGAAAATAAAAAAGATTGAAATTTTGAGTAAAAGAATTAATGGGAGGTTACCTCCGTAAGGAGGTTGGACACATGGCACCTATTTACCGTACGGGCAGTTTGAATCATCTGCTTGTACGAGCAGATGATCCGCTCTCCATGCATCTTCTATTTTGTGGAGTCCTTGCTCTTTCCTTGACTGTGTTGTTGCCCTTATTTGGGACCTCACAGTCTCACAGTCTCACACACACACACCCACGCTTTCCTTCATCCTTGCTGGTTCAAAAGGAGTCTTAATTGTTAAAGACTACACTGACGTTTCTTCTGAAACGCATGTGGTTTTAACTGGGTAAAAGTATAATGCAAGTATCCAACGCAATCGCAAAGGCCAGGCTTCCACTTTCAAAGATAATGACTCTGTTTGGATGGAAGGGAAACTATCATTCTTAGAATAGAATTCTATCCACTTGTGTGTCTCTTCGTATAGGTAGGCATGAGAAGACAGTGTTGTCCCCCATCTAGATGTCTCTGTATTCTTTTCCATTGGCTGTTGTGGAAACGGACAAGGATGTCTTGCCTTTTTTGTAATTATAACCCCAATGTGACTATACTAGTAACTCTAAATCATTTGAATATAATTGGATATGAGATTTCACTTTGCTTTGTATCCAAAACACTTTGCTATAAAATTAAAAATAAAAATTACATGTATCATTATTAAATATTAAATATCGTAAGCAAATTAAGTAATTTATACAATCATATGGGGTAATTAATGATTATAAAGTTTCGTCTTCAAGTTTGAAAATTTCAGTTCTATTCCTGTTAAATTTTCCTTGCAACTAAACATAGCCTATGAGAGTGAAATACACATTGGAATTGAATTGAATCATTTAAATCGAAACCACTAAATTGCTGATTAATCAGGGACCGATCCTGATTTCCCTCATTTTGAATTGGAATATTCAAGCCAAAATTCCCTGAATAGGTCAGTTTCAGGAAAAAGAATACAAAATAAAAAAAATACTACGATTCTTGGGACCGATTCCAATTCGACCTGAATAAGAATATATCAGAAAATTGAGAATTATAATACAAGAACATAGGGAGAGGGTTCCGTAGTGTGACTTCTACGCTTCAATGCTTCAATTTTTTTATTTTTTTTTTTAATAGATAAGGCTCTGGTAGAGTTGAACTTATGACCTCTTAATTGTGTGGTGTTGGTCTTTGCCAATTAGTTCCTTAGGGTTGATTCATATTTAATTATTCGTTTTTTTATTGTGGTTAGAATTTTTTTTCCTTAATAGTATTTAATACCTGTCTATAAAAAATACCCAGCTATTCTCATCATTCATTTTCGTGCTGAATCTATTAAATGATTTGTCTGTTAAATGTGTACTCGAAACACCAGCAAAATCAAACTGATACAGGTAAACCGTTTAACTGGTAGGAACCATTTATTAATCAGTTCAATTTGGGATATCTAAACCATTTAATAAATGGTTCAATTATGATTTCTACCTTTAATACCTTAAAACATAATTAGAAGAAAACCAATTAATCGGAACAGAACTAATTAATACCCTTATAAGGTGCCCTCTTACTCTTATATTTGGTCTATGAATGGCATACACCCTGCCTAGCTCCATGCCCTCTCTGCTCATAACATGCAAGAGAATGGATAAAAGCAATGGGGGAATTTGTTGTTATCTGACGCTTTCTAGAGAATTTTCTAATAATTTCAATAAACATAGGTCCCCAAAGACTAAGCTTGATCATGAACATAGATTGGATTAAAGCAATGCAAGGGCAGAAGGGTATCCAAACTTCATGGACTCTAACAAGGTCTCTAATAGAACAAGTCAGCAATCCACATCATCCACCATGATAAGGGATGACCTGGACAACCAATCTCCATAACAACTCCATCCTTGCTTAGGACTCTCATCCACACTTACGTATTGCAAACTCTCGTCTACACCTACATATTGTAAACAAACTCAATCTTGTGTAACTGATTATGCAGTTAAAAATACAAGGGAACTCACATGAGATAATGTGAGAAAACCCATTCTACAGTTACTCTTTCATGGTATCAGAACCAACATGGGATTCTCGCTAAGCACGTCTTTTTCTCTACCATGGCATCTTCATCTGCCGTTCCCGTCTCCTCATCCACCATAGCTCTCTCGCCTCCCTCATCTCAATCTACCAATGCTCCATCCACCATCTCTACTCCATTTGCCTTAGGAAATATCTCCCACATTCTTCATATTAAACTTGACCGGTCCAAATACCTCTGCCCCTACCTAACTATCTCCTCTTCTTTAACCCAATCCATTGATAACTCTGCGTTCACTACATGGCAACATCAAGACCAGCTTATACTTTGCTGTATTCTTTCCCCTCTCACAGAATCTGTGTTCTCCAATATTGTTGGCTTAGACACATCCAATGCTGTCTGGCGCAAAGTTGAGAAGTTATATGCCCATAATCTAAAGCCTAGTTCATGCCGCTCAAATTTCAGTTGCGTTCTCTCAAGAGAGGTTCTCTTGCCATGGCCGACTATGTTCAAAAGGCCAAAACATTGGCTGACCAACTTGCTGCTGCTGCTGCGAACCCCGTCTCAGATAACCAATTTGTCCTCAATATTCTCAATGGACTTGGCCCTGAGTATGTTGCCTTTGTCTCCTCGGTCACTTCTCGTTCGATCCGATTGCCCTTGATGAATTGCTCAGTCTCCTCTTTAATCAAGAAGTCTTACTCCAAAGTCATCTTACTGAAGCACAGTCGGACACCTCTATCACTGCTAACATTGCTGCCCATTCCTCTGCTTATACTAATCAGCAGACCTCTCGCCGTGGAAAAGGCACTCGACGAGGTCACGGGAAAGGTTATGGTTGTTCATCCTCTCAATTGTAGGACAATCGGCCTCATATTACCTGTCAGGTATGCAATCGACAAGGACACTCTACCATTCAATGTTATAATCGCTTCAATCCGGCTGCTAACCTGCTGGTCCGCCCCAGGGAAAAAAATCGTCTGCAATTCAGATCTGGTACAATTCCGTGAAATACCACCTTCAGGGGGTGACATGTGTATTGATACCAATGCAATTGTCCATATCTGATTTAAATGACTCTTCACTGATTTAAGGTTTTATTAGTTGTACCAGATATGGACCATTGCATTGGTATCAATACACGTGTCACCCCCTGATTATGGTATTTCACGGAATTGTACCAGATTGGAATTCAACCCCCACCCCAGACTCACCTGGCTCATGCTCCACCAAATGCCACGTATGCTGCCCCACGGCCCTCTTCTCCACAACAGCCTGCCGGCTTCTATGATGCTCCATCTTTGGCGCCTAACCCCTATTGGTATCCCGACTCTGGGTCTACACACCATTTGACATCTAATATGGCTAATCTGAGCACTCGATCAGATTATACTAGTTTTGATCAAGTCCGCATCGCTAATGGTTTAGGTTTGACTATCATGCAGATTGGATCTTCCAAACTGTATACACCTTGTTCTTCATTTCATCTTCTCCATATTTATCATGTTCCCCATATCAAGAAGAACCTGCTTTCACTATCCCAGTTTATTCGTGATAATGATGTGGTATTTGAATTTCCTCCCACTTTCTGTTGTATTAAGGATCGATTCTCAGGGAATGTCCTGCTCCAAGGCCAGAATAAGGGTGGTTTATATCAGCTTCAGGATGTCCACACTCCACACCACAAATACCGTTTCTCCTCCATCCATTCGTACTCCCATTTGCTTGCGTCGGTGAACGTGCCTAGGGGGCATGTGCCTAGGGTGTGGAGGCAAGGGGAGATGCCAGAGTGGAACAACAGGAGTAAATTGTTGCTTAAGGGGATGGGAGACTAGGGTAATTTAAATATCTAAAATAATGATCAAGAAGAGAAAGAGAGGTGAAAATTTTCTTTTATGAAAAAAATAAAAACATGTTTAGAATACAAGAATTTGAGTAAATATAAGATATGTTTTCTTTCACTTGTCTGTCTTAAATTTGTCTTTTTTTGGTTGAATTATCTCAAAGTACTGTTATGTTCAAATTCCATGGACATGTGCTTCATGACCTCAGTATTAATTTAACCATAATTTGACATTATCACGGTACTTTATGAATTGTATGAAACCTCAACCCTATTTACTTAGAAAAAACCAAGATGACTGATGACTAACACCATTGCACCAAACGAAAAGGATTTTTACCAAAAAATAATAATAATAACCAACGCCATACGTACTTTTTTTTTTTTTTTCTTGGGGTAGAAGCACCATACGTACTTGAAAGGACATTATTTTACTCCATCTACACAATTAATATCATATGTGCCAAATTGGATTTTTTCCTTATCATTCTGGAAGACAGTCATACTTCATCTTATAATACATATATATAAAAGGCTGTCAGGATTCCCAGATCCGACCGGGATTCTTAGAATATTCTATTTTAACCCTAAACAGACGAAATGAAAGGGAGCTGGACCGGGAATCGGATGGTCAAAAAGGGACTAAACCATCAATCCAAGACTGAGCAAAATTACAAAATAAAAGGATTTCTTTTGTCAAGATAAGAATAGACACTTTGAGCAGCCTCTAAGAAAAGCACCAGAATTCAACGTTGAAAACATGGGTGCAAAAAGAAAAAAAAGCAAGTATAAGTTTGAGAGAGAAAATCAATACGAGCTGGAGAGAAACACTCTTCCCACACGTAAAGTGAGATGCTGTACCTGTGCGGATGTACCAAGACCCAAATAAAAAGAAAAAAATAAAAAATAAGCATGAAGAAAGATACCATCTTTTGACTTTCTCCTTTTGAATCTCTCTCTCTCTCTCTCTCTCTCTCTCTCTCTCTCTCGCATATAAAAGAAGGTCTAAGCTTCACAACTTCGATCAAAGACTCAAAGTACCCAACAGTTCTTCGCCTTTCTGGGTTTTCTCTCAATGTTATTTTGACATCTGGGTTTCTGTTTGTTTTCAATTATATTTTCGTGTATGCTACTCTCCAGATCTCTCTTGAGATCTTGAGCTTCTCTTTTCTTCCACAGCTTTTCTGAGTTTTGATTAGTCAAGTTAAAGATGGAAGAAGTCGATGTTCCATCCTATTTTCTCTGCCCAATCTCTCTGGAAATCATGAGAGATCCGGTGACTGTATCCTCCGGAATAACCTACGATCGGGAGTCCATAGAGAGATGTATATTTTCAGGGAAGAACAAAAACACTAGTCCATGCCCAGTCACGAAACAACCCTTGTCGTCAGATACGGATCTGACCCCAAACCACACTCTCCGACGATTGATCCAAGCATGGTGCACTCTCAATGCATCCAAAGGCATCGAACCAATCCCAACACCAAAGCCTCCGGTCGATAAAGCCCAAATCCTTAAACTCATCAATGAGGGTAAGGCCCTTCAACATCAGATGAGATGCCTCCAAAGTCTCAGATCCATCGCCAATGAAAGCGAAAGGAACCGAAGATGTTTGGAATCTGCAGGAGCAGTTGAGTTCTTGGCTTCAATTGTAGCCAACGAGAGCTCAATAGGTACTAGATCCAGTGATGAAGAAGCTCTCTACATTCTTTATTGTCTCCAGATCTCAGAGGCTGGCCTCAAGAAACTTATCATCAGTAGATCAAATGGTGAGGACTTCACTGAGGCCTTGATGCGGGTCTTGCAACGTGGGGACTACCAATCTCGTGCTTATGCTGCATTGCTTCTGAAATCCATGTTCGAGGTTTGTGATCCCATTTATCTAATGAACTTGAGAGTGGAACACTTTGTTCAGATCGTGAACGTTTTGCGTGACCAGATCTCACAACAGGCATCTAAAGCTTCATTACAGATCATGGTTGAGCTCTGTCAATGGCGTCGAAACAGGATCAAAGCCGTGGAAGCTGGTGCAGTTTCGGTGTTAATTGAGATACTCCTAGAGACAACAGAGAAAAGAGATTCTGAGATGTTGTTGGTGGTGTTGGATCAGTTATGTGGGGTTGCAGAAGGGAGAGCTGAGTTATTAAGGCATGGAGCTGGAATTGCTGTGGTGTCCAAGAAGATACTTAGGGTTTCAAATGTGGCAACTGATAGAGGAGTGAGGATATTGTCTTCGATGTCGAGGTTCTCTGGGACTTCATGTGTTGTTCTGGAGATGCTACAAGTTGGGGTTGTTTCCAAGTTGTGTTTGGTGCTTCAAATGGACTGTAGCCTCAAGACCAAGGAGAAGGCCAAGGAGATGCTTAAGTTGCATTCCAGGGTTTGGAAAAACTCTTCTTGTGTCCCTGTCCATGTACTCTCTTCCTATCCATAAGGTTAGAGTAGTTAGTTTTGTATATATAATTGGATAAAAGAAATACTATATGGGCGTGAAATTTTTGTATCCATCCAGCACAAAAGTAATTTCCATTAAAGAGAAACGTTTAGTTTTTCTTTTAGCAAGTTTCAATTTATGTTTCAGACTTTCTGGTTTAGTTGAAACAATGTGATGTATATATCTGTTAATTGATAGCATTGAACCCTATTACAAAGAAGGGCAATCTTGTCCTCAACCGTCGTTGAGATAAAATGGTATCCTAACCAGTGATCAGGATGTTAGCCTCAACGGCTACTCAAAGACGTAGGCCTCAACAAAGAATACTAAGGTGGAGAAACAAGAGAGAGGTCCCAAGCCAAGGCTAGATGCCTATTTCAAATAGAGTCAGGACTATGACTAACAGTCCACTTTGAAGGATTTTGTTTCTAATCTCAAAATAAATCTCTCCAAACTTGCTCAATTGTACATGAGGAGGTAGTCCATCTCCTTTTATTTCTCTCTCACTAGATGTGATGAATCATTGTACTAAAAAACAACTTACCAAGGATATCATAAGAAGACTTGCGGTTAAAAGCTTTTGAAATCCACCTCAATTTTCTGTCAAAAAGAAGGATAATTCTAGGAAAAAAATTTTGTTGCTGCCCGGGTTGCAACTAAGTAGCTGCAACCCCTAGTAACAGCCAAGGAAATAGAATCCTGGGTGCAGGTTTGAAAATACCCTCATAAGGTGAAATTTTTCACCCCTACCCCTAAGTACCTGCAACCCAGGCAGCAGCCAAGTTTCGTTCCACCTCTTGGAGCAAGCCAACATTTTGAAAGAATACCACCCCAGACTGACCTAGAAAAGGTATAGGAGAAAAAAAGAACTGGAGAATTCCTCATAAACCATCAGACTATTCCACCATTTTGGTCAATGGTTGAACCTGAAAGAGTCTTTAACAACTGATGTTCAACTATTTCCATTGTAGGGCCAATGTTCCAGGTGATTGAAATTTAATTAATATAAAGTATGATATGATAGGTGGCATTTTTCTATAGTAGTGTATTTTGATAACTCGTATAGTATGACATTGTAATCATATATCTCTTGATGAGAATATTCATATGGTATTGATCTTGAATATTATATTTTTTGGGGAAAAAAAAATTGGTGGAGGTGTGGCCCTAGCGCCCAAACATATGAAGGGTGAAATAATCAATATGCCCCCTACGAAATGAAAAATAACTCATTTATTGATGCTTCCTTTTACACTTCCATTAGCCCATGCACAAGCAGATGGAGGAGCTATAGGATCCATAGTCCCCCCACAAGAAAGAATTCGCCTATATTTTATAAGTGCTCTTAGCAAGTACATTGCTTTGATAAGAAAAAAAAAAAAAATCCCTTTTGTATTTATAATGCTTGTGATGATAGGATAAAAATTTGAATATTTGAACTACAATGTAGTTTACAAGCGATAGGGACAAGAGACAATGCCCAGCTTAGAGTTTGTTCAACTCTTTGAGTTTGAATTGGTAGACTTCTCATCCTGTGATGGAAATGATTTCAGTAGTTGTTATTCTATTATCTACAATAGTTTTGGTAGGATATCCTTTTCAAATTCACTACAATCCACTCTCACCACCTGCCATGAGCCATTGGTCAGATCCTTCGAGTTGTCAGTTGACTGATAACCTTAATTTAAAATTTTCTCAAGCCCATATCCTCCAAAATATTAGAGATTAATGTGAGGATTATTATATATATATATATATATATATATTGGAGGAGATAGACCAATTGAACTGTGACACAGTAGTATCAGTTCAAAACTACAATGGATGGTGATATACATGAAATCAATCCTTTAATGGTTAATTGACACATGTTAGGAGATTAAGCCAAAATAAGATTAGGTTAAAACCATCACATTTGATTGGGGCTCATCACCACACAAAAGACTGAGACTCTTGGTAAAAGTAATTCTCAATAAGGATAAAGATAATTTTTTTTTTCATTCATTGGGATTAGGGTTACATCGATAAAGATAATTTTTTTTTATCATTCATTGGGATTAGGGTTACATCACTCATCGCCTTCCTATAAATAAGAAAGGTGAAGCACAAGTTATAAATTACATTTCTTGAATCTTTTCTCTAGGCTACTATACTTTTTTATCTCAACACAAATTCCTGTTGTTGTAAGGAATTCTGATTTAAACTGTTCGAAGAATCCTCACCAAGTCTACTTCGACATTCATTCTTCAACCAATCTTTGTTTCTTGATTCAGATGAATACACGACGGGACGGCATAAATTCCGGCGACAATAGACCGAAACTCCAACCAATGAGGCAGAGGTCATCCACTCATGTCTGTCACAATTGACACCTCAATAGGGCCCAGCCCGCCAGTTTCTGAGTCTTGCATGTGCACTTTAAAGTTCTACTAAAAGGAGTGAGAGAAAAAAATAGCTGTAGCGTTTTAATTTTGGGATATAGCATATAATCATATATGTCTATTGTGTTTGACTTTTCAACACTGAAAAAGAAATTTTGGTCCATATGAGACTGGTCCAACTCTAACAGCACCTTATGTACTATTGAGATTGAAAGTGACACCACCATCTCTCATAGCAAACCCATGGTGTGGAATTCAAAAAAAAAAAAAAAAATCTATGGTGTGGAACAACTGTATTTAATTAATAGACCTAATTCATTTATTTTTTAATACAATGCAGACAAAAATAGAGAGAGAACATTAGCTTAGCTTAGTAAAGGTTGTTTCTGCTAGAAGAGTCGGCACCTATAAGGGAAAAGATCGTGGAATCGAATCTTATCTTATTTTATCGTATATATATGTATGTGTGTGGATATATGTATAGAAGTAGATGATCATTGGTTCTATCAACACCTAACAAGCTGACCATTGACTAGCGACACTTATAGAATAAAGTAGATAAGAGAGAGAGAGAGGGCCGTGGAGGGTTGATTGTTAGAAACTGTATTTGGAGAGAGAGAGAGCGAGTGTCTAATATATGGATAGATTTGAGAGCAAAAACAGTAGAAATGAAAGAAAGAAGAAAATTCCATATGGATGCTTTTTTAGAGTAGGAGCTAGCGTTGGTGTTGGTTTCAAAGGTTTCAAATTCTTGAATACCGTTCAGTGGTCAAACCACTTGACAAAAAAAAAGTGTTCAGTGGTCAAACCACAGAAAATGTGAGCCACGAATGTCACGAATTCTTTGCGCTTTTTCTCCAGCGGACGCACATACTGCAAGGCAACCGGAGTACATAATGGTGGGTATTGAAGAAAAAAAACAGGGCATTACAATTTTGGCCAAGAGAGGGAAGGGAATAGAGAATGAGTTAACGAGATAGTAGTTTTTTGGACGAAATTTAGTTGTTGCCCGGGTTGCTGTAATCCCTATAGCAGCCAAAGAATTGGAAAATACCATTAACTAGGAGGGTATTTGTGAACCCTAGGGGAAAGTGAAGATTCCATTTCTTTAGCTGCCAATATGGGTTAGCTGCAACTCAGATAGTAGCCAAATTTTTTCCATTTTGATAACTAAGAGGGTTCCTAAAAGGGTAGTGTGGCTGTTTTTTAAGTATGGGGGGAAGGCAATGGGAATGAAAATGGAATGAGAATGGAAACAGGAGAGGGAACAAGGGACATATTAGGTTTTTTTTACCTTTTTTGTAACTTGATGTTTGATCTTGTCCAATAGTTTGACTTTTAAATCTTCATTTCTAAACCTGAGAGATGTTATTCTACAATTAATGGATGATTTTAGTTTGCCAAATTTGGAAGGCTAGTAGCAATGCTTCTATCATGCTCTTGAGGAGGGAAGGTTGGATATCAATTGGGACCATACCAAGTATCCTAAAGACCCAATTCCAATTTCTTCTATCCCTACCACTTTTTCTACTGATACTATGCATTCGGATAGGGCTTGGAAATCTAAAGGTTCTTGTGGTGGCAGGGGTTCCATTATTAGAGTTTCCAGAGGTTGATTTCTCTGTCTTGTCTATGGAAGCAAAGGCACTAGGGGATGGAATTTTTCTGGTCTAGGAGCTTATCACTTCGCAAGTTTTTCTGTTACTCCAACTCTCTAGGGCTTATTTCTGCTCTCAACGGGTCAGTTCCTGCATCAGATTGGGCAACTGCCATTTTAGTTGTTGATATCAGAGGTGTCAACCTGTCAGGTTCGGTCGGCCCTAGTCTGACTTAGTAGGCTTCTTGGTTTGCACCATTGACTGCTTATTCAAGGAATTAGTCAGACTAGATTGGGCTCGATCGGGTTTCAAGTTTTAAGGGCCTCTATTAATCGAGCAAATCGGACTGTGATTATGTCTTTAATGGGCTAATGTACCATTAAAACCTTAAATGGGTATTGAATTGCTTTAATTATCTTGGATTTTAGAAATTTTAATATATTTATTAAATCATCAACAATGTAGAAATATTTTACACTTAATTACCTTCAATAATTGATTAAAATATAAATATATACCTTATTTTATGATTAAAAAAAAAAAAGAGAGATCAAAACATATCATATAAATGGTCAAATTTGTAAACATGTCAGGCAGGTCAAGCGTCCATCGAGTTTATATCGTGCACCATGAATTACTTCTATAGCTTTCTTTTTAATGGAGGAATTCGATTTAACCCATCAAATTACCCTGAAAGTTTCCAAGCCCAAGGAACATCACATTGTTTATGTACTGACACTAGAAATAATTAGGTCTAAATTTCTTAAGAGCTAGAGATCATTGCATGGTGGTATAACCCCTGTACCGTCATAGGGGCCATGAGAAGGCATATTGAGACATCAATATAAATGGAATTTTTTTGACTTTACAGAGTTAAAATGATAATTCCGCGTACCGTGCTTAGTCACAAGGGCCACATGACTCGACAGTTTCTCTTTCCTTGAACTGACAGTTTCTTAACTTTCTTTCTTCTTTTTTTTTTTTTCTGTTTAGAAACTGATAGTTTTTTAATTGGTATATGATAAAGAACCACATACAAAGGCAACTTTCTTTTTTCCCATCCCTCATTCAAAATTGACAATTTCTTAATTGGTTTTTTTTTTCTTTTTTCTTTTTAAATAAAGCGGCCAATTTAAGCTTTCCCAGTATTAAATGTAAAGAAACTTGAATAGATAAGACTATAAAAACAACAAATTCAGCCCTATCTCAACTTAATAGGATCATTACTATGATCACCAGGAGGTATGGTACAAAGCATTCTTATTCCAAAACAAGAACAGGCATTTCTGATTCTTTTGTTTTGATTACAAATTCAATAATCAAACACCCCTCTGGTTTCCCCGTTGGTGGGATCAATATGACCCTATGATCAATATCCTGCCGCAACAAATACAAGCATCTTTCCAAATATTCTACAAACATACCCAATATATATATGTATATATATATATATATATAACAAGAAGAAGAAAGAGGCATAACCAATAAGACGGGAAAATCTCAGCTAAATAGAATCAGCTACACGAATCATTACCCTCCAATAGGTTTTATTCAAGGTCATACTTGGAACAAGACCAAAACTATGAATGTCATTCCTCACTACTTCGCTTATGGTCATTTTAGGCCTGCCCCCTAGATCTTTTAGCTCCTTTAATCTGAATCAAATCACTCCTTACTGAGACGTCCTCAAGTCTCCTCAGAACATGGCCTTACTATCTCAAACGACTTTCACGAAGTTAATCTTGAAGAGTTAAAGACTAATAGTGTGAATTCCAGACCTGAACCAGCAGGCCCAACTTAGCCTGATTAAAAAACCCAAGACTGGACCAGCCATTTGTTAAATGCGTCCGGCTTGAACCCAGACCAAATAACAGTCAGTCCCTCCCAATGACGGGTCCAGCCCAACGATCATCCCACAAAGACTGACAAACTAATAGCCCGACTCAGCCCACTTAGAGCTCATTTAGAGCCCGTTAACAGACCTATTCAGACCAACATGCTTAACTAAAAGTTAAAACCATAATAAGCAAGACAGCTCGATTTAATCACTGGAGCTTCGGCCTCTTTACCTTTTTTGTTTTCTGGGAAAACGCAGAGTCAGCTTCGTTAATGCTAGCCAATTGATCAGAAAAGTTAATCATCAACAATATACCAGTCAAAAGTGGGAAGAAGTCCAACAGGATCATGTTTTCGTTGCAGTCAATATAAGTTATATTTTGGCATCGCAAAATGCATTTTCTGTCACATGAACCAATTTCCTGATCCTCTTATGTAGTAGTATGTTCATCAAATCCAGGAGCTCTAGTTCAGAACTCAGATGATATTGCTAATGGGTTAATTCAAGAAAATAGGATAAGAAACATCAGCAAAGAACTGAGATATGGAACACAAATAGTACTTCTAGTCAGCACCCCAGGCCTCATCCCTCAAGTTTTGCCTCGTGACTATGCGGTTCTTTCTGGCTTCCTCTTGTTTCTTCAACTCACTGGATCCAAAGGTTGGCGACAGCTTCTGTCCAATTATCTGAGCAATCAACCTCTGGGCTGTCCTTGCAGATGTTTTTGGCCTTGGAATAGGAGGTTCAAGATCTAAACATAAAGAATGAATCCTAGTTAAACGGTATAAAACAAGTGAGAATATACAGCCACAATATACAAAAATAGGCACAAGGTACAGTTGTCAATCCAGTACAAGGTGCGCTGGTTTTGAATTCTGGGCCAGTGCCTGGCTGAAACATGTAAAACAGTAATAGTATGAGGTTGAGGCCATGGTGGCAAGGATATGGGTTTCACCTTAAGGCAAAAGATTCCACAATGATCGTCGTTAGGCGAGACAAGAAGGAAGACTTTTACGATTTAATAAAGCTCACTCAACCAGAATGAAAACATGAAGGAATCAAAACCAAAAGACCCGCAAAAGTCAAAGGCAATAAAGGCAGCCAACCCATAAATGCTATCATTCAAATTAAGCTTTTGTAACTCCACTGAAACTGTTATTAATAGTTGTGTTTGCCATGGTGAGGGTAGGTGGGGAAAGTTTTCAGAACACAATTATTCCTAGGTGGTTTTTTGAAAAGTTTCAGGAGGAAAGCAGAGGAGATGATAAATGATATACCTCTAGTTGAAATTGAGCTCAAAAGTTCATCATTCTCATTAAGCTGACGTACCATGAATGGACAACAGACGCTTTTTACTGCCTCATTTGCTGTATCAAAAACGAATACACGAACTGAATCCAAAATTTATTTAAAATAAAGAAAAGAACATAGATAAATAAAGAGAAGAACATAGATAATGATACAATGACAACAATAAACAAGAACAGTGCCAGAAACACAAGAGACCCAACCAAACCCAATGGCTCCATCTAGTTGGACGTAAAATGATGAAAAGTAGTGTAAAATATTTAAAGGATAGAAGACCAATAACATTATAGGAAATAGCTATTAAATAGCAGTAGAAAATTGAAAATTTGAGGGCCAGATGGGCTGCCAAGTAGCAGATACCAGCTGGGAGTGTCATTAAGCTTGGTAACACACTGCCACCTAAAAATATGGCAGAACAAAAGTGTTGCTAACCTTAACAACATGTCCCAATCAAGTTTGGCCACGTGGCTGCTGATGTGGCAATTTCCAACCTTGTGGATAGATAGGATTAACCACATGTCAAATTCTGTGGTCAAATTCAATCAAACATCCAATTTGTATTCAATTATTCCCATGTTCTTTGAATGACCTGTAGTTTGGCTCTTATCATTGACTTTTTAACCAAAATTTGACCTACCTTTTCTTCATGTACAAATTGAGGAAAGTTTTTTAGAGGTAGATATGGAGTGGCAGAGCATGATTGTGTACCAAATTTGAGGGCTAGATGGAGTGGTAGAGCCTACTTGTTTACCATATTTGAGGGCTAGATTGACTGCTAAATGGCAGATATCAGCTGGGACGTGTTGTTAAGCATGGCAACAAGTTCGTGCTGCTATCACCTACCCGTTCCCCCTCTCCCTTGATCAGCACCAAAAAATTGAATTTCCTTATAACGAAAAGTAGAATTTGGCTGCCATACCTCTCCACTAAAATCTAAGTATGGATGATGAGTAAAATTCACTTGCCATATTCAGAAAATACTCAATTATTTCTGGTAACGATTAGAAAATTTTCTATTTTGTTATTCTTTTAACTTTACAACATTTTACATCCAACAGGGTGGACCAAACATATTTGATGAGTACCATGTACTCCCTATTCATTTCTCTTGTGGCTAGCTCATCGGCCAAGGAATTACCCAACCTCAAATCTCCACCACAAGGAGAAATTCCCACAAACACACAGTCCTAGCTCCCTTGATGAGGTGGATATATCTCCAAAGGCTATCCTCCCTAGCCTTTACCCACCGGATGACCAAATAATGGCCACCTTCAATCACAACTTCCAACATGGTCCATTTAGATTATCTACAAGGCGCTGAATATCTGCGAGAAGGCTGCTTAGTTGGATTTCAACTTTCGTGGACATATTGTCCACACCTTGCGTCACATGCAAGTTTCAGCCTAAAGCATTAAACTACAAGGCAGAATCAAAGGGCGACTTTATATAAAACTTCAAATGGCGATAGAAAAGTCTCAATCCATGGTGAGCCATATGATCGACATTGGCATTGAAACTTAACAGATGACCAATACAAATGATCTCCTATCTATCCAACCGTTGGAATTACCCACTTCAGCCCTCCATTGATTTGATCATTGAAAACACATAAGAGAAAATCCACTGGATGGCAGGTCATATGGTTGCAATAGGCAATGATATTTGACATACAAACAATACAAAGGGTGTTCTATCGATATAAAGGTCGAATCAACTAAATCAACCATCCACATTTCTCAGAAATGGTGGCCATGTATGTAAGCTTATCTACCAGGTACCTTGTAAGAAAGTTTCCCATAATGGTATAAGGGAACATTGCCACTTCAAGGTCCAATGTGGATAAGCTTATCATCGTGGCCCACCTAATTCTGTCACATTGTAGAATGATGTGGCAATTCCATCCATTTGATAGGTAAAACAACAACATTCAGATTGGCCACATAATTTCAAAACCTACATTCAATATACCTGGCATGTATGTCTGCACCCCCTAGGCATTCCCAGATATTTCAATGCATTGTTTTGCCACATTTGCTAACTCAGATGAGTCGAAACTTGACATGTGGACAGGGGACCATGGGGTCTGCCTGTCCACAAAATTTGAGCCCCATCCAACATGTGCCACATGGTAGATAAGCATGGGACAGGCAGATGATATTATCTTAGTGCCAATAAGGAAACATTCACCCTTATCATAATGCACACAAGGTCTTTTTAAGCTCAAAAAATTAGTTACGTTGAGATATTACCGATGGATGGATTTCGAAATACTGCAAGCGCGACAGTATCATGGACCCAGCGGATTGCAACATCAGAGTCACTGTAGTTCACAAAAAACTTCTCCAAATCTGTTGTTTTTGTACTTGGTGAGAAACCATCCAGAACAAGTACATGACTCATACCAAATCTTGCTGAAAATCACAATAATAATTGTTAGATTCTTAATTATTTTTTTACCAGCTGATCCTCTCAAAATGGAAAACAAAAATAACGTTCAAGCATGAAATAAAAGTCCAACAGCAATAATAAGTATAATTTTTAAGGCGGTAAGGCGACAGAGGAGTTTGAGGGTCTTTCGGAGCGCCTTAGCGATAAGGCGGGCATAAAGCATCGTCTTATCGACTAAAGCGTTCCTGTGTAATTTTTTTATAAAACCAATCTATTTAGTTCAAATACTAGTTGAATCATATTACTCATATGTTAAATAAATATTAAAGATTCATATTCATACCAATGTAAGATATTTATCAAGAAAACAAATCAATAAAGTGAATAAACTAAGTTCATCTTCATCAATCATCAATCATCAATCATCAATCATCATAACATATTAACATATAATATAAATACATAATTATGAAACAAAATTATAAATATAAAGAAAAGAAGACAAAAAATATCAAGTATTTATTATACTTACCTCTATGATGCCAAAATGAGTGCCTAAGCCCTAAGGTCATCCACTATATTTCTACTCCTGTCAAAGAAGAATGAAGCTCACCGCTGCCGAAGCAAAATGGTCGTCTGGATCAATGGTTCTTCCTTGTTCCTTGATTCCTTCTCAAATCCCTTTCATAAAACCCTTGACAAAATCCAAACCCTGTTTGTGAATCGTGTTTTTGTTTTGTTTGTTTTGGTTATTTTTTGTGGAGTAAAGTTGATCCCATACATCTCAAGTGTTAACAAAACCATACACCTAACAATAAAAAATCTATTTTTGGAATCTTCATCAAGTAATTTTAAAATGTGTTTTAAAAAAAAAAAACCCCATAAGGAGCCAACTTCACATAAAGCGGAGCACTGCCTTACCATCTCTAGACCATATCAGCGTCTTAAAAACTATGATAATAAGGCATCAGAGCATATGGCACAATTGCTTTCTCAAGCATGAATCATGCACTCCCTACATATATTCTAGGAGATGAGGAATGAAAAATAAAATAGACCAGTCTCCCCATTCTCCCCGCCCCCCGCCCCAAAAAAAAGAGAGAGAATGAGCCACTAGAAAATTTTCTTTCTTTTCATAAATAACAATTTTACAAGGCTAAAACAATGTAGTCATTCAAGACTCACAATAGACATGATCTAAAGACCCACCCCAAAAAAAAAATAAATAAATAAATAAATAAAAAATAAAAAAGTATTCCCCCTTTTAAATTCCATCAGGACCAATAACCACTTAAAAATCTTCAACATTAGGTAGGATTTCTCAAAACTGATCTTACAGTTCATTTGAGACAAAAGAACTTGCAATGAGAACTCCAAGTTAAGGCAATCCCCATACTTAATATCCCAAAACACCCAATAAGAACAAAATTTGTTGCTCACGTAAGTTAATTCTATCATCGTAATAAGCATCCGTAATGTAATTTGTAAGCAACAAATATGCATAATTTCTTTGATATGGGGACCAAGCTGAAAAAGGACATTCAGAAGCTGAAATCTGAACTCCAGAGTATCCTTCCAGGGAACCAATAGCTTTTGAGAATAGCATCCAATTCTTAGAGCTGATTTAGGAGTGGCCCCAATTAATGACAGGCTCCGAGAAAGTCATTTGAGATGGTATAGTCATGTTCAATGGAGGCTGGGGGGAAGCACTAGTAAAGAGGAGTGATATGATTAAGATTAAAGGAGACAAAATATCCAAGGGCAAGCCTAAAATGACCATAGGAGAAGTTGTGAGGAATAAAATTTATAGTCTAGGGCTGCTTTTGGTAGTCATCTAGAAAAACGTTCCTGATGTTTTTCTGTTCTATGGGAATAAAGCGTTTGGTGTCAACTTGGTGTTTTCGGTTTTTTTGGAATGAAAAGGGGAAAATACACTAGAAACTCAAAATGATGGAACGACGAAACCTTGTTCCGTCATTTCGGTTTCATTCCATATACCAAAAAAAAAATGTGAACTAGGGTAATCGTTCCAAACACTATTTTTTTGTTTTAAAACAACATTTTGAGACAAAACTAAAATATTGTTTTTGACACGAAACGTCGTTTCTGGAGCTGAATGACTACCAAACGCAGCCTAGGTCTTGTCCTAAGTATGACCTCGGATAAAGCCTATTAGAGGGCAAGGATCCATGTAGCCAACCCTATTTAGCTGATTTTCTCCTTACTT
The DNA here is from genome assembly GCF_013358625.1 of Macadamia integrifolia. Taxonomy (NCBI): domain Eukaryota; kingdom Viridiplantae; phylum Streptophyta; class Magnoliopsida; order Proteales; family Proteaceae; genus Macadamia; species Macadamia integrifolia. Next base: position 21,772,003 of record NC_056568.1, read on the forward strand.
GTTGAGTTGTGCCTCTTTCCTCATACTCTTTCACCTCTGTCATTTCTCTTTTATCATTTCCTATTTTTTATTTTCTTCATTTCTACTTTTCAGTTTGGACCTCAATTTTCCCTACTTTGATTTGCATGGATCCTTGTAGCCGACCCCATTAAGTTGGGATAAGGCTGAGTTTGTTGTTGTTTCCGGCTCTTAGATCCAATGATTGACAAGGTGTTGTCACTTATTTTCTTATCGTGCTCCATTTTCTAAAGATGTCAAGGAACATATGTTCCCTTTGAGATGCATACTCTTGTTTTTCTTTGTACATTTTCTTCATTGATGGTTAGAATGCAATCATTATGGCAACAATTCGACTTTTCCCTCCTCTATGATTATTATTTTTTGGGGTAAAGAGAGAAGATTTACTCTTCAGCCCCGATTGTCTCAAAACTGTCACATGTAAAGGACTTAATTATGGGGTTCTCCCTTCTAAATTGAAAATGGAGTTCTCCTGTAAATTCATTACATGCTCCTTATCTATCAAACACTACCATCATAAAAATAATAGGGCTTTGCACAAGGAATGCAGCTTGGCTGGGTATCAGGGAACAGAATGCCTCTTCCAGCCTACTGGGATTTCATCTCTATTGTTATTTCCAAGTTTTGGGCATCTCTGCCACACAATCTCTGTAAATGGCTTTGTTCTGGTTCCTAGTGGGGTTACATCAACCATACCTTTCACTATCCTACGTCAAATCAGTGTGTTTTGGTTTAACATCATATTCATATTAGAACATTGGTTTACACCAGTAATGAAAGTTATTTTCCTATTAAGTTCATTCAAGCCAACAACAACAATAACTCAGCCTTATCCCAACTAAATGGGGTTGGTTAAATGGACCCGAACAAAGGCAGCAAAAAGAAAGAAAAAAAAAAGACGTTAAAAGAAAAAATCACCTAACTGGGGTCGGCTACATGGTAACTAGCACTCCAATTGGATCTAGTCGAGCTCATACTTGGGACAAGACCTAAACTATGCATGTCATTCCTCACTACTTCTCGTATGGTCATTTTTGGCCTTCCCCTAGCTCTTTTAGCTCCTTCAATCTGAATCAGGTCACTCCCCCATACTGGTGCATCCCTAGGCCTCCATTCAACGTGGTCATACCACCTCAGACAGCTTTCTAGGATATCATATGCCCTCATCCAAAGCCTGTATATCCCATATTAGATCTATCTTTACTTCTTCCCCCACCACCTAATTTTCTGTTTTACTCTTAAGAGATTTCTAACTGGATTGCATAATCACTGAAAAAACAGGATTTAGCATCTTTTTGTAATGTAGTTGAAAGGTCATCCACTTGATTGTGTCCACAGTATCTTCCAAGCTATAACTTCATGAAAAGGATGTAAATATACTTTATGTACCTCAGATTCTTTACATTATTGAGTAGGATTCACGAAACCCCAAGCTTGCCTACAATGAGGGAGGGGGAGCAAAAAAGACCACTACAAAGCCTAAGGGAGTACTTCCCCTTGTGTTGTAACTCTTCCCTTTTTAAAGTCCAATTCATTCATGCCTAAATCAAGAGTAGAGATACAACTTCAACGAAATAGCTGAATGTTTGAGAGGAAGAGGTGTGGATGTGGGGTACGTCATAATGACACTGGAATAACAAACTCATGGCATTATCTGCATAAACATAAATCACCTCAAACATAACTTGGATGGAGAGAGTGAAAACATGCGGAATGGGAATGAATATTTCTATATAAAAATTAATTATTGTTCATCTCCCTAATTTATCTCTCTTCCAATAATATAACAACAACAATAAATACATCCTCCTTGAGAGTTGAGATTACTTGAACACCACTACCACCAAGGATTTCCAAATTGCACATGTGCAGCAATGATAAATCAGAATTCTAAAGGATGAGGAATTTAAAGGCATGGTCCAATGGTTAGGTAGGAATGTTGCGACTTGGTGGTCAAGCGGTCGAAACAACCTCTCGACATTCTGGGGGTAAGGCTGCGTAGTTATCGCCCCTGACCTAGCATATGAGGGAGCCTCGTCACCGGGTACTAGGATTTGAAGGGCATGCTTTCGTTAGGTGAGCAATTGTGATGTAGATACAGCTGCCCTTGCCTGGTTGGACCAGTATGATCAGCTTTGGAAGCCAAGAGCCAAGAAGAACCAGTCCAACCCAGGGTTTTGGTCCAACAGGGGTTGAAAATAATTTAGTAGTTTATTTTCTATCTTTTATTTCACAAAATAGGAACGTAAGAATGTTAGTAGGAGTTGGTCGGTTTATGTGTTTTCTTTTGAATAAGTTTCCTTTTAGGATTTGATTCCTTGTTAGGAGTTTCTATTTCAGCTGAGTTTCTATTTTTTGTCTTTTATTTTCCTATATATTGGCTGTAACCAATGGATAATAGCTAGAGTGATTTGAAGAATTGGTTTGATTTGTGCTCTGTGAGAGTGTGTGATTCCCCTTCTCCCCCTACTATTCTGATCTTCCTTTTCTTCTCTAAGGGCCCTCCATCAAATCGAAAGAGGTATTTCGAGGTGTGACATGCAGCAGCTTAGTTGGAGTTCAAACTTTGTAACAGGTTGTGATGCAGTATGTAAGCACCAGTGGCAGCACCAGGAAGGAGAAGAAGAGCTCTTGCAGGTGTAGTTTTCCCCAATTTTCCTAAGCTTGCGGTTCCAGAATCCAGTCACTTCAGGAAACTGGAAGTCAGTCCAATTGCTGGAGGGAAGGAGGGAAGGAGGGAGGAAGGGAGGGCTTCTTAGATGCCTTATTTTTGTTTTTTAAATTATTAATTGTTACTAGTTTCAGGCTGGATTAGGAAAATATAAATCCAGCCCTGAATGGGTTTTCTTCTTTATTACCTAAAGTAGTTGAGTCAGTTTAGGAATCCCCAATAGCCTGATCGATTAGGGGGAGTTTCCCAGCCTCTTTTTTATTTCTTCTTTCCTATTTTTGAGTCCAAAACAGCTATACCCTATTCTACAAATAAGTGATAAGGCCTAACAGCTTCCCAATCTATTTACATGAATGAAGAAGCTACTGATTTGCTGATTCTGTGGATTTCAGACTTTTCTTCTCTGGAATCTGAGTGATCTGCTATGGACTCAACAGCTGATCCTGGTGGATTCCAGATCTCCAGTTTGAGTGGATTCCTGAACTGAATCTTCTATCCTTTCTTCTGCTTATCTCCATCAATTTTAGATTAAAATATTTACTTCATTCCCTGCGAGTTCTAGCTCTGCTGGAAATTATCAACTTCAAATTTGTGCTTTATTTCAAGATTACAACATTAATTCTTGATTAACTTCTGCTAACGTCTCAATTGAATGACCCGTTGGTTCTGAGATCTGTTTCCATTTTAAAAGCTCAGTTTTCTAAATCAAATTCTGGTTTCCTATTTGAATTCGAACTCTGCAAAACCTAACTTTCAGGTTTGGTTTTCTAGATCAGAATTCTATAACTATTCCAGGTTTCAGTTTGTTCCATCAACAGATAATCAAATCCTTATATCTCCCAGATTAATCTGTAAAACTCTTCCATCAATTCTGAAGGTTTCAAAATTCTGACTTGCATCAGGATTCTTTCATATATTAAGATCTGACCATTAGATTCAAATCATACTTTGCAGAACTAAACTTCTGCTAAACAGGTCACTTGACCAGAGTTTCAAGCTAATCTGACCATCTTACTGAATTTTCTCTATTCTGGTTAGTTCCTATCCCTGCAGTTCTGGAATTTTCTGAGGTTTTCTAAACCCAACTCCCTTAGTTGAATAGAAACCCCATCAGGTTTTCCACATAGCCCTCAACTCATATGCTAAGTTTCAGCTCAAAAGGATTACAACCTATGGTATAATATTTTCTCTTACCCTAATTTTAGCATAAGAGAAAAGTTTCTACACTGACTTTGGTTTTGAAAGTTTAGAGATGGCTAATCCAAAAGGTTCCCTCTCTATTCAATGATTAGAATATATGCCTCAGCCTATAAATGATGCTGAAAATACAAGGTAGAAAAATCCATTAAATGATTGGCCATATAGTTTAGATAGCAACAAAATTTGACAAGTAGAATCATAGGGTCCTCTATCTATTCAACAGTTGGATTAGCCACATGGTCCATATCAGCCATCCATACTGTAGAACCATGCCCCTGACCAAGAGATTTCTCTCCAGGTCTGTGCACCTAGAGAAACTTTTGCCCTTGTAAAATTTCAATGAAGTGACGAAACATAAAAGAACATAAGCTTCCACAACAGAACATGCTTTTGGATGCAGACAATTAGACCAAACTGTTGAAGTTCATGTGACTTACAATTTCTTAGTTCTGTATTTCCTTCTGAACTACGGCTAGGAGCTTCATCATCTGACTCACTTTCCCTTGCAATATCAAGTTTTTTATCACTATACAAGCCATTTTTCCTGTACAAGAATGCCCCCCTTCCCCGCCGCTTAGGAGTCTGAACTTTGGTATCTTCAAGTGAAAGTTTTTCTGCACCCCCTTCATTGTGTGGAGAGAATAATTCACCAGGTTCACGATCAGCAATAGCTTCCCAATCTGAACAAGATTCAAGATTTATAGTTTACAATGAAATTAGAACCCACAATATGTTATTTTTGACATATTTGTATCCAAAATTTAACTTCTTTTTCTCTTTTGAAGAAGACAACATGTAACATTATAAGAGTCACTAAAAGTACAAGGAAATTTTATTACACATTCTACAGCAAAGCAATGAAAAACTCTTTCTAGTTGAAATGCAGAACTATTCTAATCATGTTTAAGGAGTTCTTTGATCGGTAATAGGAACACAATATGAATATCAATACAGAATAAACTACGAGAAAGAGACTCCATACTAACTTCACTAATACAATAACTATAGAAATTACAATAAGGTAAGTGGTCGAGAGTTCCCAAAAAAGTAGAATTAATGTTACATTTCATTAGTGCTAATATGGGCATCAAATCTCTCCCCAATGCTGCACAATCTGTACAAGAAACTTCTTCAATGAATGTCCAGTTCGATAAGATAACACCGACATGAGCAAGTATCCTATGCAAAATTCTATCAGACTTGCCCTCAAAGATTTGTCTGGTCCACCTCCTCATACCAAAATAATATTGAAACATCCTCTAGAAAATATATCTTCTCACAAAACAAGAGGTCTTAGAGATCGAAATACAAATGGTTCTTGATGGCTAATCCAATCCGCACCAAAAAGACTAAGAGCCCGTTTGGTAACTTTCCCAGGAGGATCTTTCCTGTTCTTTATTCCATTTGTGAACAGAAACGGTGAAAAAAGTGTTTGGTGTCTTTGTGCCCAAGAAATGAACCGGTTCAAAAAGTCATCCCAAGATTAGGTTTTGAGAAACACCTCTAACCATGTTTCTCACTCCCAAGATGATTTTAGAGGAAATTTGTTCTCTAAGAACCCAATGAAAACCATGGTTTGCCCTCACACCTCTCAAGCCAAAACCCATCCGCAGCGAAACTCTCCATCAACCTCTCCCATTCAGAATTCTCCTGCAACTTGAGGAACACTTCCCTTTCCACCTCTCAATCTCTCTCCCATCAAGCATTCTCACTGAGAATCACAGCAATTGAAATCTCTTGTTTGAGCCAATCGAGCATCCCTTGCTGAGTTCTGAGTTGCAGAGCAAACCCTTGCTGAGAGCTTGAGAACCCCTCCTGCAACTTGAGGATCCCAGCTGCTCCCACCTCTCAACTTCTCTCCCACCGCGCATCCTCGTTGAGAATTGCGGCAACTGAAATCCCTCGCTTGAGCCAATCGAGCATCCCTTGCTGAGTTCTCAGTTGCAGAGAAAACCTTGGTGAAACCCCTTGCTGAGAGCTGAGAAATCCCTCATTGAATCAGTAGTGAAACTCACCATCAACCTCTCTCCCACTATTTCTTTTTCTTGCCCTCTCCCCTCTCTCTAGGTATTTTTCTTGGGTTTAAAAATCCCCATTCAGGGTTTTTCATCTCGTGGACCAAATTTCTGTATAGGAATGAAAGCTTAGGTAATGACAAAACCCTGTTACTCTCGCTTTGGCAGCATTCAGATGTCTTTGTTATAATGGGCACCATTGAAATTGTGTCCTTATTTTTTGGGTGACTGCTTGGACTGCTTGGATGCCCATATAATGGGGTTTTTTTTTTTTTTTTTTTTTTTTTTTTTTGGGTTGGGGTTGGGGGGTGTTGGATATGGTGTCTTTTAGTAAGATTATGGTTTATAGTTAAATATCATGTGATATTTGGCACCATCTGTACCTAAATATCAAAGAATACTGACACTTGCTTCAGGAAAATGGTTTTCTTGGCCATTAAGGTTAACAAATGGTCATACACAGTGCCTAGTTAGTTTTACAGAGAATTTGCGGGAGCTGTTTTTTCTTTTTTGGTAGGTTTTGAGGGAGCAGTTCATTGTCTTCTTAAGCTCATTCTTCAGATTCCAGGTCTGACAAATCAGTGAATGTGGATGCTGAATCGGGATTTGTTAGCCTGCTAAGTTGTCTTTTGAGTTTTCAGTTGAAGTTTGGCATTTTTCCAGACCTCTTCTTTTTTTTTTTCTCTATAGATCATTGTATTAAAAAAAAGACAAGAATGTACAAGAAGGAGATAAAACTCTGACAAGACTTAGACTAAGGGAATGAAACCAACCCCACCTTTGGCAAAGCCATCAGCAGGAGGAGACTTCAAACCTTAGACTAACAGCCAGGAAAAACCGAAAAAACTAAGGGAATCGGAATCTTGGCCGTAGGGCCGCTTCCAAATCTAGCTCCATAGACATAAGCTGAGGCCAGACCTCGACAGGGGAGTTGGTTTCAAATCTTGCTGCTGTTTCGCCAAGAAATCAGCGATCACATTTGCTTCGCGATAGCAATGAGTCACCTTCCAAGAAGTTGAGCCCAAATAAAGAAGAACTCCCCTCCATCTCTGCTGAATAAACAACGGCACCAGCCCTTTGGAGAATAAGATCACCACTGCAACAAAGTCACACTCGATCCAAAGATTTTGGATACAAAGATTCTTAGCATGCTCCAGCACGGCAATGAGAGCTAAGAATTCAGCTTCAAAATTCGTTCTAACACCAACAAATTCTCTAAAATCCAACAAAGCTTCACCCTTGTAATTTCTAAACACGCCACCTACTCTAGCCTTTCCAGGGTTCCCTAACGAGCACCCATCAGTATTTAGCTTAATCCAGTTTTGAGGGGGAAACACCATCGAACTTCAAAGATTTCTCTTTGCCTGCCAATTACACAGGGAATTCCCACTCTCCTAGCACAAAGTCATATACCGACAGATTCTTCCCGAGGTGCACTATCGAAATCATGCCTATATCTCCTTTAATCATCGCAAATCGTTGGCTATGATGCCAAGATTTCCCGTTGTGGAATCTCATGTTCCTCTCCATCCAAACAGCATTAGGATTTAAGACCGCTCCACTGAGCCACACTTTTGAAAAAGTGATAGATTTTGCTTTACGTTTCCACCAGCTTAATAGATCCTCCATCCTTGCGAACTAATGCCATCTGACTCCAAATAACTCGCAGAACATATTCCACAAGGCCTAGATATACTCACAGTGAATAAATAGATGGAGAATAGATTCTTCCGCTTTTCCACATAAACCACATCTCGAAGGCATCACAATCCCCCTTTTACGCACTTGATCATCAGTCGGGAGTCTACTATGAGCTAATCTCCATCCAAATACAGCTTGCCAGGGCTGTAAGTAAGATTTCCAGAGGATGGAAAACCAAGAAACATGTAGCTTTTTGCTTCTTATCTCTTCCCAAGCCGAGGCCAAAGAAAAGGCTTCAGAAGTAGACAATTTACAGTCGCAAACGTCCTCTAAATTCTATAGGGAGATTCTCTTAGCCTTCTCAAATGTTTCGGACAAAAAGGTTGAAAAAATATTGGGGAAGCACCACTCACCATTCCGAATAAAAGCAGCCACCCGCAGCTGCCTCCTAGTGAATACTTCTAGATCCAGATTTGAAGATTCTGCCAATGAAGAATTTTCTAACCATCGATCCTTCCAGAAGCTGATCTTATTGCCATTTCCTACTGTCCAACTCTCCAAATTGGAGACAAAATTCCACACCCTTTTAAGCCCCGGCCAAATGGAGGAGGACTTGTACCTCTTGAGATCGCCATCGCCAGTAATAAACCTCACTTTGAAAAATTGGCTCATTCTAGAATCCACATGCTTGATCTTCCATGCTAGCTCACATAAACATGCTCTGTTGACGTCTCGCGGCTTCCGAATGCCCAGGCCTCCCTCCGCCTTTGGCTTACAACAATCCTCCCATTTGACAGTGATTTTTTTCTGACCCTCCATTTGGCCTGACCAAATGAAATTCCTCATCCATGTTTCTACAGTTTTAATTGATGTCTGAGGCCACTAATAAACTGCAAAATTATGAATAGGAATGCTCGAGATTACTAATCGAACCAATTCAATGCAACCTGCCATCGAGAGCAGCTTCCCTTTCCAGGCCGATAGTCTACTTTTGATCTTATGTAGCAGAGGCAACAGGTGAGATTTAGTTACTCTTCCCTTGAAGATTTCCACCCCGAGGTACTTTGTAGGGAATTTAGAGACTAGAATACCCAAATACTCGCTAACAAATTGTTTTCTGTGAGGAGCCACCTTCCCAAAGAAAATCGTGCTTTTATCCAGATTAAAAAACTGACCAAAGAAGGACTGATATTTAACTATGAAAGAGTCCAGATTTCTTACATATTTTGCCGACGCATTCATGAAAATGAAGATGTCGTACGCAAAGAGCAAGTGAGACGGAGTGGTTACTCCTCTTGGCCCAAGCAACGACTTAAGAGCACCCTCAGCAACCATGCTTCTTAAACCTCTACAAAGCACTTCTTCTGCCAATATAAAAAGGATGGGAGATATCGGATCGCCTTGGTGAAGGCCACGACCCACACAAAAGAAGCCCACCAGTCCCCCATTTACTAGACCAAATCCTAGTAGATACAAGGATTTCATGAATCCAAGATATCCACTTCCGAGGAAAACCAAACTTCCCTAAGACTTCAAAAAGAAAATCCCAAGAAAGAGAGTCGTATGCTTTCTGAACATCAATTTTGATCCCCATACCTCCTCCCCTGACTGCAGAATACATCAGATTTGCCAACTCTGAAGCTAGGCTGATATTCTCAGATATTATTTTCCCCTTCTGGAACGCACCTTGTTCCTCTGAAATCAACCTGGGAAGCAGCATTGAAACTCTGTTTGCCATAATTTTCGATACCACCTTGCAAAAGAAATTTCTCATACAAATCGGCCTATACTTGTCTAGGGTCGCAGCTGCCGTCACCTTCGGGATTAGAGTGAGAAAACAATTGTTCACAACCTTAGGAAAAACACTTTTTCTAAAAAAGTGCTTCACAGCCCTGCAAAAATCCGCTTCAACAGTATTCCAAACTCTTCTAAAGAATTTCCCATGAAATCCATCAGGCCCAGGAGAACTGTCTGGATCCACATCCCAAACAAAATTTTTAATTTCCTCCAAAGAAGGCATAGCCTCTAAACAAAGAGCATCTGCATCAGAAATCTCCTGAGGAATACAATTCAATAAGTCATGATGAGGTGTAGTCTGAGCCAAGCTATGAAATGCTTCATAATACTCAGAAATATATGACGACAACCTCTACTGGTCATTAATCCACTAACCATTCACACTCTTTAAGGTATAAATTTGATTTAGAGACCATCTCATTTACAGAGAGAGGTGGAAGAATTTTGAATTTTTATCCCCCTCTTTCATCCACCTCTGTTTGGCCTTTTGAGACCAAAAACAGTCTTGCATTTGGGATGCTTTCAAAAGAGACGTCTTGGCATATGCCTCTCTGTCAAACAGATCATCCGTCATCCCTGTTGCCTCAATTTCTTCCTAAACCGAATTCAGATTTTCCAAGGCTTTCTTTACTTCTTTATCAACGTTAGGAAAATTATTCCTGGCCCAACTCTTAATAAAAAATTTTAAATGCTTTAGCCTCTGAGAAAGCACAAAAATGGGGTTTCCAAAAACCTCCTTATTCAACACCTCCCTGATAACATCCTCGAAATCCACATTTTCCATCCAAAAATTATTGAATCTAAAAGGAATATTATCTGGTCAAAGGATGACGTCTAAAACCACAAGAACAAGGGCATGGTCCGAGGATGTTCTTTGCAATACTTTTTGAAGAATATTCTTGAACACATTAAGCCAATTCCCGTTCCAGAAACTTCAATCCAGAATAGCTGCAACATTGCCTCTGCGACAATTGTTAGTCGACGTGAACTTTCTTCCCTAGGAAGGAGCTTGAACCAAAGCACACGTGTCCACCATTGCTTGGAACTCTGCCGCCGAGCTAGCATTAAATCTCTCTGGCCCCCTTTTCTCATTAGAAAGAAGGGTAGCGTTAAAGTCCCCTATGACTGACCAAGGGATATTAGGATTTACCACTGAACCCAAGTCTGTCCAGAGCTCTCGGCGATTAACCTTAAAACAGTTTGCATGAACGAAGGTTAATCCCACTGTACAACCAAACCAATCCACCGTGACTGATACTTTCTGATTAGACAAAGAAACAACCAATGGACGAGAAAATCCCTGCCTCCACATAAGCCAAAGGTTTAGAACCTTGTCTAGCCGATCATTATGGATCAAATCTACATTATACCCTAATTCGTTAACTAACGAAGACGGAAAATCAATGACCTTCACCATCAGCTCATCCAAGAACAAGGATTACAGTACTGGTATCAGTTGTCATATTGATCGACCAAAATTAAGATACGTATCGGAGGTATCGTATCGTATCGTATCAGAGATAACGCTAAAGATACGCACATAAATGGATATGAAACACCTTTTTAAACACTTTTGCATAAAACATTTGTTAAAAAAAGCTATTGATAACATGTATTATGCATAAACACTAAATTGAGGGTATCGCACTAAGAATTCAAGGTTTGTAGTTGTCCCATAAATGTAAAATCCTTGTTCCCAACCTTGATTTCCATTTTAGTTAGAGAGAAATATGGCTGGCAGCAACTTTGGAACAAAAACCCCTCAAAAAATCGTGGTACTCAAAAAATCGTGTTTTTTTAAAAAATACCCATCTTGGCCATTATATGACCGTAGCGCACTGTATCGGTACATACCAATACGTACTGATCAATACATATCGACACTCACCGATACGTATTGATACTCATCGATACGTACCAATCGATACATACAAATACTCACCAATACGTACTGATACATACCAAAACATATATTTCATCTCGATTTTATATTTTTCAGAGTATCAGTACGTATCGATAGTGTATTGGTGCATATCGGTATGTATCGTAGGATATATATTGATACGAAAGGATTTTAAAATTTTCATGTATCGTATCGATGTGTATCGTATTGGTCGGCTAAATTTAAGATACGTATCAGAGGGTATCGTATTGGTATCGGAGATACTTTAAACCATGGCCAAGAAGACAAAATCGGGAGAGTGCTCCTTTAGGATTAGCTTCAAGGCTCTAATACCAACAGCCTTTTGCACACCTCTAATATTCCAAAATAAAATCTTCATGGAGAACGATTTTAATTTTGGACCTTGTTAGACTTATTTGTCTGACCAACCTTCTTCTTATCCTTCTTCCCTCCTTTGGAGATAACAGTATCAGATTTTTCCTTTGCGAGAAGATCACGATCAACCACCCCTACTTCCTAAAAATTTAGAGTCACTCGCCCATTGACAATTTCTGCCTCTAAGATACAGGAAATCTGAGAATCACGTTGATTGTGAAGAATTCTAGTAGAGTGACCGCCTCTTGAGGACTGTCTAGCACCACCACCTCTTCCCCTAGTCACCACATTCCGTCGAGGACGGCTCGGCCTGACCGTATTCACAGGTTCCATGGTTCCAAGGCAGCTTCCTGAATCTCCTCTTCAGACTCAGAAGAATCACAATCTTCTGGGTCAGAACCCGCGATCCAGATCCTTGATCCGATCCAACAACTTGGCCTTCCTCCAAAGAAGGTAATTCTTGATTTGGAGATAAATTTCCGCTTGGACGTTCCATATAAAGAGGTTTTAAATTTGAATTTGAATTTTGGAAGGGTTCCAAATCCACATGGTGATTGCCTTCCAAACCAGGACTCTCTTGATTGGCTGATGAGGAAGCGTTTAAGGAAGGGGAACGATTTACTACAGCTGCCACGTTTAGAATACTCCCTGCAACTCTCTGAGGTGAGATGACTCGTGCTGAGTCAACTCCATCTTCCATATAGACTGCGCCTAGGATTCTAACATTATCTTTTGCAGCCTATTTTTCATCATCTTGCTTCTTCGATCGGCATTCTTCCACACTATGCCCCAGCCGCTTACAATGACCACAACGAGTTATTCCATCTTCATACAAAACCTTTCGCCTGAAACCAAAGATTTTTGTAGTTCCAGGCTCCAATCTCTCAACCTGCAACTCCTCAATACGAGGTGCCATTTCAGTTTCTTCAATTTCAACCAAGACTCTTGCAAAGAATCCCATCAAGCCTTGCTTCGTGTGACGATCCAGCGCAACAGGTCGTCCAACATTTTTCGCTACTGAGAGCAAGACATTCTCATGCCAATATTCCAGGGGGAGGTCAGGGAAACGGATCCAGACCAGTTTAGTCCAGACTTGTTTCTCATGAATGTTCCGATTTCCAATGTTGGAAGTGGATTAACCGACCCCCAATCTTCAAAGGGCTCCTCTTCCAAATAGCAGCCTTATCTCCCTCACAACCGAATTGAAAAATAACATAACCTTTGCCAAGAGGGTGCATCACCACTCCTTGGTTCAAGTTCCATTTTTCAGCAGCTTCTTGTCGCAACGCATCTAGGGAGATCAATCTGAAATCAACCTCCCTATAAGAGCAAACCTGAAGTTTTGCCTTTTAGACTCATAGTCGCGCTGGGGAATCATGATTCTTCTGATATTACCGGCTTGGATTGGTTCCCGGAGAGAATCCATCTCTCGCCATGAAGCATTCCCCACAGCCCTTGCATATGATCTCTTTGGTGCAAAGGCTCCCTCACCATTAGCAGCGGCAGCCTGATTTGGAGGCACTCTATCATTCACCTCCCTCACAGTTCCCTCACCATTTTCAGGATCATCACCTCCACCCTCATCAGCGAGGCCTTGACCACCGGCCATGAAGCATCCGCCGTCAGGAAGGGAAAAAAAAAACAAACAGAAAATCACCTCCCAAATCGCCCCTAAATATTCGGAGCCAACAGCACTGCCCTTTCAACAACTCAACAAGCTCAATGGCACTAAGGTCATTCTTTCTGGACCTCTTCTGTTCCAGTATGATTAGCCCTAATCAAAAGGCTAGCAGCAGTTCATCAGTAGCTCGCCATAAGGTTACTCAGTCCTGATGGCATGATTGGAAAACACTGCTCCTTCCCTTTGTTTATCTCCTGGGAAGGAGCTAAATTCATTGAAAGGTGGTTTACGAGATGATCTTCCTAATGTAGTCTATATGGTTTGCACAGAGAGAGAGATTACTATAGGAACAGGGTTTTCTGTCTTTGTATGAATTCAAAAATAACTGCATTCAGTTGCTGCATTTTGATTCATGAAATCTATTATTATCTGACTCCTTCATTCATGAAATCTATTATTTTTGCAACTCTTTGTATGGAATCATGTATGGCCACTAATGAGAATAATGACATTTATGTCAATATTGGCAATAGTATTATACATGTGCCTGGGCACAGGTTTTACCAAACACCATTTGGTTCAGGAACGCTCCTGAGAACAGTTCCAGAACAGGTTTACCCAATGCCCAAGTAGAGGAAAAAAATCATCTTTCAATGAAGAAACACTAATAGATGATTTTTTCGAAGAACGGCGTTTTCTAATGCAGAAACGTTGCCAAACGGGCCCTAAGTAGTATCAAATTCCTCTAGTGGCCTTGGACGCAAGATCAATGATCACATCCACACAGGAAGCACCAAGTCCACTGAATCATTAACTGCAAGAACCCGATTAAATCCCAGCATCGAACAGAAAAGATGAAAGGGGGAAGTAACTAGAAGCTTCCGAACATTAGGAAACAGGGAATGGTTAACATAGAGTGTACTGGGTCAACTGACAAGAAAACTGTATTGGCAACCCCAACCATCTGATAACCATGAAATTTTAACTCTTAAAGAGTTTCATCTATTGAAAATTGGCTTAAATTTTTGCACCAATCTGACGTGTGGCTGTGGAGACATCATAAATCAACCTATCAGACAACAGGATTAGGTAAAAAAAATAAAAAATCAAACGTCAGATAAGACTAAATACTTTATAGGAGTGGTCACCCAAGCCCTTAGACAATTTGCCAAAGATTGGTAAAGTTTAAGATATTAAGATTGGTTTTATATACTAATCACTTTTCTGTAGTTAGTTTCCTACTTTCTATGTAAATTCTTGTAGGGCACCCAAGGAACATTTAAGTGTGTGATCTGATTTTACATTGGTCGATAATTAAGGTAAAACTAAGAAAATAGTTGGGGCATAATTACCTACATGTCTGACCAGCTATATATAGCACAGCCTGCTTCATATAACTAGAGGCTTTTGAGAAGTTGAGGAATGAGAGAGGGACAGAGAGAGAGAGAAGCATCTCAGCCAATCATCTCCGTAACTGTCTGATATCAGCATTCCCTCTAGAATGTCTAGTGTCAATATCTTTGCTGTTCCTTTTTTCCCACTTGAAAAAATAATGATTTTATTTTCATCAAATTATGGCTCTCCAAAGCATGAGTATGCAACTAAACAGAAGTACAACTACACTATCAAGATTCCAAAAACAAAAGGAAAGAAGAAAAGGATGCACTAATGTCAACAAAACATATTAGGATATAAAGAGTCCCTTGGGAAAAGTTATTCTAGAGGCTATCTCCATATCAGCACCAAGTTTTGCCATGTGGAAGGGTCATGTGGCAAATTTTAGTGTATGTATAGCTAGGACATGGTCTAGATTGGTCAAATGTTAATTTTCAGAACTTAGTTCTCAAGGCATCTCCTAGGTGGCCGCCTTGGCATCCAGGCGGAAAATTGGTGCAAAACAGTGGGCTACCTTACATGAGTCATGAAAGGCAATAACCAAGGCATCCAAGGCAACACTTTGGCACACGTTGTTGTACGGTTGGTCACCTTATGTGAGTTTTTTATTTCTTATTTATATTATATTTTGGCTTGATTCTGTTTTCTTGTTTCTCATTGGCAGGGGGTACATATTAGACAACACCCTGCTGCATGGAGTAAAGTCTTATAAAAGGGAAAAGAGGAGTAAATCGATCATTCATCTTCGAAGGCCTAAGCTGAAAGCCTAAAACCCAAAAATCAGAAACCCTCACAGCTCAAAAGAGACACTTCTCATGCCATTCCGGCTTCCGGCGAGGCTCTTGCAAGTCATCTTCTTCTTCCCTACTGCCACGCTTAGTTTTCTCCTTTTTCTTCTCCTCTTCCTCTGTCATCGTCTTCTTCTTCTGCTTCTTTACTCCCCTTGTTTTCTCTGCTCTACCCCTGGACTGACTATTTGTTTCATTTTCTTCTTCATGCTACGGCTGGTTTGCTACCGCTTGGTCTATAACTATGTGTTTGTGTTATTGTGTATAAGTTTGTGTTTTGAACATGCTTGCTTGCTTAGTTGATTTTCAGGAAACAGCAAACCACCTTCTACACCCTAATCAACAAAATCCTGGCTTAGGATTGATACATGAACAACATCTTGATTCTTGACATCTTCAATAGTTCAAATTTTCCATTTTCTTGACAGCATTCTGGGAAAGGTACGCTATGCAGCTATGTCCTTGATTCCAGTTTCTTTTTCATTTACAAATGGTGGAATAGTATTCATTTATCGGTCTCTGAATGAATATGATTCTGATGATTTGATGATGATAGTTAGTTTCCTTACCTAGGAATTACTAAAGCTATAAGAGAATGCTGATTTGTGCTAGTTGGATTTATGCGACATTATGACTTTTTTCTGCTACATTATTCTTTTTAATTCCTATCATTATTCACTTATTTGTTATAATAATTTAATTATTCTCTGATATTTCTGAATTTTGATGTAGTTTAATTATTCTTTTTGATGACTTATGTGGTATAATGTTAATTTTTTTATGAAATAATGTATATGTTGCAGATACTATTTGTGTTTGGATCCATGCAGCCGACCTCATTAAGTTGGGATACATCTTAGTTTGTTGTTGTCGTTATAGTGTATATGTTGTAGCATACTAAATAATGTTAGAAAAGAGGGGGCAAATTAAAACTTGGGTGGCTTGATGCCCTAGGAAACACCAAACCTAGGCTCTTAGGCAGCCCTCCACCGCCTTGGGTTGCCTTGTCGCCTTGACAACTATGTTTCAAAATCAGATTTAATCATATACTCTCCCATCTATTTGCATATTTCCTTGTTTTCAGCCACCTAATTCAAACAACCACAACATCCAAAACCTTATCCCAACTTAATGGGGCCGGCTACATGGAGATTCCAAGCAAGGACGAGCGCAAGGATCCATGCAAAAAGATTGAGGGTAATGGCTAATTATAATAAGTGCCGGCTGTCAACCTAAGTACATAACGCACCTCTACAGATCAGCCACAAGCTTATAATGACAAACTATAATAAGGTACCAACTGTCTCCTTGACGAACCATACAGATCGATCAAGACAAAGCGTTCTACATGCATTACGTCCACCACCTAGACAATTTATCACCCAACCTACTTTTATGAAAGGAGGAATGAGATAACGAATTCTTAACAGCTCACGAAGCGCGAAAATAACAACTTGAACTCCGCATTAACACAACTCCGCATTGAAAACTAGATACGTAAGACACAACTCCACATTGAAAACTAGAAAAACATCCCACAACTCGAGCCAGAGGTACCTGTGAATAGCGCGATGACCAATTGTGTGAATCAACTATTCCTCTTATACTAGGTTGAATTACTATCGTGACACTGTCATCAGTAGGATAAAACTAAAACTAAACCTGTGACCATACTCCCTTTGGAACCCAAAAACTTTGATTTCTCATAAAGTGCCGGCGGAGTCCTAAAAGCAACATTCGCCGATCCTCCTAAGTTTCTTCTCCTCCGCTTATTGATATGCATAAACTCAGTGGGTAGCCCCGCCTGACCTGGGGTCACAATCAAAATGCCATCAAAAGACGATGGACAATCAGGGTCACCAGATCCCAATGGGACCGAAAAGCACACACAATATCCAAACAATGGCAAAGTGGCTTAAACCACCACTCATTGTGACACTCGCCACACAGGGGCCCTTGACTTTGGGCCGACCGAACCTCAAACGACAACATGGGCATCAATGCTCGCTCCACAATCCACACTACCGCCACAAGAGGCAAAGGAGGTGGGGCAACTCAATGCATGATGCCCAAGCAGGCATGCCCTCAGCCCGATGACCTAAGACGAACCTTGCATTCAAAGACTCAATAGTTCACAAGATTATACAATTCACACCAAGTATCGTAGTTCAGCCATCCATTTCTTCTTAGAAAAAGCTTCAATTCTTCACTTGATTTTCAAAACTTAATTTTACCACTTGGCCAACTAAATTTCAGGTGAAATTTTACGTGCGACTACATGTATGCCAAATTTCAGCTCTATGCAATCCATAGTTGTCAAGGCACTGCCTAGGCATCCAAGCTCTTTCTCGGGTCCAAGGCAACAGCACACCTTGTTGACATTTCATGAGTTTACATTGATTTATGTTAATTATTTTGTTTTTAGATGAATGCATTTATATTAAATCATATGCTTTATTTATCATATATTGGTTTTCTCATATTAAGTCATTACTAGCACGGTCCCAACAACTGGTGATAAGAACGAAGAAGCAGTGCTTGATGTTCCTACTGTAAAGGCATACATTGAAGTGGTTCAAGAAAACGAGATACAGAGTGCACGGTGATCTGATTAAGGAACTCAATAATACAGCCAAAGTGGAGGTTGACGAAGCCGTTCCGAATACTCCTATCAATGCACCTTCATGGATGAGATTGATCCGGAGATGGGGCACATTGAGTTTGTGATTCCACCTAAGTTTTTCGAGGACAAGAAGCCACATCCAAAGGACTAAATTCTAACTACCATGAATGGCCAGAATAATTTAATGCGCTGAAGTTGGATGTGCACCACATGGAGTTGATCCCTCGACTTACTCAAACTCAAGGTCGAGTTTGTTCCAAGCTAGGGAAAGTTGATGCATATCATATACCGTGGAAGAAGAATTTTCGGATTTGGGTTTAGTTCAGTTTTGGGGGTCAAATAAGTGAAGCCCAAATTTTAAGTTCCCAATGGGTTATATGGGTCATGATCGAAGTAATTTTGAGTTTTTTATTATAATGGGCCCATCCTCTTAGCCCAAATATTAGGGATTTAAGCATATACGGGATTAAGTATTAACTTCTAATTCCATGTAATAAGTTAGTTACTGGTTAAGATGGATATTAAGTAGAAGTTTCTAATTTTGTTACTTTGAACTTTGCATGTAATAGCAATGGATCCTCTAGAAGGATTCCATCCTAGTTTCTATTTTATTTGCATTTTATTTTCCTTGTAATGTCTAAAGATACTTTCTAGAAGGATTCCTTTTTAGTGTTTGCTTGGCAACCAAGTAGCATGGAAAGTTTCTAATTCTTGCAATCAGTTCATTGGTTATTATAGATAAAGGGAAAAGGGCACTAGCACACAGATTTGATGTTTTGGAAAACTAGCCCTATGTGAGTGTGCGCACTACAGTGAATCAAGTGGCAACCCAAGGTGGTGAATCCTTGATTCGGGACTGGTGGTGAAGCCTATTGGTCATATACCTTTATATATTCCCATCTTCTTCCTTCTCTTTCTTCTTCTTCCATAATATTCTGTCAAATTCCAGTAACCATCTTTGTTTCTATTGTAGTCATCAGTAGGTAATCTCTATCCCTCTTAGTGTCTTTTTATTATGTTTTAATATATCTCTTGTTAGTCATTTTTCTGAAGGATTCTCTCCTGTTTCCCTCCCCACTTGCGTTTTCTGTTTTCCTTCCTTTTTTACTGCAATTTTGTCATATTGTTGTAGCACATCCAACCGTCAGTTGGGCCTCATCTTCTGATAAGTTCTTCACCCCTCTTAGGGTTTCCTTCGACCAGAACTTGTAGTTCATCAGAATTCCAGAGCTCAAGATATAGCTACTCTCCTTTAATTTCTAATTTCTGATTTCTAAGATCACTAATTCCTATCTTTGTTAGTTACTACAGTTCCAACAATTGGATCATTCTCATCTATTGAGCATATATTCAGCAGGATCTCTACTCTATTAGACCTTATTTCCAGCCAAACCCAAGTCCTGGTTGTCAAGTTACTTATGTCTCTTATACTCCGTTCTGTTTGTTCTATTCTTTCTATCGCCACCAGCTCTGTCCTGTGGCTTGATGTCCATTAATCAGTCTCACAGTTTATTGGTCTTCATCATTCACCAATGAAAATCTCATGACACATTCAGAAATCTTTTAAGACTAGACGCCCTGACTATGATTTAATTTCTAACTTCTTTTTTGCTTCTTTCCTTCTCCCAACCACTGTAGGATAACACATCTCCATAATTTTTTAACGTTCCCACATTTACAGTACATTTGAGTCTCAAAGCTAAGCTAAGGATTTCTCTACAGCTGTAAAGCTCAATGGACAGCGTGCGATGGTACCTTTTGAAAATGTTTTCTGCACTAACTGTGATAGCCGCAGCGAAAATTATGGAATGAGCCTCACAGTAGTTATTTAAGCAATATCCCTCAAAGTTAACAATCAAATTAGCCTTACATGATTTATGCAGAAATAACAAAATTAATTATAAAAAATTCAAGACAAATCAAGGCAAAGGCCTAAACAATTAGAAGTAAAACGCATAATCTGAATTCCAAAGAACAAAAATGCTAAAGAACACGTAAATCAAAACCAGATGAAGGCCAGAGAAAAGCACCATCATCCGAAGAAACAGAAGCATTGGCGGCAGAAGCATCGCAAGAAGATGCTGCGTCAGAAGGCGAAACTCTATTCCCCTCTTGATCTTTCTTCCTTGCAGTATCTGAATCCCTGGAACACGAAATAAAATGAGGAGGAAAGACGATAATAGGGACTAATTTAAACTGATTAGAACGCAGAGGAGGAGGATCAGGAGCGTAGCTAACCCTGGAAGACGAATATGTTGACGACCTTCTTCTTTTATGAGAAATGCTTGGCTTCGAAGTTCGTCCGCTTTCAGAGAGAAACCTCGAGAGGAGTAGAGATTAGCCAAGTCACCGAGAGCAGTAGCCAACTCCAGATTCGAAGGCGATGAAGTAGCTCCAGGTTCGAGCTTCGAAATCACAGATTCGAGAAGTGAAACTGCTCCTTCAACGTCTCCACCATCGACAAGATCTTCCACTGCTACGCTCCAATTACTTTCTCCTTCCATATCTTCTTGTTCCTCTTCTTTCCTTTCCATCCCAACCAAGGTTTTAAAACTCGGGATCGTTCTCAACCGATCCAATCCGGTCGATTTGACCGAACCGATCCGATGTTTAAAACTATTTTCCCAACTCTACTCTCCAACTCGCACTTGTCGGTTACCAAAAAAAAAAGCTCCTCCCCACGCCTCAGCTGCTTTTTTTTTTTTTTTTTTTTTTTTTTTTAAACTCTAATAGCCTCCTACTCCTAGTCTCCTAGACACGTCCATCCGCACCTACTTGCATACCACAAGGTTCGATCCTAAAACCTCCTCCCAAAGTCGTTCTCGTTAGAGGCAGGGGGAGGGGGGGAAGGGGAAGGGAGAATTTTAGATGATTAGCTCAAACATATCTTTTGAGCCTAAAGGTGGGGCCAATCGGCTTCAATCGACTCAAGCATAAACCTAAAAATGATGGCTATCAAAATTAAATTTTCTATTCTCACTTTAAAACAAATTGGTATATATTAATCGATTTGATTTTTACCCAAAAATAAAATAAAATTAATTCGGTTTTAATTATTCGATTTGATTCAAAGTATGAAATGTCGAAAGCAAAAACGAACTATTTATTAAGAGAGAGGGATAGGTATGTTGCCGGTATACAATAAGCTAGCGGATAGCATCAATGAGGATGCCAAATGAAGCATCATATAGAAGGGGTAGGGGATCATTTCAAAAGGAGGAAGAGAGAGATAGACATAATGGGTGCTGGCATATGGTATACGACGACATACTCAACATTTTCCCATTTATTAAATAGTTATAATATCTCAAACTAAAAATCTTAATAAGGTTCATGTCAAACAATTTTATTGGTTTCAATTTTGGTTTTATTATTGATTCAAGTTATCTGTTATGATCTTATATCTATCATATGGGGGGTTGATCTTACATCAGTTTCACAAGAGAATTGATGTCGGTTGATATGGTGTTGGTTCCCTCACCTTGTAAGTTGGTTTATAGAATTGAGTTCTTTCAAGTCCATAATAATAGTATCAAAGTAGCTTTTCCTTGGCCCAATCTGCATGCAGAATGGGTGATTTGGTACCAGAGTAAAGCAACTAAGAAAATACTACTTACCACTAGGAAAAAAATCCTAGAACAAAATAAGAGCCGCTTAAAAAGGTTACCTAATCCGTAGTGGGCCACTATAGACGTTGGATTCAAGTAATTTGTTACGATCCCATATTTATCATATGAGGGTTGATCTCACATTGGGTTCACAAGAAAATTAATCACCTTGTGAGTCAGTTTATGGGGTTGAGTTCTTTCAGGTCCATAACAGTGGTATCAGAGCAACCCATCATCGGTTCAATCTGCACACAGGATGACGACTTAGTGCCAAAGTGAAGCCACTAGGAAAAGACTGCCGCCAAACAAAAACCCTGGAGTAAAGTGAGAAGCATTTAGAAATGGCTACCTGAATTGGAGTGGATTGACGTGGAATGTGTTGTGATATGTTACGATCCCATATCAGTCATATAGGGGGTTGATCTCATCAGTTTCACAAGAGAATTAATGTGGGTTGATATGGTCTTGGGTTTCCTCACCTTGTAAGCCGATTCATGGATTGAGTTCTTTCACTTCTATATCTTATCAATTTGAGGTCCAATTGAAAATAAACTATTTTTATTATAATTTTCTCAAATTGTGATTTAAGAATTAAACAATTAAACTAATTTATATGATGTAAATCCATTATAAAACACTAGAAGTTATATATAATACCAAGACTAATTGGTTTTTTAATCGATTTAAAATATATAATTTATTCAATAGTATATTGATTCTAATGTAAACTGAATCATTTAATAACATTTTAAAATCAAAACTAAACTGTTTAGTCAATAATTTATCATATCTAGTTTAAATGATTCGATTCGATTTTAATAAATGGTTTCGATTTGCAATTTTTACCCCTAAAATTAATAATAAACCTATTTATCAATAATAAGTCGTAACCTGAGCATAGGTGTCTACATGATTTAGGTCTGGATGGGTTAAGCTAAACCTAAAACCTTATCAAAGACCAAATGATTTGGATATTTGCTTTTGTACTGGAAATAGCCTATTCCCAAAGAAAATTCAAACATAAGTTCTCAATCTTGGCTCATATCATATGGTTTTGCCCTTGTTTTTCTTAACAATTGGTTTTTTCATGTTTTTGCCATTGGTTTGTACTATTACACCGATACGTGATATGTGAGTGCTGATACTGATCGATTGATCTAAGACCTATACCTCAAACCAAGTTTATGAGATAGATTATTCACCTCTAATCGATTTGATATATTAAAAAAAATACACATTTAAAAAAAAAAATCTAGACATTCACCTTTTTATGCTTATCTTTCTTGATTTCTTCTAAAGACCTTGGTCTTCTAGAGATTTGAGAGGAATGTAAAAACTATTGTGTAATTCTATTTTCGTGTGGAATACATGATGATAGTATTACCGTTTTGTAATTGAAAGAATCCACTAATATTTTTCCGTTCTCTCACATCACTTTTGAAACTACTAATCTAATTTTTGTGAAAGAATTTTGTGTTCCCTTTTTCCTCGGTTGAAAGAGTGGGAGGGGAGTGAGAACATGAAAGTGGGAATTCACCAAGGGGAATAAAGCTTTGTAAGCTTTGTTGATACTCTGTGAATGATCGTATAGGCAACCCATGAAGGGGTGAATTGGATAATATAAAATATTTGTCTAAATTCAAAATTCCTTTCAAGCTACATCAAAACCCCAACAAATGTTAGTAAAAAAATTTACAAATTAATTAGATGGAGGGAAGATAGAGAGATAGAGAAATAGAGAGTTCACATACCAATTTTATAGCAATATAGCACAGCCTCAATATTGTCTTACGTCCACTCTAGCATGGCCTTAATATTGTCTTACAACCACTCTTCAAGCTCCTAGCTAGCAATCCACTCACACGCTCTCTTTGCAGGGTAGGAGAAACACCTTCACGTACTTGCCTTGCAGGGTAAGAAAAACATTACTACAAAAAGAGTTTTTTGAAATCTATCAACCATCACAATAATCACCTTGTGATCAATCCACACAAAAGTTGGGGATTCACTTCTCCTTTACTTAATCTAGATAAAAGTTATAAATCAAATGGTTAAACAACCAAACAAAAAGTTACCTCTTTGTAAGCAGATTACAAGATGAAGTTCAATTAATCAATCCTTAATGCTAAAATGTTCTTTTTCAGATGCTCATATGATCTTCAAGTTTTAGCTCAAATGGATTGTGAAATATTCAAGCTTCAGATCATCAGTAGTTTCCCCACGATTTGTACAAAGTCCATTTTTTTTTTTTTTTTAAATCTCAACATTCTTTCCAATAGTCAAATTTCTGGTCATTTTACACTCCAACGGCTCTATTTTCAAATTCATTGGTTAACCACTAAACAAAGTCAGTTAGTAGCTCGAGTATCCAGCTTGACAATATGAATTATAGGTATGTATGCAAGATAAGAGTGACCAAGGTTAATGAAGCCCTAAAGAAGATGAAAGTAGGGAAGACACCAGGTCCGGATGATGTCCCAATTGAAGTGTGGAAGAGCTTGGGACCACGTGGGGTTGTTTAGTTAACTAAGTTGTTTAACAAGATCATGAACATGAAAAAGATGCTTGATGAGTGGAGAAGAATTGTTATTATCTCAATCTACAAAAATAAAGGCGATATACAGAGCTATAAGAACTATAGAGGCATAAAACTTATGAGTCATATTACAAAACTATAGGAGAAGGTAATAGGGATATGCATAAGAAGATAAATCAATATCATAAGGAACCAAATCGGTTTCAAGCTTGAGAGATGTACCACACATACGATTTACTTTCTTAGGAGGCTTATGGAAAAATCCAAAACCTACAAGAGAGATCTTTACATGGTCTTTGTCGACCTAGAAAAGGCCTATGGGTCCCCCACAATTTAATTTAGCAAGTTTTAGAGAAGAAAAATGTGTCAAGTAAATATGTGAAAATAATTAAAGACATGTATGGAGATGTGGAGACTAGTGTGAGATTAGTGAGAAGCCAAGGTTCTGAGTTCCCAATCACTATCGGGTTACATCAAGGATTCGTATTGTCACACCCCGTTCACACAGAACTAGACCGGTGATTGAGTTAACTCCGGTTAACCCAAACCTGTCAGGATCATTTGATACAGTACCCAACCACAGCATACCCACATCTAAGATAAACGTTCAAAAATTTAGCGGAAGACTTAATTTACCTGTAAATACCCCCAATATACTTGATACCCAAATTGTAGTATATAGATAAATATATGTGGGTCTGCAGGCATGATATTTACATAAAAAGAATAACAATTCACGTATCAAGTACACAAAAATGGGTCATCAAAAGAATAAAAAAGTAAAAGCCTGTACGGCATCAATACTGCGGTCCTGCAGCACGGCCCTTGCATGTGCAATCCGTACCATGCTCATATTCCTCGGGGACCCACCAATCGTCTTCGGAGAATTCAACTGTGGGGCCCGACCCTTGACCTTCAGGCTGGTGACCTGCAAAATCATCTAAAAGAGGTGCGCACGTGGGATGAGCTCACTAGCTCAGTAAGTGAAAAGAAGGGTCACACAACAATCACATCCATATGCACTACATGCTACGCAATTCATTTTAAACCCCATCCACCTAAACATTACTAAGTCTTTGTTTTAGTGCTACTACAACCACAGTGCGCGTATACTTCGGGTACGAGCCGTGAACTCCATCCCGCGATACGCCCATAGGGCTGTCGGAGAAGGCCCACCGTGAGTACTCAAAAAAGTAAAACATGCTGACTATCGACTCTCAACATAAAAGTAAATGATAAAAAGTAAAGGTGCTGATCCATCAATTTAAAAGCAGTAAGATTGTCCCTCTTGAATATACCACCGAGGTTGCTAACTGTCCTAATGATCAGTCGGGCATATGTCTAACCGCCACAGTGATCCAACAACCGCGACCATGCTTCCCCCCAAATGGTAACCCAACACCTCAACCCCTGTGGGGAAGGGTCGTAACACAGGAAGATGATAATTCTAAACCGCATGCTCCTATATGACATAGTACGATTGCATAGTATCACCTCGTCCTATTCCATGGGCCACCAATGCACTCGTTTCCAAGTCGACTACTGTATCTAGTCTAATAATGCACCATGCACAATGATCCCATCATTCACCATATATGCACATCATCATTTAGCATTTAGAAAGTAAAACACAACACACATGTCATAATCATATGAGGATGGCTAAGCTACACATAGTTTGGATGATGACATGACTAGTCTAGATAGAATTGAATGAATGCCAAACAAGCCTTAAAATAAGGCCAAACGTCCTCTCCCTACTTACTTATTGTGTACAATGACTCACGTCCGGTATGAGTGAGATCCGACGTGAGAAACGTAAACTTTGGTGAACCTATCATAAGTGAATGGGGTTAGCACTTCACCACTTTGGGTTCATCACTAACAAGATTTGATGACAAAGTCATGTTTAGAATCATAAAAGAAGGTTGCACGTCTATTTTGGGTCCATTTAGACACAAAAATCACGTTGGGGGCCACTCGGGTGGGTCACTTAGGTGGGCGGGTCGGCCTACCGGTCGACCCACCGGTCATGACAGGTGGGCAGGTCGGCCCACCGATCGGCCCATTGGTGGGGACCGAGGGCCAGGTCATGATCGACGGGCAGGTCGGCCCATCGGTCGGCCACCGATTGGCCTCGAGGGCCTGCCCTCTTAGGCGGGTGCCCTCAGGCGAGCTATGCGGCCCACCGGTCTCAGCCCACCTGAGAGGGCGAAAAAATGCGTTTTTCGCTGAAACTTTTCCCAACCTTTGGGGAATCAAATGGGGCTTTTCCAATCACATTTTCCACACATTCAATGTCTTATAAGATGATTCTAGCCTAGATCTAAGTTAGATTTAAGGATTGAGAAGCCATATAACCTTCTTTGCTCAAGAACTCTATCAAAACCCAAAAAATCACTTCCTTGCTCAAGAATCACCAATGCTTCTCCAACCTTGCAAACACTTCTTCAAATCCTTCAAAATCAACACATAGACTATCCATTAAACCTTAGATTCATCATCTCAAGGGGGATTTACAAGATCTCAAGGAACTCTTCCCAAATCAAAGGTTTTACTTGGGTTTGGTGAAAGTTTAAGAAACATAGTCTTTGCTCACCTCCAATCGTAGATCTCGTATTGGGGATCACTCTTCCGGCGTCGAAATGGAAAGATCGAACATTGGCGCCGCTTAAATCTCTTTCTTCTTCCTCTTCCTTCCCCTTTCCTCTTCTCCGTTCTCTTTTTCCCTTCTTTTCTCTCTCCTCTTTACTCTTCTCACCAAACTCCTTAATGTAATAAATGAGAGAATGAAAAACATAATAATGTTATTTATACTTTCTAAAACAACTAGTAACTACATGGGTGGGTCACTTAGGTGGGCGGATGTGCCCACCTGTGACCGCCCACCTGAGGGCCGAAAATGGGCCTACAAGTGGGTTTTTGATGGAATTCGACTCTCGGGATAAGGTATATTATACGTATGCGCTTTAGGATACGGCTACTTACCAGCATTACCCGTACATGGCCTTATGATACATACACGTGCACGGCTTGGGTACACCCGTCTCCTCTGGCACTAACTCGGACTTGTCTGGCCAACCTGTGTTCAGAGTCACCCTTGCCATCATGGTCCATAAGGAACCCGCCTTAACCCTCTCTGGTTTGGGTCCTGCAGGGTTAAACCGGGTCAACCATGTAATTAGACCGGGTTTAAAAAGTAGGGTATCACACGTATTAAGCCCCTACTTGTTTACACTTATCATGGATGATTTAACCAAGAATATTCAGGAGAGATCCCGTTGTCTATGCTTTTTGCAGATGATAATATCAACTTATATCACTGGGACATATTTTTAAGGTGATTCATTTACCATACCAAGTGAACCAATATAAGATCCATAGAGCTTACCAAGGGCAAAGTCATGGTTCATTCATACCATTAGTGCCAATTAGTCAGTCTACACTATCAACTATCTATATCTTAGGTATTAAAGTTTAGGTTTTTAGGTGATCGAATGAGCATGAGCATTTTGGACCTTTTCATTCTAGGATCATATATATAATAGCAAAGTAAAAACTTATCTTAAGGACATATTCAAGCAAATTTGGAATGTCTTCAAGTCGTGACTCAAGTTACTTGAATTATATGGATGGCTTGACTTGATCTTCAAGTTGTACTCCACTTCATGGAAAAAAGGACACATGAATCAATGAACACAAACAATAAACAAAATGAAGATTCGATTGGAACTCGGATCCATAACATTTTGTTGAAGAACTTCGTGAATGTTAGTTTTTCTCATTGTCTAAATTGTCAACTCCCCTCTTTTTATATAAATTATGAATAATAGCAACTAATGGGAGTAACTATCTTTATAGAAATGGGGAGTATAAACTGACCCTCAAATAGAATATAATTATGACTCTCCCATAATAAAGCTCAATTGTAAATAAGCACACTAAGTCTTTACTTCAAGGCGGTAAACTGAAATCCATAATAAATATTAGGAGATCACTTCCAATTGGGTTTCATCTAACCAAGTTTGTCAATCACCACCTTTCAACTAATTCAACTCTACACAATGATGGCTGCACACCCATACATAAAAAATGTAACATAATAAAGAGAACAAAATCCACTAAAACACATTTTTTTTTAATGTTGAATTAAAATATAGGTGAAAAATTACAAAAATTCAAAGATGAATAAAAAAATATCGTGGATAAAAAAAAAATTTGAAAAAAAAAATCCACTCAAACACATTTTTTTTTGAGGAAATTTCACTCCCCTCCCCTTTCATTCCATTTATTACACTCTCCCACCCTATGAAGTTTAAAATTATATAACGATCCCTTTGATGTTGTAGTTTCTATCAATCGTACCTATGTCGTGAGTTGCCCACCGTTAAGTGATGACACATGAGGTAAAAATTCATATTAAACCCCAAAATACCCTTACCTTAATGTGAGATTACATATTTACCCTTATCAAGTTTCATCTTCTTCCTTAGGCGATTTTGGTTTTAGAATTTTGAAGCCCAAGTATAATGCTAACAATAACGGAGGAAACATTTTTCAATCATCCCATCTGTTCGATTTATGTAGGGTTTCCCAAAGAATTCTGGAAACTCTTCCTAGGACGTTTAATATTACTCTCACGACAATTGGAATCTACAAGAAAGCTTAAGCCGTATCAATATTCTATAGTAGGTTTAGTAATTCTGGTTCATTGCCTGCAATTATGTACCAAAATTTCTGATTGTAAGGAAGGTGATTGATTTCCAATGGATTTTAGGGTTTTATAAGGTTTTCGTCTTTGTTTCAGTGGGGGTTGGTTGCAGCCTTATGGGTCTGATTCGCTAAAGCTAGGATTTTTATTCAAAAGGGATTGAAATTGGTGATTAAGACGTGCCTAAATTTTGTGGATCGATAAAGATTGATTGTCACTGACTACGAGCTGCTTCTTCTTTTTGAAGGAGTTTTGTATGGAAACGTGGAGTTGGAAGCGGGCAGAGGCCTCCTCAGCAAACCCTTCATCTCAACCCACAACCTATAACCTTAAGAGAGCTCGTGTTTCGGCATTGTCATCATTGGTTCCCTCTGTTTCTACAATCTCCACTCGTTCCCGACAGAATTCACGGTCTCAAGAATTAGTTGTAGCGGTTACTCCCATGTATTCCACCACTGAATCATCTGGGTTTGTTGCCCACCATGAATCTGGAGGTCAGTGTGGAAAAAATCAGATTTTGGAGCGGGAGATAACAGAGGAACACAGGTTTAGCATCCAGAAAAAAAATTCCTTGTGGAGATGGAGTAAAAATGTCATTTGACATGTAACTCTAACAATATTAACACTACACGAGACAGAAGTAATTTTAAACTTCACAGGGGAGGAGAGTAATAAATAAAAATGCCAGGGTAGGGGAGTGAAATAATTAAAGAGGAAATTACAATGACCTCCCCCTGGAGAATTTGACAATAACATTACACCCCCCAGCAGAGAAAACATTAGGATTCAAGACTTGAACACAACAGCAATTGCAGGCTTGAACACAACAGCAATCGCAAGCGAAGCTTTTTTTCCTTAGTAGAGAGAATTGCCTTCGATTTAGGGTTCTTCGACAACGAGAGAGATCGCGAAATCATAACGGTAATTTCCTTCGATTTAGGGTTCTTCGACCTTCGATTTATGGGACTGTAATGCAGAGAAGGGTACTTTGGTAACTTAAGTGTTCATAAGGGTATTTTGGTCATTTAAAAAATAGTAGACTGAGGACGTCAGCATTTAACCACTAAACACTAACAGAGTGGACTAATGAGCAATAATTTTCTCTGCTGAGGGTGCAATGTTATTGTCAGATTCTGATTCTCCAGGGGAGGTCACTGTAATTTCTTCTAAATTAAAAATATGGGTGAAAGACTATGACATTGCAAACATGAATACAAACTCCCATGGATCGAAAAACATGAATTGAACAAACCCAAATCATAATAGAAAAGCAAACTATAAGAAAAAAAAAAAACTTTTGTTCAATGATCCAATTATATTGGCCCTAATACCAATAATAAAAAAATATTATAGATTCAAGGATTAAAGTATCGGTATCGGTCGTTGTATTGGTCGATCAAAATTAAGATATCTATCGGAGGGTATTGTATTGTATCGAAGACACGCTAAGATACGCTAAAGATACGCACATAAATGGATAAGGAACACATTTTTATACACTTTTGCATAAAAAAATAGTTAAAAAAAGCTATATATAACATGTAGAATGCATAAATACTTAAGTAGAGGGTATCGTATTGATAGACAAATATATTGAGTTGAAAATGTTCAAAATGATGAAGTTTGAGTTTCTTATAGTTTTTTCTTTCCTCATTACCATTGCCACTGTGATGAGTGCCGTGAAGAGTGTCGTGGTGGTTCAAATCCTTGGCTAGGACCTTCTTCTTCAATAGGAGCAACTACGATGATATTCTGCACTTGTCGAATATAGGCACAATATTTACCCCAGTCGAAATATTTATGGTAGTGGGTCTCCCATTCATTGTAGAAAAATTAAATTTTTTTTTATAGAAGTTGTAGATTAAATGTTTTTAAAGAACATATAAAAAATCAACAAAGTGTGGATCAATATATTTGAGTAGATCTGAGAAATAAAAAATAATAATTTGAAACCCTCACTTTTTTGGGGAAAAAATGTGGGTTTCATTTGAAATCATGTATTTAGTAATTATAAGTTATGACATTATTTTTAAGAGTTGAATGAACTAAATTTTCTAAAAAAAAAATTTTTTTTGTGGATTTTTATTATTTTTTTTTTAAATTAATTTCGGAATAAAAAAATTTTAAAAATATATTTTTTTGAGAAAAATAAAAAATTTCCATGGAAGTTGTAGAACACTTGTTTTTACATAACATATAAAAAATCTAGAAAACTGTTGGTGAGAGTGTGAAGTGTTTGTTTCAAACAACAAAAAATTCACACTTAAGTAGCCGTATCATACCGATACAGTACGATACGGCTCGATACTACACGATACCTTCGATACGTACCGATACTCTCGAAAATTTTCAGATTTTCAAAAGTTCGTATCGTAGAGTATCATACGTATTGGTACCAATACGGTACGACACGATATGATATGTACGATGCACCGATACACAAAAAGAGGCCCAAAATTCCCCGTAGCGTGTCGGTATGTATCGTGCCAATGCCTACCGATATGGATACGTATCGGCCGATACGGCACGATACGCACCGATACTTAAAACCATGTATAGATTAATATAATAGATCATTAAAAAAAAAACAATATACAATAATTGAGATTTGATTGAAACCATACCTACATCCCAATGCCTACCGATATGGATACGTATCGGCCGATACGGCGCGATACGCACCGATACTTAAAACCATGTATAGATTAATATAATAGATCATTAAAAAAAAAAACAATATACAATAATTGAGATTTGATTGAAACCATACCTACATCTATATCGTATTGTTGAATAACTTGAACACTAGCTTTTCTTATAGACCTTGATAGACAACTAAAATTTTCTCATAATAAGGTCCAATTATAAATAGACCCACAAAGTTTTTACCCCTTGAAAGTAGTTAATTAAAGCCCGTAATAATACATAGTAGGAGATTATTCTCAATTTTGTTTTATTCAACCAAGTCTATCAATCAACAACCATCAACTAATTCGACCCCATACAATGACGGATACGCCCTCATATATAGAAAAACATAACATTACAAAAAGAACAAAATCCACTCAAAATACCCTTTTTTTTAATATTAAATTAAAATATGGGTGAATAAAACTCTTGTGGACAAAAAAACTCAAATTGATCAAACCCAAATCATAATATGAAAACAAACTATAAGAACAAAAAAACATTTGTTTGATGGTCCAATTATATTGGTTGTTATACCAATATAACGGATCAAACACAAACAATATACGATAATGGAGATTTGATTGGAATCATACCTAGATCTATAATGTATTGTTGAAAACTCCTTAAACACTCGATTTTTCTTATAGTTTCAGTCTAGTCTGCTTCCTTCGTTATGTAAATTGTGAATAGTAGCATCTGATGGGTATAAATACCTTGATAAAAATAAAGGGTAGGAACTAACCTTGATAGATAACTAGGACTCTCCTATAATAAGGCTCAATTATAAATAAACCTACAAAGTCTTTGCCCTTTAAAATGGTTAATTGAAGCCCATAACACATATTAGGAGATCACTCTTAGTTGGGCTTCATCCAACCAAATCTGCCAATCAGAACCATCCATCAATCTAACCTTGATGAGCACATTTATGTGTGAAATCTTATGTTGTAAAACATGCATTTTTACATACTTAGAATGGAACGACGTTGGGTTTTTCTTTATTTTTGTAGGTTTTATATTTAAAAGGCCTTGGAGACTATTGGCGCCATATCTCCAATTTTACACGTAAAGAAGTCCCATTTCTTTT
Source organism: Macadamia integrifolia (assembly GCF_013358625.1). Taxonomy (NCBI): domain Eukaryota; kingdom Viridiplantae; phylum Streptophyta; class Magnoliopsida; order Proteales; family Proteaceae; genus Macadamia; species Macadamia integrifolia. The sequence continues at coordinate 21,804,683 of NC_056568.1, forward strand.
TATGATTACGATGAGGATGAAATTCTGAGCAACATGAATATGTTGCATTAAAAGTACAAATTTGTTTTGGCACACGTGCACGTGATTATTCTTTTTAGGTTAGAAAAAGAATAATGGACCGGAACAGAACCAAGATTCAGGCCCAAACCTTCTGCAATTGTCCCAGTGGTATAAGAGACAGTCCAGATACCAACAAAGATGGAGGGACCCACCTTGGCGTTGAAGATACTCTCTCTCCTCCACCTTGGGCATTACTCTCCTACTTTTTTGAGATTTGTTGAAGATCTCCTCCTCTCCTACTTCCACTTACTTAAAGGTCAAGGCCATGGATGAAATTTTCATATAAAATAGAAGATTTTTCAAATCATAGAAATCGCCCAAGAGAGGCTGTGCAAGTTTGAGAGGAAAAAAAAAAAGAGAGAAATAGAATCTTTCCTACTTTGTCTCCCTATCTCTCCCAATCCAAACCAAATTGGAAGCCCAAATCACCCAATTCATTCTCTTTCCTTCTCCCCTACTTTCTTTCCTTTTCTCTCTTCTCTCCTACCTTCCACCACATCACAAACAATAACCAAAGATCCCCCTTGGGGCGTTCTCTTCTCTCCCTTATTCCCTATAAAAGAGAGTTGACCCAAAGCCTAATGGTCTTTCTCTTCTTCTCTAATTTAGTTGCTCTTTCTCTCTCTCTCTCTAGTTCTTTGTTTTTATTTCAAACACTTTTGTAATTGGTTTTATTTAATTAATGCAAGTCTTTTATTTTTATTGTTTATGCTATTCAAGTTATTCAAGTTGTAATTTTAATTTTCTAGTTCAAGGCTTAGATCTAAGTGACAAGAACCAAGCTTTGAAGCATCTCTTTTCAAGTGCAGTTTGTCTTTAAGATTTGTTTTCTCCAGGCCTAGAAATTTCAGATTTGATTTATTTTAGATATGGTTTTTAGGACTGGTAATATTTCAAATCAACTAAGTTTTTTTCTAATTCAAGAATTCAAGTTCAGGTAAGTAGGCTTCTACAGTAGTCTTCTCATCCCCTCTTCTTGCCACCCATCATTCTGAATTTAGGATTTTAATTTTCAGTTTTACTTTGTTGATTTCCCTTTTCCTCAAGGTTTTTGGCTTGACGATGTTTTGGTTTTGCCTCTCTCTAGCCATGGAATCATCCTTTTATTTTTATTATTTATATTGCCTCTTTTCCCCTAAAGCTAAGTAGATAAGTCTTTGTAAGAGTTACTCTCTGGTCAAGTAGGAAAGCTCATACTATTTGCGGTGCATCCCTCGAGCTAAGTAGAGAAACCTACTTATGTGCCTCTCTCTAGCTCTATTCCATTTTGTTTGCATTTTTATTTATTTTATTTCAGTCATTTTCTTTTACTTTTTCTTTATTGTTTTTTATTCAATTGCTTTTAGTATTTAAATTGCTAGATGATGAATGGTTAGGTTTTTTTTTAATTTCAATTTCAATTCAAATTTTCCTAGTTGTGTTGGTTAGGACATTTTTTTAGATGCATTTGTTTTAGGACGGTAGTTAGAAGTAGATCACAATCATCAATTTGTAAACTTCGCATTACTAGAAGAAGCCAAAAATAAAGTAGATGCCTCCTTGTGTTTGACCTGTAGCTACGATGATCCGTACGCTTGCAGTTATTTTTAAATTTCAAACAAACCCCACACAATAAATGATGCGAACCTGATAGACTAAGACTCTCACATAATAAGGCTCAATTGTAAATAAGCCTACAAAATCTTACCTTTTAAGGTGATTAATTAAGCCCATAATATATATTAGGAAATCATTCTCAATTGGGTTTCATCCAACCAAGTCTGCCAATCAATACTCAAATATTATTTAACCCCACATAATAACCATACAAACCCATACTTTAAAAAAAAAAAAAATGTCATATTACAAAGAGAGCATAATCCACTCAAAGCACCACTTTTTTTTTAAAGTCGAATTAAAATTTGGAAGAAAAACTACAAAATTGCAAATATAAATAAAAACTCACATAGATCGAAAAACTTGAATTAATTAAACCCAAATCATAATAGGAAAGCAAACAACAGTGACAAAAAAACTTTGTTCAATGATGTAGTCATATTGACTATGATACCAATTGATAGTAAATATTAAGGATCAATAAAACAGATCAATTGACACAAACAATATACGATAATAGAGATTCGATTCAAACTATATCTGAATCCATATTGTATTGTTGAAGAACTTCACGAACACTAGCTTTTCTTATTGTCAGTCTTGTTTGTTATTCGCTCTATGGAAATTGTAAATAGTAGTATTTGATGAGTGCAACTATTATTACATAGATGCAGAGTAAAGATTAATTCTAAAATAGAGTACAAACTACGAATCTCCTATAATAAAGCCTATGAAGTATTTACCGACTTATCACAAGGAGAGAAGTGAAGACTTGTAAGGTTCGGGGGCTATAGTTTTGTAGGTGGTAACTGAGTAGTGGTTGGGAGATGTAGGGGTGGGGGAAGAAGGTAAATGGGGGATGCATTTTGGTGGGGGAGGTTTATCTAGTAAAAAGGAGTAAAGCAAGAGATGTGGTTGTGCAAGAATTTACAAGGGGAGTTCAAGTTCTGGGTCCCGCCAAGGCAAGTTGTAGGTGTTGGGGAGGTGTGTAGGGTAGGGAAGGGTGGTTGGATTATGAGGCCAGAGAAGGGGCAGGTGGGGGTGGTTTGGGGTTGGGTTGCAGGGGATAAAGAGCGTGGGATGCAGGGTGAGAGAAGAGGTGGGATAAGGTTTGGTTGCAGGGTGAGAGAAGGGGCGAGTGGTTGCATCGCAGTGGTGTCACCAATAGGGGTAGGGCCAAGGGTCGTAGGGGGGATTGCGATGGTTCGATTGGGTGGTGACGGGGAGGTTTAAGAGGGGTGGAAATGGTGTTGGGGTAGCTGTGGGACTAGGCTGGGAAGGGAGGGGTGGGGATGGCGGGTTCACCGGAGGTGGTAGAAGTAGTTGGGTTATTTATTTATTTTTTATAATAAAACTATTATTTTTAGTAGTGGTACTATTTTACCACAGCTATTAGACATTACTATTAATAGCAGTAATACAAAACCATTGTTAATTACGGTATTTAATAATAAAAATAATATTTCTAGTAAAATTATTTTCTTTAGCAATGGCCGTTTTTTACCACAGCTGAAACTAAGCCCATCATCGAGTTTTTAATGATACAATAATGTTTTTAACCGTTGAAATGACCACTGCTATATTACTTTTAATCATCAAACCACTGAAACCCAAGGGTTAATTCTTCCACTTTATGAAAATTACTGAAGGCCCATCCTTTTCATGACAAGATTTAACATTTTATGGGACACTCTTTTACAAGTCCTAAGTTGTTTCATTCAAAATTTCCATCTTTATGTCAATCGAGTTATTAACATTCCTTTCCAAGATTGTTCAAAGTCTTTCATTTTTTTTTTTTTTTTTTTAAATAGAGTCTCCAGGCTTTCGATTTGACTAGTCTCACGAACTCACATTGACCACACAATTGCTTGGAACGGATCATATCGAGGTTGAATGAGAATCATTCAACTTTCACTAAAAACAATAAAGAGCACTAAACATTCCCGTGTGAATGCCCCTAAATAGATAAGAGAAGTCAAATTTAAAACCATACACTTCTTGAGACGAAGTTCCCTTGCCAAGTCAACTACCCTTAGAATCTAAATTGATTAATAAATTAAACTCAAAGTTTTTTCACAGATATTGGGGAAATCACTCTTCCCCATCTACAGGTCAAGATGCCTACCACCTAGGTCCACAACCGACTTCTTCAATTATTGAATCTGATTCTCAGTTTCAAAATACTTGATTGTGGTCAAAATCACCCAACCACTCCTTATTTATGATTGTTGGTGGAGCCTACTCATATTGGGCTATACTTATCACCCCCACAGGCAATGGGTACCATATCCATCCATTTGGTATTTTGCCTTTAAAGCCTTCTTGCATGTACCCAATAGTGGTGAAAAAAGAAGATGAGTGAGGAAAGGAAATTAACTATAGTCTAGTTGCCAATATCTTCCATGCCACACTGTGAATGTTTTACTGCCAATGTAGAGCTATCTAGTGGGGCTCTGATGGATATAAAACAATATTATTAAATACTCCGTAGGGCTTCTTTTCAATTTACTTTGAAGATCAGATGACAAATTTCACTATCATAAATAAATTTACATTCTCAATTATTTATGATTTTTTAATTTTTTTTTGGATGAACGAAAAATATATTAAAGAAGGAAAAGGAAAACAAAAACAATAGCCTCAAAGACTAGGCTAGGGAGAAAACCCTAACGAAATAAAAAAAAAAAACAAAACAACCATCAAATGCGATACAACAAAACCCAGAAAAAAATAAAGAACAAAGGTGATTCAATTATGATCTTCAATCTACAAATTTTGAAAATTATTTAAACAAGTAACCAATGAAGGTCCATATAGATGTCTATTCAATAAGAAAAGTCAATGATTAATTAAGAAAGGGACTTAGTTGAAGAGAACAAATACTGACATATTTAATTAAATAGCTAGAAATAGAAGATCATCTCTAAGCCTCCTTTACCAAAGTAGAAAAGCTCATCAACTGGTCATGTACTTATTAAGATTCAAATAATGAAACCCTTCTGTAAAGTTGGTCAAACATACTTTGGTAGTTAGTACTTATAACCAGGACTTGATAACTAATATTTCCATTGAAGTTTGAAGTTGATTCTGTAAATGTGAAGTTAGATAATGAAACCCTTCTCTTTGGGTCTAGCTTGACAGAATCTTTAGGTGACAGAGACTGTTAGTAAATGATAAAATCTAAACCCCCTCTCTCTCTCTCTCTCTCTCTAGTTTATTTATATTTATGCACACACACGCCCATGTCATTTTCATAATTACAAACGTGAAAGAAATAATATAAAGTAATTTAGAGATATAGAGAGATAATTACACTTCGGAGTGATTAAAAGAAAGCATGAAAAGAGGATTGTGAGGATCTCTATACACATAGAAGCCTTTTATTGTCGAAGAAAGAAGAATATGAATATGATATGGATAGATGTAGCCCCTCCCTCCCCACAGGCACTTAAAGAAATCCAAATTCTTCACATGTGATAATATTTAGCCAGTTTGTTGGGTATTGGGTCCAATTATTCTTACTCTAAACACCAAGTATCTGTAACTCCATAGAAAGAATATCATTACCTAAGCCGCAATTGGGAAACCATATCAATCTGATTCTTGGACCATCACAAGATCATGGTCTTGGTAGTTACACATTCCCCGTCGCCATCGTCGTCACCGTCATGTTGTTACCGTCATCGTTGTCGTCGTCGTCCATGACATGTATTAATGGAAACTTTTATAAGAATTTTTTCCATGTTAGATTGTCATCAAAATTGGGTACTGTACTTTCTAAGATCATCAGCTTATCCTTCTCTTCAAAGGGCAAAGTACAATGTGGCATGGGTGGCTCCTAATATACCAAATAGCCATACCCAATATATATCAAAAACAAAAGCTGGTGGAAAATGGACAATATCTTCTTAATTTCATATTATAAGTAGTACTACAAAAAGATTTGGTACCTTACAAGACAAGAAAGGTAAAAAAAAAAATATAAAATTTAGATAGATGAGTAAGCTTGGAGCATCTACTTAATTAAGTGCAATTCCATGTATATTTTATGTAAATATATTTAATAATCATTTGTTTATAGAAGAAGAAAGCTTATCCTTCTCATCTTTTGTCTCATGCATAAAGACTTTCTTAATTGAGTCTACATCTTCATTAAATATACATTAGGAAATTATTTTCCTTTCTAACTAACTATGCACCTAAAAGCATGGACATTGCATGCATCCAGCCTATAGTTTTTAATTTGAATTGATTTGGACAACTGAATTGGTCAACTAGGAAATTGACAACTGGCCACATCTCTTTTTTTTTTGCTATTAAGGACACATCTCAATATGAGAGAGAGAGAGAGAGAGAGAGGATACTAGAGTTGCAAGAGTTTCTACATCACCAACAAAATGAAATATCAATTTTTTTTCTTTTCAATGGAAGAAATTACATATGTGAAAAGTTTTACAAGAAATTTTTTTTTTTCTTTTCAATGGAAGAAATTACATATATGAAAAGTTTTACAAGTCAGACTGATACTCCACCTATGGCATAGCCATCAATAGATAACAAGATTAACCAAGGAGATTTTATTATCTCACTTCACCAATTTCGTGACAACGAGTTACAACTGGTAATTAATTATTCTTTAATATATTTCAATATATTATTTATAAGAATGAATTTACATATTTGTCTCTATATATTTCCTTTTCCAATAGATTTGTTTTGATTATCACCTTCAAGTTGCGAATGTAGGTGTTAGTTTAAATTCCACAAGTGTTACTTGCCAAACAATTCATTAGGTAGTTAGTTATATGATTATTTGGCTAAAAAAATGTCTTCATGGATTTTTTATGGACACAGTGGACCACCTTATAATCAGTATCCACATACAAATTCTCCATTACATCTAATTATATTTTGAGAAAACAAATTATATTTTAATTAATAATTATTTAGTATAATTTATATATACTGTTAGTTATTAAAATGAATTATTTGTCTCTAAATATTTTTTTAACAAATAAAATTTGTTTCATTTACACCTTCCACCTTGTATAGGTAGATGGTTGTTTAAGTTCTAGAAGCAGTGTAACATATAAAACATAATTCATTAGGTAGGTAGTTAGTTATATAGCCATTTGGTATATGTCTTTGAAGTTTAATGTGTTTTGACATCTCTCTCTCTCTCTATATATATATATATATAATTGACTACGTACCTAGATGTCATCCTTTATAAGCAATTTGATCAAATTATTGGTAGATATTTGATTAAAACAATTGGACAAATATCAAATGAAAAATGAGAAAATTCAACTATGAGATAGGCAAAACATGAAAATATGCCAAAATTTTTGTTCATCTTAAATCTTACAAATTCGCATATGTTCGTTCTCTACTTTCTTCCTTCATTCTTGACCCCTTGTCTAACTTGCACACCCCACAATCAATGGCTGCTTCATCATTTTCTTTTAAGGTGTATAGAAATTAACTATAAATGATACTCTCTCTCTCCCATTAGGAAGATGCATTTCTCTTTGGAATTAATCTTGTAAAAAAGGGAAAAAAAAAAAATTCCTTCGCTAGCATCACTGACTAAATTCTATGCTAGAGAGAAAAATTCATATCAGAATATTGATGAGTGTCTGAATGATATTTCTATAGGTGTATTTAGAACTTGACACCTTTATTTGATTTCTTGTCTCATTCCCAAAAACATTTAATGCAGTTTTTTTCTAATGAAAGTAAATCTATCAATATTTCACATAGAAACTGCAAGAAAAAATAAGATTACAAACCTATTAACAGCTTAGGAGGTGTCTATAAGAAAATCCCAAATGTGATGGATTACACTTATAAACATGAATCAAAATAAAAGTCTACAAACATATATTTGTATACCCAATAACTGATTTGCATATTTATGACATCTATATATATCTCCAAAAGTATAAAATTGATATACAATCCCCAATCACAGAATCTGAGCCCCTAAACTATCAAAGAAACACAAATGGATCTCCTCAAGTATTAATCTAGCTGTACTAAAAGTATCTTTCCTTCTTTCTTTACACTAGGCTTATAAAAATTCCTCTCTTCCTTAGAAAATTAAGAAGGCAAGAGGAGAGAAAGAGTGTGTGACATTCATCTCCTCTCCTTTTCTGTCTTCCCTCCAGTAATGGTTTGGAGGATTAGAAACCCCAAAAGCTTACCAATGAAGTCTTCAAAGAAAACATCTAGGATCAGGCCACGAAATCCGGTAACAACTGAGCTGCAAACCTCTTTCTGTTCTGAAGGTTGATGTTCTCATAAGCAGCAGTGGAGTGAGAAGTTGGAGTAGTATTACTGATCCCACAGTAGTCATTAGGTTCTCCGGTACCGGCCATCTCGACTCTCCTTCCCAATTGAATATTGTTCTGGTTTGATAGGTAGGTCTGTTGATGAGTTCCTGACAGAGAGAGGTTTTCACAATGTGGAAGACCAAGAGTTAGGGAAACTCCATTCCCAGAGAACCTAGGTGGTGGGAATTGGTCAGGATCAAACCTTCCTGCAAGCTCCCCAATAGAATATCCACCAAATCCTCCTCCTCCTCCTCCTCCTCCTCCTCCATGACTCGTCGCTCCCATTAGTAATGAGTAACCATCTCTGCTCTGTCTTTCATCATCAAATTTTGCACAGAAATCCCTGTTGTTCGTCTCCCCAGGCTTCACGTCCATGTCCATAGATGCGAAGCTACCTGGTGAATTCTGCAAATGGGTGGTGGTCCTGGACTTCTTGGGACTTCCTTGCATCAAACCTGCTCCCACATCCGATGGTGACCCGATAATGGAGAATCCACTTTGGGATTGGATGTTTCCACCCATTGTAGATGTTGAAGGACTCGAAATTGTAGCATTGATTGGGTTGGCAGGATTACCTTCATTAGACTTGAGATTTCTGTTTCGCTGATCAGCTCTAACTGGACTGTTCTCTTGCTGAGCAGTTAATTTGGTCCCAGTTGATTCTTCATTCAGTTCACTCTTACTTGTTTTCTCCTCAGACCCACCATTCTGTTCTTGTTCTTTGAGTTCCTCTGTATACATTTCTTCAACCATTGGCTTCCATAGACGAACTCGAGCATTTATGAACCAGTTGGAGACCTGCATCCATTTTCCCCAAATTAACTCTTTCTAGGTCAGTTCTATATTAACTTTAAAAGAACAAAAACTTGAAAAATCACAACTGGGGGAAGAAACAAATTGTTATTAACCTGGCTCCTAGTAAGCCCTGTTTGCTTTGCAAGCATGTGTTTATCTGAATCTTTGGGATATCTGCAATATAGCAACACAGGTGGAGAATTTCAATAAGAAGAATCACAGAAGTTGGAATTATACTCAAACTATATAGATACTTACGGGTGAAGGAAGTGCTCGAATAGCCAGGCACGAAGAACAGAAACAGATCTCTCAGGCAATCCTCTCTGAGGTCTCCAAGCATTGTGTTGCATCATTCCTAGTTGTTGAAGTGCCCGTTGTTGTCGAAGCTGATGATCCACAAACCTGAGTCTAGAACCTTCACTCTTACCTCCTAAGCACTCTTCTTCACCTAAACTCTTGCTTGTAGTTCTGATTTGAGCTGAAATTGCATCTTTCAGACACCTGAATTGCTTTGAGATTGTCTGCAGAGCAAGTGCTGTATATGTTTTCGCAGAACCGAACCCCGCTGCTTGTTCAAATGAAGAAACTACTATCTGCATCTGGTGATGATAGTGCCTGTATCTTTGTTCCACCTTCAAATTAAATCACAAAGAACACATTGGAAGGTATTAATGAATGATCAAGGAAGAATAAAAGAGTAGTCAGATTATGATTCTTAGCTCCTTTGGTTAGACTAAGGAATCCAAAGGACAGGTTTAACGGGCAAATGAAGTTCAAACTTCACAGCAACCAAGAAAAGAGAGAGATTTGGGATTTCTCCTCTATATTCAAGTTTGAAATTGAAACTAATTCAAACAATAAAAAGAAGAAAGAAGAAAGAAGAAAGAAATTGAAACCAGACAACCCCGACCTTAAATTCTTCAGTAATCCACAAATATTAAGAGAGAGAGAGAGAGAGATTTTTTTTTTCCATGAATGAAATATTTTCATAGATTGTAACCCAACTTAAATTGATGGATACCCAACTTCTCAAAATCGATCCTTTGATCTGAAATTCTGAATTGATGGGTTCGCTTTCAAACACCAAACCTTACTGGAACTGCTGAAATGAAGTCCCCTCTATGTACAGATTTTTAAAGAAATTTATGGGAACCTCACTAAATGAGCCATAAACATACCTCATCAAGCATACTAACAAGCTTAGCCTTCTTCATCTGAAGCTCTTGTCTCTCTGCAGTTGTGAGCTCTGCTCCACGCTTTGTGCTTGTTTCACCACCTCCAGCACCACCGCTTGAACCTTCTCCGGTGGTAGCAGTAGACTCTCTGTTTATCTTGCTCTGCCCTTTAACCCCCTTTGAAGATTCATTTTTTATTCCATTTCCGACATTAACGACTTCATCGAGGAGCTGTTGGGCAGCCTTTAAGTATTTGGAACCCAACAGAACACTCTGCATACCAGAAATCCCATTGGGCACCGCAGATGCCGGCGAAGAAGAGCCGCCGCCTGCCGACATCCTCATGTCGTTGCCGCTTGTCGGAGATAACGCCGGGGCTTGGCCTGCAGCCGAGATGTCAGATTCCGGACGGTAAGACCCATAAACTGACTGCTGCGGCGAGAGGCTCAGAGACAGAGCTTGTTGAGAAGGCGGCATGACCGACCGGCGAAGACCCAATTGTGAAGAAACGTCAGTGACACCACTACTGACTGAATTGTTTGCAGCTGTGGTCGGAATTTGGTGCTGTTGGGTGGTTTGCTGTGCTCCGGCCGCCGCTGCCGCCTCTATGGACGTCCATAGATTGTAGTGAACGCGAGGGACAAAGCCATGAATGATCGACATCTCGTTCTGGGCATGCACCGATTGGCGGCTGGGGTCTTGGGAAGCTGCCGAAGTGGCGGCGTTAGCAACGGTGGTGGAGTGAAGTGGGATTCCGACCAAGTGGTGGTTCGGCTGGGGTTGTGGTGGTGGTGGATGATGAGGGAGATTTGCAGAGTTGAGGGTATTGCCGGCGGAATTGAGGAAGAGCATATTGGTTGGAGCTTGTGCGTCAGAGTATCCGACATAGCCAGGGTTCATCAGATAAAGCGTCTGTAACCCGTCAGCTTGAATTTCCGAAGGTCCATGAAAGTACGTCGCCATCGATTTGAAAATAAATCTTCTTATATTCCTGAAAAGGGACTACGTTAAGCTTAGACCACCAATCCAATTCCAATCTCTTTCACTCTTCACAGTCACTACTTCTTCCTCTTCTATCTAATAAAAGTATCAATCTATCTCTGCAATTCAGCCCATTTTGTAGCTCTGGTTGTTGGTTTGAAATCTAATTCAGTTGCAGATTTCTATGCTGCTAACTCCAACTCCTCTGATCTTTTTAGAGAAGAACACCTGAAAGTAACCAGAAGGGAAGAAAACGATGATGATCGGACAGACAGCAAGAATTTTGATCTGAAACCCATATATACCATAACTATGAAACTTCAATCAAAACCCATATTTCATAATTCAGTTCAATTCAAGATTGAAAAGATCCGAGAAGGAAAACAACTTTGCAGCATGCGTTTTATATATACTGACAGAGAACATGAGAGAGAGAGAGAGAGGGGGGGGTAGAGTTTGGATTAAACTATTATTAATTGATATGGATATTGATATTGGTAAGTTCTGTGATGGAAATCTGATTGCACGTGGTTCATCATCTGCAAAGGAGGATTTCACTTACAGTGACTCAAAACCCATCAAAGACCTTTCAGAGACAGAGCTGAGGACCATACTATTATGACTAAAACTCTTTAGACTGATACATCAGAGCACAGAACCCCCCAATTTATCTCTCTATCGATTAATGTATCACTTGGGATTCCCCCTTGTCAGATTCAATTGTTGAAGCTCTCCCACTGAAAAGGAAAAGGCCCGAGAGAGAGAGAGATAGAGAGGATTAAAAAATTCAGAGAAAAAGATACCCACAGCTTTTTTTATTGATTATCCAAACATTTATAACAAAATTTTCTATAGAACAACTACAGAAGGGGGGTGATAATAATAACAAAACAATTAAAGGGTTGTTGATTTGATGATGGAAAGATCATAGAAGAAGAGGGGGGGGGTGCATACGGCTCTTACCCTTCTTCACAAATCACACGGTCCCTCACTCTTTCTCTTCTTATGGTTACGGTTTTGGGTGGAGCACCTGCGAATGGATCAAAACAGGGGAACTTCACTGATTTGACCCTCTCCTTTTCAAATCATTAGATGCAGGCACGTTTGATGAGAAACAAAGAAAGAAAGAACCTTTGAGAGAGAGAGAGAGAGAGAGAGAGAGAGAGAGAGAGAGAGAGGGGTGTTAAAACCTCTTTCTATGTGTGTCAGAAGAAAAGAAAAGCTGAAAAACGAGGAAACGTCTACTTCCACCCATAACATATTATAATAAGAGAGAGAGAGGAGAGGGAACAGTGGCGTGGAGGGAGAGAGAGACAGGAGGAGCAGGAGGGCCTTCTCATTAAATTAAGGGAGATATCTGCTTTTGTCTTCTATTTTATTTTATTTTCTTATTTATTTATTTTTTGTGGTTGGATACTTGGATGCCAAAATTCGAACATAAATGCAATTAAAATGTCAAAAGAACCCATCCAACCACCATCATAACACCAACTACGCGGATCTGATCAATAAAACTAATTTCAGTAAGGAAAAAGAACGCTCCATATTCGTGCAGCCCTCTTCGCAAATACAAAAAGCAGAAAGTTAAAATTATATTTTCACCTCTGTGAAATCTAGAAAATCCATCCCTTGCTGATACATGTTTTTTTATTGGTCTTATATTGATGTTGAAAGTACGTAACCATAAAATGATCAATTCCTTTTGGAGTAAAAACTGTTTTGACGAGATTAATTTGAGATAAAATGAGAATTATCTAAAAATAGAATTTAGTACCATTTCCCCTGATCATCAAAGGGGAGTGGAAATTAAAAGAGAATAATAATTAAGTTGAAGTTCAAATTTTTTGACTGTCCAATCAAACTGGGTCTTGGACTAGGAGGGGGACCATTAAGCATCAACTGAAATGTCTAGATCAATGAACAAAGGCATAGGTTAGCCAGCATAGACCATATAGTTTTTTTTTTTTTTTTACTACATTGATGTACATAAAAGAAGTTCAGTTTATATTAAATTAAAAATAAAAAAAGTTCATTCTATATATTTCATCAAAATTTTCTCCTGTTACATATTGGTGCTCTAGTACTGTTCTATTTACTATCACTATCTTCACAACATATTCCATCAACTTCTTTTGCTGAGAAAGAGACTACAGCAGAAAGTCCATGATATTTCATTCTCACAATATTTATTATGTTATTAAACTTGAAATAAATAAATAATAATTTGACAAACACAGGTAGTATGTGTCTTCTCTCTAACTTGCTCAAGTATAATATATCTGATATTTATAGAAAGGGTTTTTCACGCTATCAGTGTGGGAAAGAATCTACATACCACACAAATGACAGTCTTGAAAAAGGTATGATTCATGTAAGGCCAAGTATTCAAAATAGGAGAAAAAATATTAATAATAAAAAATATGTGAGATTTTCCATAATTATATTTTTCCTATCTATTTATATTTATCTTCTATACTCAGGTAATTAAAATATATATATATATATATATTAAGTGTAATTTTCAGAATGTAAGAAAGAAAAGGATGAATTAATAATGTGTTTTTGATCTTATGTAAGAAAGTCATTAGAAAGAGAAGTTAAGGAAGTTGATTTTGATTGATAATAGTGATTTTAATAATTATCTCATGCAATCATTAAGTGTGACACTAATTAAGATTTAAAATTTCCATGATGGACACATCTTTTGTTCACTAAATCAAACTAGGGAAAAGGGGGACATGCATGGGAGACTCTATCTATATTAGTGTCTCTCACCGTACTTCAGCTAAAATATATAACATATAAATCCTGAAGAAGGTAAGGTCAAAAGGAATTGTATGTGAGAAGGTATAAGAGTAAGACCCATAAGTTCTAATCCTTTATTACATTAATCCTTCAAGCTAATTTCTCCATTCTTACATAACAACTTGGTACTGTTAAGGAATTGCTTCAAATAATTCTAATCTTATCCTTCAATATAATTTTGATGTCCATTAATCCAACAGTGCAGGTAAATGTGGTATTAATTAATTAACCATCTATACAACAACTCAACCTTTTTCTAATTAAATAAGGTCAGCTACATATATCGTGAGAGGGCAAAAAAAATAAAAAGAACACAACAACATTTTAAAAATACATGGATCCTCACCCTCTGATCAACTTATTTGAGATCATATTAGTCAAGACCTTAACTCTGCATGTCTTTCCTCATTACTTCTCCTATGGCTATTTTAGATTTGTCTCTAACTCGATTTTTCACTCATTCCATTTGAATCTAATCATTCTTTCTTCCATTTAAATCTAATTAATTATTTGCAGTAGAAGAAGAAAAAAAAGATTTTATGATCCAATAAAAAAAACCCATCTAGGTAGTTAACAAAATACTGATGTAAATTAATTGAGGAAAAACGAGTTTGTCTGCTTGCGTATTTTTATGCCAGGCAAAGGAGGACATGAAAAGACTACGCTACCCTCTATCGAGATACCTCCATGCGTCTTCCCCTTGCTTTATGCATCGACGTAGTGATCGCTCAAACAGATAGAATCCTCTTGTCCATTAATTAATATTTTACAAAAGGGAGTTTGCATGGAGAAGGGAAAATGAATTTAACTCAAGAACATGATGAAGTGGGCTATTAATTGGAGGAGCTTCAACAGTAGCAATCGCATCCCTAGCTTTTGCACGTCCATCGTCAAAGAAATGACCCATCAAAATTTAACCGAAAAGTTTGAACAGAGATGGTTGCATTTATTCATTTATTCACACAAACCTTTAAAAAAGCATGAATCATTTGTACAAATGGATGAGACCACCCAACTATGTCTATGATAGTACTACAACTACAACAGCTGATGAAAAAGTCATAAAGAGAGGGAAAGAAAGGAGAAGAGGAGAAAAGTGAGTCTATGAAGGAGTATTGAGAGAGAAGGGGAAATGGGGATGAATCCTTTGCTAGAAGACATTAGAGATATGAAAGGTGGTGGTGCTTTCACAAGGGGGCTGGGTGAGGGCCCTATCTCTTAATTGGGAAGAAAATGTGGGTGTATTTGTGGTCTTCGTGTGTCTTGTTTTTGTTTTTTCTAGAAGTCATTTTCTAGACGTAACCCCCCTTCTCTCCCTCTCTCTTTCTCTCTCTCTCTATCTATAGATCCTTTCATACACAAACGATAAGGCCAAGTACTAGCCAACCATTAGTTACTAATTAACCCCAACTCTCCTTGTCTCTCCCTTCCCTTTTTCCAAGCTGATCACCCTTTCTGCTGATTTTTTTTTTTTTTTTTGGCTTCATGGCTTATGGTGTCTTTGTATTCCGTCACACGGATTTGTGGATTAAGTCCGTAGGACCCGAAAGAGGGCAGCAGTCCCTCCAGCTTGAAAGTCACGAGTATTTTAATAAAATGTACATATATAGTTGGGGAGAAAAATAGTTACTTGCTCGCATGGCCACTACATCAGCACATCAATCAGTGAGGGGTAAAAATATCTTTTTACGATGTCCTATGTCTAGACATAGGCTGCGTTTGGTAAGGTTCTAAAAAAACGTTTTTAGAGTTTTTTCGTTCTAAGAAAAATGTCTAGACATATGCTGCGTTTGGTAAAGTTCTAGAGTTTTTTCGTTCTATGGGAACGAAAAAACGGAATAAAGCGTTTGGTGCATTTTATAGTGTGTTTCGGTTTTTTTGAAATAAAAAGTGAAAAAAAAAAAGAGAGAATTTACAAAACGACAAAAGGTAGTTCCGTCGTTCCAGTTTCATTCAAAACAAAAAAAAACATTTTAACACAAAAACTGCAATTCCGTTTTTGACACGAAACATCGTTTCTGGAACAGAAACATTACCAAACGCAGCCATAGAAGGCACAACCGAATAATTTTTTTTTTTTTTCATTATGATAAATTTTAGTGAGTTTATCATTTATAATATGACAGAGGTGCAAAGACTTGCAAGAATCGTCTAATAAATTATGCATGAATTGCACTCTTACACACGTCGTCTCTAGAACAAAAACATTATCAAACACAGCCATAGAAGGCACAACCGAATAATATATATATATATATATATATATATTTTTTTATTATGATAAATTATAATGAGTTTATCATCTATAATCTGAGAGTGGTGCAAATACTATTGCAAGAACGGTCTAATAAATTATGCATGGATTGCACTCTTACACACGAAACACCCCAAAGAAAAAAGAAAAAAACAAAAATCTTTGAATCTGAATCATAGCTGTGCCAATTGACATCAGTGTGAGATTGCCGGGATAACCATCGCTTCAAGATCTGACCATCCAAATTTCCATAAAAAACTCATCACTCAGTAGTCAGTACTAACCGACAAGTGTAGCATGTAAGGTGGGCCACCTTGCTTTCCCTTAACTAATTATAGTTACACTAATTCAACGCTCTAAGAACCCTAATTTCGACCTACCATAGCCACTCAATGATGCTAGCTGGAATTTTTAATTTTCGTGACTCAAATTAATTAAAGTGATGATAAAAGTATGCTTGTGAATTCCACATTGTTTTTGAACTGATTTATACCTATAATTACAACTTCCTTTTATTAACTTATATGTTTACAGTTGATATCCAAAATTAATTAAGTTTAGTTTTAAAGTTCTCTTTGAAGGTTTCGATATCCGCTAGGTCAAAGATTCCCATGCGGATAGTATGAGGATGCTTTTCTATGTATTATATTCTAACCATGTGGATCTCGTATTGACACTTTCTACTAATACCTATAGATTATAATTGACCTTAATAACCTTATACAATGGAAGCCAACAAAGCCCAACTCGTTTTCTTTATTTAACAGTTTAAAAATGGACAAATGATTTCGAATATTCAATAGATTAAATTTCTTAATTTGTAGTAACAATAAAAAAAACCTCATGAAACATTTAGAGGGGGGAAATACATGAACATCTGCATCCATGCAATGAAATAGGTCATTTTGATATGGTATAGAAGTGTTGATGTATCGATCCAAGGCTAGCTTTGGCGGTTTGGCATTACTCCCTTAGGATAGTGTTCAAGGACTTGATTAGTGGATCAAGTCCCCTTGATGGCATATAAGTTATCGTTTTTATTGTTTTTCTTATTTTTTGGAACAAATATGTATGTGATGGCTGGTATTTTTTATTTTTATTAATGAACCATGCTAGAGATTTTCCATCGAGGATTAATCGAGGTGTGCTTAAGCTGACTCGGATACCTTGGTTAACAAAGAAAAAGAATCATGCTAAAGAAACTTAAAAGAAAATTCTATAGGATGGTCATATGACTGGTTATGATATACGGGCAGAATGTTAGGTCATTAAGAAGTAGTATATTGATATGTTATGTGTAGCAGATATAAGAATGTAAAGATGAATGCATGGAAAAACAGTGTGATGGCTGGTGTATATATATATATATATATATATATTAATGAACCATGCTAGAGAAACTTAAAGGAAAATTCTATAGGATAGTCGTATGTCTAGTTATGATGTACGGGAAAAATGTTAGGTAATTAAGAAGCAGTATATTAATATGTTATATGTAGCGGATATGAGAATGTTAAGATGGATGCACAGGAAAACTATGAATGATAAGGAATGAACGTAATATAACAAATTTGGGAGTTGCCCCAATCAATGACAAGCTTTGGAAAGTCACTTGAGATGGTATGACTATGTTCAACAGAGACCATCAAATGCACTAGTAAGGAGAAAAGAACTTATCTAGATAGAATGATCTAGAAGAGCTAGTGATAGACAAATATGACCATAGGAGAAGTAATAGAAAAGACGTGTAGATTATGTTTTATCTTAAGTATGGCCTCAAATAGAGCCAATTGGAGGACTAGGATCCAAGTCACATATCCAATCTAGTTGTGTTTGACGTCTTTATTATTTTTATCATATGCTTCTTTTCATTTTCACTTTTCAATTTCCTCGTCCTTTCTTAAATCCATGTATCTGACTCCATTAAGTTGGAATAAAATTTTTTTGTTATTGTTGTTGAACCGGGCTAGAGTAAAAATTTTAATCCATTTGAAAAACAATAAAAAATTATGTCAAAGAAATGAAAATTAATTCTTCAAAATTGAGCTCATGACTTTTATAGACTAAAAAAAAAAAAAAAACTCTAGGGGTTCTCAATTTGACAAGTTCTTATCATCATCATCATCATCATCATCATCATCATCACTACTGTCATTACCTCCTCCAATGCAACTTTAAGTAATATTCATTTTACGTAATTTGATAAAAATAGAAGGAAAACTGTTTCTGTTAATATGCTATTCTATGTTTCTGTATTTCTATAACAGCAGAAACAGTATTTTTTTTTCCCCCTCATATTTACCATAGAGCATTCGTTGGTAAGAACAAAAAACCAGAAAGAGAGAGAGAGAGAGAGAGAGAGCCACCAATGGATAGGTCCCACTTAGGATATAATATCCACCAAAACCCAACCTAATATCACTATTTTTAAAAAGTAGAAATCAACGATCCAAAGTGAAAGTAGGCAAATCAAATTAAGTTAATATTTTGCACACTAAAGAAGAGGCATCCCAATTGGTGGATTGTACTTGTACCATCCCAACATAGCAAGAGTGCCAATACGTAGGTAGGCATTAGTAGTGGGTATTGGGTCTGACAAATGAGGAAAAAGTGTATCTAATGGAAGCAAACACACAAATGAGGAAAAAGTGTATCTAATGGAAGCAAACATATCAAAAGGGTTTGGAGAATCCTACACTGATCAATCCTTTATTATCTATCCTAAAAAAATCAACTATCACCTCCAAAACATGATATGGCTTTGGAAAAAATAAAATGAAGACATGGATGGATATGGAAGTCCGAACCAAATCAGGGCCTATTGAATCCCTAAAACTATTATATATTATATTGCCTACTCGTTACAAGACAAATTGGAAAGAAGTAGAAAGACATATTAAGTGATAGCTTAGAAATAATAATAATGGTGGTTAATTTTTGGGTTTAGGAATGGCCACACGGAGGTGCATGCATGGGTGGATTTACATATATTTATATTAAAATAAGAAAAATTATTGCCACTTAACCATCCCATGCAATTAAGTCTATCTTTGTGACCCAATTAAGAAAATTGATGTGACAAACTCTCCATTATATTGGCATGTAAGGGTTTATTTTGAAATATATATATTTATATATAGTTGGTTTGGCTTAAATTTAGTTCGACTAAATTGGTTTTAGTCTGGGAATGAGTGAGACCAAAATTAAATTGTTAAGAAACTTTGGTTTTTTTTTTTTTTATCAGTTTTAATTTTGATTTGTTATGATTTGGTTTATTTTGATTTTTAGTATCGAGTTAATATTAGTTTAGATTAGTTTGTTTTCGGACTTAAACTACATTGAAATCTAACATTCATAACTTGTAGTAAGAAGAGATTCGCTAAAAATACTTTAAATCATCTTTTTCAAGTTAAACAAGTAAATAACTAGGAATAGGGAAATTGAGTTGATGTGTTCATGTAAAGAGAAGATAACTAATATTGATGAATAAATAGAGGTTTTAGTGAAATCATTGTTAGAAATCAAATCATTATTTATAATTGTAAATGGAATTATGAAAATTAATATTGTAACGGATTGAGTTTACCTAAGGCCATGGTGAATGGGAGGCGAGAGGTTTGAGGGGGGAGGGGATCTCATCATTTCAATCTCTTGTGTGAAGGAAAACCTTGTCCTATTGAAATCAATGGATAAACTAATCAAATCATTCATTTAATTTAATTTTTTTTTGGTAAAAAAATCATTCATATAACAATCTAACTAATTCTATATAATGAAGATCAAGGAGATCAATGAAAGCATTATTACAAATCAATCAACTTCCCTATTTATAATGTAATACTCATTGATTTGCAACAATGTCCTCACAACCAGAAATCTTTTCATTAATATTGAAATCAGTTCACCTATTCATAGCATCATACTCAATGATATTTTTTATTAGTTTCATTTGGTTCGGTGTAGTCTGGAAATTTGTTGATGCAATGTAGTCCAATCTTTAGCTAGTCCCATCATATTCCGGTCTAAAATTTGTCCAATAAGAATCGATCTAATTCGATTCGGGTCTTTCAGTTGGTTATATCAGCTCAGCTGGGTTTTGACACCGCTAATTAGGATGACCAAAACATATTTTGCCTATAAAATTTTAAGCCTTTAATTTTAGGCAAACATTTCTCCACCTCTGAGGGTATTTTTTATGACTGATTAATTTCACCATAAGGGTGATGTGCACAATCTACATATTATCTACTTGTCAAATTATGTGGGCCCAATTTAACCATTCTCCATATCGCCTGCTTCTTTTTGTAGTTATAATGGGGGCTGATGTGATAATTTTAACGGATTGATCTATGGGTGCCGCAACATTCTAGAATTTCTTCCATCAAATATTGAGAAAATCTATAAAATTTTGAAATAAATTTGAACAATATGACTCATCATGAATTAAAATAATTCCATAATCATATAAATATTGAACAACATGATAACTACGCATATGAGTCAAGGATGAATTGAATTACAAGTGTGTGAAATTTGGAATTGAGGTATGTGCTTAATGAAATAAACCTAATTCCCCAAGACATGATTTAGACTATGTTTGGTAGCCAAGTGAAGAAATGAAAAGAAAAAAAGAATATAGAAAAGAGAAGAAATGAAATGAAATGGTAAAAAAAAAATGGTATATATGTTTGGCTAGCATGAAAAAGACAGAAGAAATTTTTTTTTTCTTATGTTTTCTTGTGATTGTGGTAGGATTTTTTTTTTTTTTTTTTTTGCAGCAAAAGAAAATTCATCATTTCTAAGGTGAATTTTAAAATAAAAAAAAAAAAAGAAAAAAAAATCTTCTCTTGGCTGATGACATGCAAGCACAAAAAGAATTTCTTTTTGTACTTTTTTCTTTTCTTCTTTTAGCTACCAAACACAGCCTTAGAGAAATAAGTCACTTAATTTTATTACACTTTGGTAGACATATAATTTAATTTGTTGAGAAGATTCACATGAAATAATAAGCATTTTAGGTATCACAACCCGTTTCCCACCTAAAACATATAATGAATTATCATATATAAATTACTCTTTTTTTCTTTTTGGGAGTGGGGGTGGGGGTGGCACCTTCATGACTATGATCGAAAGATGAAAGGCTAAAGACCTCAAATCTCCCACGAAAAAGAAAAGGGGCAAAAGTTTTTCTACTATGGCAAAACAAGAGATTTATTTATAGTTGAGATCAAATTCTACCACGTGGAAGAACTATGTGATAATTTGGTTTAATTTATAATGGTCACAAATCAAATTTTAGACTAAAATTCAATCATAAATCCTTCCATATAACAGTATATTCCCATAATTTTTTAGGTGTTCATTTCTTGTTAGAAAAACTTCATTTTCACTAGGTTTTTAGAGTTTCATTTGCTACCTGACCAACTCCATTTTGATTGGAACTTTACTAATGAATACGTACTTGGTTTTACTTATTAATTTTTTTCTAGCTCTATCAAATCTATTGTGTGACAAATATTAGTGTAGATTAGAGGAACTCTCCTATTAGAGTAGAAAAACTTGTCAAAATATTGACAGTAGTTCAAAATATTTAAATAAATAAATAAAATAAACGAAAAAAAAAAGGGCAACAAACAATATCGGTTTAAAATTGCACAAAAATCCAAGCAGTATGGTATACAAAAACTGAAAAAATAGGAAAAGTACATTACGAGTTTTAAATAAGTAGATTTAAAAAAAAAAATCAGTATATTTATACAAATTAAGAATTATTACTTTTTTTTTTTTTTTTAAAAAGATGAATTATTACCTTAATAGCTACATTTAATATTCAAAAAACAACTATAACATCCAGCATTAATGCATATATATTCCACAACTTATTATGAGTTTCAAGAAAGAAAATAACAATAATAATAATAAAGGGTTAACGTGAAATGAAAGGGATTGTAGTTTTTGCGTAGAGAACTGTTTCAGCATAAATAACTATGATTATAAATTAGTAAGAACTTATGCCAGATGAAAGTATGAGTCTCACGTTCCTCTATCGGTATATACTCTCCACGCTTTGGGATTTATTACAGTTGTAGTTCATTTTGAATTGGGAACTTCACTTAAGATTCTCAATAAGTGACGTTAGCGTAAAGAAAACCAAATTATTCCGAAAAGTATTCTCCGCTAACCTCCTTCAAATTGAGGTCGTTGCTACTTTAGAAAGTAGAGGCAGGGAAAAGTCTTTGTTTTGAATGGAAAATCTCCTTTCTTAATTAAGTTTTTTTTTTTTTTTTTTTTTTTTTCCTGATCCAGTAAGTAGGATACATATGGTGTGAACGGGTTTAAAATGTGAACGTAAAAAATGTGTAATTTTTCTCATTTATTTACACAATATCAATAAAATGTGTTTAAAACTCCATAAGCTAAACAATATTTATAAACGTATTTTTACTAACAAAGACCCAACCACAACAAATGAGCAAATTATTAAATAAAAGAAAAGAGGAAATGAACATTCTCTGATCACGTGATCCCTGCACCCAGACGCAGAGGATACAAAAATGAGATCCATACCCCTGTGGAATGTTGATGC
Organism: Macadamia integrifolia; assembly: GCF_013358625.1. Taxonomy (NCBI): domain Eukaryota; kingdom Viridiplantae; phylum Streptophyta; class Magnoliopsida; order Proteales; family Proteaceae; genus Macadamia; species Macadamia integrifolia. The sequence continues at coordinate 21,827,270 of NC_056568.1, forward strand.
CCACATGCACCAAACAAAATTTGGGAGAGGGAAGCATTTCAGAAAGAAACTTTCCTTTAATGGGTTACTATGCAAATACGTATTTTTCCGGGATAGATACAAAATTACGTCTGACTCAGACGCGTAAAATTAGCCGAAAAATATGCCCTTTTTTCCTTTAGGAACGGAGCCTGTAGATACCCAACCGGCGAGGGACATCAGGCACCCGTGGTCTCGCCCTTTCTTTCTCTCTCTCCCTCTTCTTTATCTCTCTAGCCTACAATTCTACAAACACCTCTTTATCCTTTAAGAGGGGTCGAAGGGTTCAGAAGCTGCCACGTAGACAACGCACTAGTAAGTTGGCAAAAGGAAATAGGTGGGGTACCCCCCACACCCCAACACCATAGCGTCGATCCCACGTGCCAACTAACGTAAAGCTCTTGGCGACTGGTAAGGTTTGGTTTGGACTTTTGTCCGCATCATGTGGGCCCCACTTCCCCTCTTCTTTCTTCTTCTTTTCCTTTCTCGTAGCACGTGTCGACCAAACGGGTCATTCGCGTCAGTGCGTCCAAAGATTCGGTCTCCTTAAGCAGGCGGCCGTGGGATCCACAAGTCCAATCAAAACCTGTCTTTTTCTGCCATCCCTTCGTTCCTTTGGGTCCCACGTACTGAGAAGTCAACTAATCAACCAATCAGAAGTGAGCAGGATTTCTCAGCAACAAATTATTAAATTTCCCTTTTTCGAATCCATCAACCTTCCCTTCTTCCTAGGCCCCACTCCTTCGAGCCCGTCGTTTTCGGGCAGCGGACCAGACGCGCGTCACCAGGGCCCCCTTGCCCTTTTAATGCCTGACCGACTGACCGAGTGAGTGCCCCTGACCCCAGGGCAGCAACTCCTATTATTGCTCCTCCCCTTGCCACTTGCCACTTTATTAGCCCCATCTCTTTCATCAAATAACGCTTTCGCCCCCTTCACTCTCACAATTTCACCTTTTCGACCCCTCCATTATCTTCTTTTGTCCTACACTCAGAAAAAGCTCCACAGCTTTTCTAGGCTTTCTATTTCCAATTAAGACCATTGGATGAGAACCCTAGATTGGAACCTTTCACCCCTATGCCAAGGAATGGAATATTAAGATTCTGATCCAATGGTTTTTATGACATGTACACCAAAACCAAAAGCCTTAGAGATGTCGTTTAGGAAAGAGACATATTTTTTTTTTTTAATGATAAATCCTACCCCATTGAGAAATTCTCAAGAAAATTTCTATAATCCCCAAAAATATCCAAAGAGAGAGAATCAAATTGTGGAAAAGTCTCCTTGAGGATAACATTTTCCTTTTGGCTCTCTTTGTCAAAGTAGGGGTTTTATGAGTAGGGTTTCTGTTTGTCCCCAGCATTACCTATAAAGAAGAAAAAAGAAAAGAGTTTTGGTTTTTGGGGAAAGGGTGGATTTCTTTTGTTGCTTTTGGGTGACTTAGTTGAGTGTGATTTACACACAAAGCGTACCAGAGTGATCTACCCTTTAAAAAGGGTAAAGAGAATATTAAATAACTAGAAGGATGACATAAGTCATTACGTAATGTGTTCTCTTACTAAAGTGGAATTATTTTTAGGGAAAGCCAATTAGATCATGGTAGTAGGATCATATTACTAATCAACCCAAGTGGCCTAATTCCATTACCCATGGAATGATCTTAGCCACTCGATGATAGTAAGATTCTTGGAATTATAAATGATTTTAAATAGATGATTCAAAATATTGATTTATTTTATAAAAGTTTTGTTTGTAAGTTATGTTTTTCTCTAAGGGGTATTTAAATGACCAATATGTAGAACTAGTGAAAGACATTTGAATGATCAGTAAATATGTCTTGTGATATATTTTTTGGAGATAACCCTTGATGTTATTTTTTCCTCTCTTACTTACAGGGATGATGTTTTGCTCATTTCTCTAGCAATCTTGAAAGGAATCACATTTATATCGTTTTGTTATGTCTAATTGAGCACAACTTTGAAGTGTCCTAATGTGGTCTAGTGAGCAAGTGCAATGATTAATGTAGGGGTTAATGTAGTTGTTTTATGTTAATTCGCAAGAACTAAATTTGCAGTATAAGGATATCTATAATCTTAAGGAGAATAATTAGTGGCACAAGTGAGCCTCAATGATTCCTTAAGTTTCTCCATGTATTTTCATGTTTGTGATGTTGTCTATGGTACTGGAGTTTGTCGTCATCAACCTTAGTTTGTCAATTGTATGCTATAAATATTCTATTCCCTTCTTACATATGTTAACATGTATGTTTTGGATAAATATTTTCAACAATTCTTTAGGCTGCAGACAATTTGTTTGAGTAAATTGTTATTCAACCTTGTACTTTGGTGACAAAACATTAAAGGTTGATTGGCATTGAAAGGGTTTGCTTTCTAAGTAAGCATGTGTATGTATCCTTCATGTTAAATAAAAAAGAAGTGTGAATAGAGAGATATTATTCTACTAACTGCCGACATAATATTGAATTCTGTCCAATGTGTAAAGAGATTTATCGACGCCAGTTATATTGACAGACATATCAAAAACATCTGATGTCAGCCAATGTATGGCAATGCCAGAAAGTGTTAGTTTATGACAGTCATTCCCTAGGGTTATAATGTTTGGCAAATACATATGGCTATTGTTTGGTTGAAAAGGAAATTGAATGTGAGGGGAAGTGAAAAATTTTTAAACTTAAAAAATAAACTTCTATAATCATTACCCTATGTGATTATATAAATTACTTAAAATTTTTATTTTAAATTTTATGTTTTATAACCAAAGGTTTTGAATGAAAAGTAAAGAGAAATTTAATACCCAAATATAAAATAATTTAAAATTAATGATATAGTCACAATAGGTTAATGATTATAATATATATATATATATATATTTTTTTTTAATTTAAAAATTTGCCCTTTCCTTCTCTTTAATTGTCGTTACAATCAAATCAAAATGGTGCTTTTCCTCTATTAACTGTTGGAATGGACTCTTTGATTAATCATTCTTTGGCCTTGACTAAGTCAATTATCAAGTTTTAAAGGCCATCTCTGGATCCAGGAGATGCAACTTCTTGATTCTTCTGGGGTCATTTCGTTTGTGGGCCTAATGGATAACGTAAGCTCTTTCATGAGGTAAGTGTATGTCATCTTTTAGGAGAGATTGGGTCGAGCCACACTATTCTTGGATTACTCTTCAAAAAACTCACTTTTGAATTAGTTTTTGAGCATGACATATTAACAGTGGTTATAATTTTTATTATAACCATCTTTATGAATCAGGGTTTTTTTTTTGTCCAAGTTTACATACTTGGGATCATGCATATAGAAAGAATATATTAAATCCATGTTTAGGAAATTAAATATTCACTTGAGCTTTTAAAAATTATGATGCAACTACTAATGCAATGGTTCTTGTAGACAGAAATTTTTTCTATGTTGCATCATTAGTATGTATATTGGAATTGTTGGCTATTATTTTGTGATTATACTTTAATGTAGTTGGCCATCTAACGTCCGCTAAAGTTTTTTCGATGTCGAATATGGTTTTACAGACATTGGGTGTGGTTTCTCCAACATTGGCAAGTGTTTGCTAGACTGTGAAGGTGTGTTAACGCACACAAGGGGCTGACTTAAGCGAGTGTAGGAGGTGAGGCTGCCTACCTTGATGAGAATTTTAATGAGATACTCTATAAACAACATATATGATTCTAAGATGAGGATAAGACAACAAATTTCCACTTAATTGAAAGGATAACTAAATGGTCAAATGATAAAATATATATGGTAAATCAGTTGGTTACATCAATAAAGACATATTCGGGAAGTGTGATTTCACTTGCACTTTATAGCGTGTAGCATGATTTGTCACACTTAATGTAAATTTAAGTTTAAAAGACATCGGCAATGACACGTCTTATTATTTATTGGGCTTATCATACTTAATGTACTTTTATTCTCTTGTTACATATATTAATATTAGGTTTTGAACTTGATATGAGTTGTAAACTCGGATGGCCTAAGTTTGATTCTCACTAGGCATACTTTGGGCCACTCACAGGGAAGTGTTTAGTGCTTTCTTAAAATGAAAGTTGAATGATTCTCATTCAATCCCGATATGACCTGATCCATGCGGTTGTGGAGTCAGTATGAACCCACGGAACTAATCAGATCGAAGGCTTGGATATCCATCGTTAGCACAAAAAATAAAAAAATAAAAAAATGAAGTCCTCCTATCCATTGGATATAACCCCCACCCCCCCACCCCCAAGCCCGGTAACCGAGTAATGATCATTAAATCAAGAAGGAACGGTTGGGTCTTCTATTTGACTCTTTAATAAATGGAATCCAACTACAGTTGTTGGAAGTATTGCTTTGTAATGATGTCTAAATAGGGCCATGGGCCATGCATGTAACGTGTTTATCCCGTGAATCTGGACATCTGATTAGAGAGATTAAGAAAGATTGTTTTGTCTGATCAGAGACTTTAGCAATGGATTAATTTCTATAAACTGATGGCAAGCTTTGGAATTTCGTTTTGTTGAGATCAGAACAAAATTTTCTTAATTCTTATGGTAGATTAGGATGGAAGAGAAAACAAGTACATGGAAATCGGTTGCCAAGATTAAAAAGTGAAGTACAGAATTGACCCAAAGTAAAATTAGAGAACTGACAATCTCCAAGGACAATGGTACCCCCCAAAAAAAAAAAATCTAAAGGGAGAAGAACAACCTCAGTTTTAGAAGTTGGAATTGGGATTGGGATCAGTCTCGGCCAATATCAAATTGATGTTGACTCAGATAGTTCTGTATTGGTTTTGATCCAATAGAAATACCCTTGATTTTTTCCCTCCATTCGTCAATATTGATCTCTCCCACCCAACCCAATGCGATCTATTGTTCTAGATAAATAATTTATCCAAGTCAATGATCCTCATGTTAATTCATTTCCAAGTAAGATTTGAAGAAATTTGATGACATATCTATTGATATGTTAAATGAATTCAATTTTAATAATAACTCACTGAAACTTTTTCTTTTTAAATTTTTATAAGAGGAATTCTAATATTAGAGGGGAAGGAGAAACAAATAAAAATAAGAACATTTTAGAAATTTAGCTCAAAATCTGAAACTTAAGCTGTATTTGGTATGCATTCTTAGAATAGATTCTCCGACTAGAATGCATTTTAAAATCTAATTCTTTTTCTATTTTCTCGCTTCAAAGTGGATTTTAGACCCAAAATCTATTTCAAGAATACATACCAAACAACATTAAACTGAAGATTTGAATCATTCAAAAAATCATTTTAACCATGATTTTTGCAAAATAAGTTGACAAACTTTTAGAAACCATAATTAGTGAGGGCATGCAAAGCGTCACTTTAGTAATTTGGAATGGAATCTTTGATCATTTAAGCTTACTAGATAAAAAGAGATATTATGATGTAAATCATGTACGGGTACATGCATGCGCATTTCCCCTCTAAGAAAAGGAGAAAAGGAGAAAAGGAGAAAAGGACACCCCTTTTCCTTTCCCCCTTTTGTCTCATGGCTCAAATATCATCAACTCTCTACTCTCTTTTGAGGTGCATTTCCATGGAACTAATCTCTTTCCTTTGTGTACACACATGTAGTGCATTCTCCATCCTTTCTCACACGTGCATTTGATTACTTGGCTTAAATGTCAATGCGGGTCCAGGTTTACCAATAGCGATCGACTTTTGAATAATTTAGTGCTATAATAATGATGTTTGTCATGTTTAAACGATCATCCACTAGCTTAATAGTAATGAATAATGATGTTTAGTTACAATTCTAGGATGATAATACAATGTCCATACTATCCCACTATATATATGTATGTTACAGCTATGAGCATATTATGCTGGAATTTTTAGGGCAGCAGTTGGCAGGCACGGCCATGCAGCGAGCATCGGACGGCAGAGACGACATTGGCACATACCCCGATGTCGTGTCGACCATCAAATCCTCGCCGCTCCGCCGCACCCGCAGCAGAGATTTTTTTCGACAATTGGCCCCTGACAATTCAATACTTGAGTAACATGGGTAGGACTATTTCGAGTCCTTGGTTGTGTCTTAGGGATTTCAATGAAGTCTTATCATGAAATAGTCTTACCCTATTATTGTAAGCCCTAATGACCTCATTAGAGTTTACAATAATATCTTTGTCCATAGATACCCTATGATAGGTTTAGATCATACTCCTTAAGGTATACAATAATATCTTTTCGCAAACCTAGATTTCCCTTTCTTAGATCTTATAGAGTGTAATATCTCATGAGCTACATAGATATTATCATGCATAATGCTAGTAGAAATGATAACATTCTGATAGGGGTTGATAATGGAATTCAAGAGAGGCTTTTAACCTATTAACAACATATTTGACAATGATTTTGAGGAACATGTAATAGAGACTTATGGGGGGAAATTGACTCACCATATTTGGGTGCTTTTGTTTTGAGATTAGTATGACAATAAGTCTGTTAAAAATTCCTACAACATAAACCCATTACTTAAATAGCGCTGAATTGTGACCCTAGGGACTAGTCAGGTTAAAGATCCGGACACCCTGGGTATCAAAAAAAAAAAATACTGTGACTGCATCATTACCCGGGATATCCCAGTGAGCCTAAAAGAATTTTTTATTAGGAACTACAAACTGAGGGTTGATAAGCTCCGATTTGGAGGTTTCCCTTCTGATCTCTGCCTCTAAGAAAGGTGCATAGAGGACAAGGTTTTGCACTACTTGATATTTTAGACAAGATATCATGAGGGTACTTCCCAACATTAGATGAATTAGGGGATGCAAATAATGACTCAAAGTAAAAAGTAAGAATGTGTCAGACAAACCAGGATTTGTCATAAGCCATTGATAAGAAGACTAATTCTGATTTTGTTATCTCAGAAAATTTTGAAATCCAAGAGGAAGCAATAATGTGACAAAGTGCAATGTTGCACCAAGCCTCAAAATTGAAACTGGTGTCATATCTATTATTTGCAAAGCATGCTTTTTTGCTTAAGATAGATAATTTGAGGAACATAACAGCATGTCTATCCTAAATCAATATTGATGTGCCTCCGGGCAAGAGGATAATATTTAAAATGCAGTATCGTCTTTAGTCCTAACATTGTGCCTAGGATAATCTAGAGGGGGTGAATAAGTTATCACTAGTGGATTTTGTCTCTACTTCGATTTACAACAATATATGTGATTTTTTACAATGGTGCGAAAATGTAAATACAATTAATTCACATGAATACACAATATGAAGGGGATAAGAGACTTATAGTGATTCGACTCCTTAAGTCTAGTCCACTCCACTCAAGATTACCGTGAAGGTTCTACTAGTATATCTCTTTCAATACAATAGGTGAAAAAATTCACCTTACAAAAGGATAAGAGAATCATTTACAAAATCTTTTTAAAGGATGAGAGAATCCTTAACCTCTTTCAAGGATGAGAGGGTCCTTATAATCTCTTAAGGATGACAGGATCCTTTGCAATAGCTAAGTGCACAACTACAATGCTCAACCTAGAGCAATACAAATATAATAACAAGTAAAAGAATTTGGAAGATGTTACCTAAAACATTGTGAATGCAATATGGGATGAGTGATCGATGCACTTGAAATAGCTCCTTGATTACTTCTCTTGTAGATGAAGAGTTTGAGAGAATGCATGGAGATCAGCACTTGAGATTACTTGAATAACTTTAAGTGGCGAGTTGGTTGGCATCCTGATTTTGATTCGACAAGTTGATTGTCAATCGGATTCGGATCCCACCAACTGGTTCAACACTTTAGAAATTTTATTGCATTTTCTAAAACACATCAACTATACAAAAATTGACATAACTTTCTTATCCGGACTCAGATTGAGATGATTCAAGTTATGCTTAACTGATGACTCGAAGATATAAATTTTTTCTGAAGAACTCATCTTTTGATATTACCATTTTAAATGACAAAAATGACATTAAACATATATTTTGCTGAAACGACAACAACTAACATGATTTCCCAAAACTATCATCATTCCAACTTCTTTTCTTTGGATCTATTTGGGAGGTTATTATTTATCTCCTAAGGTCCATCTAAGTTAGGATATGAAAATTCTAATGACATGAAAATATAATTATGCATGATGTGCAAGTGTAGTAGCCTAGGAGCCTAATTACAAGTCTCCAACGACTTTCTTAATCTTCCTTTCCTCAAGTTTTGGCTCCATATTCCCATTCTTTCTTGATATTTAATCACCTCTATTCTTCATAAATTCTTTACTTTTTGACTTCGTTCTTCATCATTAGATGACTTCAATCTTTATATATTTATCATTTGGCTCTTTGACTTGAAGTCTTTACAAGACAATACTTGAGGTAATATGTTAAATTCCTTTATTATTTGGTATCATCAAAACTAAGTTAATAACTATAGAAATGTGGGCATATCCTCAATAATATTATTTTCATTACTGCTTTCTATATAGTCACCGACCATGGTAAGTATTTAAATCTCCCCACTCTGTTAAGCACCACATCAACATACAACAATTATTACATTAAATGATCTTGTCAAGTAAATTTCTTACCCCATTTATCGAAACACTCATAATTATGATAATTTGTGTAGAAACAAGTACAAGTTTTTTTAACTCTTTTTACCTTTTTTTCACTTTTCTCCGTCAAACAAATAGGTCTAAGAGATTATGATAGTCTTCTTGCTGATGGATAATAGGTTATTTTAAAGGTGGGCCGATTTGTTACTTGGGAGCCTACCAGTCTATTATTCCACCATTTTTACCTTCAAATCATGTTTCTGTTTTCTCTGATGGTGCTTGGTCTGACAGCCAATAATATGATTGATTGGGCTTCTCAACTTCAAAATTTTGTCATGTTGCTTGGGGACTGAATTCTGAAGTTCATAAGCTTAATTCATGAGCTCTTTCCTCATCTTTTCTCATGTATGGTGGGTTATATCCCTTCTTTTCTTTTTTCCTATCATACCACTTTCCTGATGGGAAATTTTCCATGTGGGTACTTGTTAAAAAATAAAATTTTCCTTCTAATTTGAAAGAAAAAAACCCCATTGACACATAAGAGATCAGTACTACTCTAGCTAGTGAAGATTCTAACTAAATGATACATAATTGAAGGAAGTTCTTAGAACCCTTTTGTTTCATGTATAGGGTACTATTTCTTTTTCTTCCTAGCTATTGCTTTTCTGCAACCAAAAACTAGGTAGGTATGCCCCTCCCCCACCCCCTCTCATGCTTCTCTTTTTAGGTTTCTCTTTTTGCCATGCATGCAGGTGCAATAGTAGATAACTCTGAATAATGAACATTCTATTAGTTAGGCAAGCACTTTGAGGGTACCAAGCATCATCTTTCTTATATTTGACTAAATTATGCATCACGTCCGTCATCGTTGTCACCGTCACCATCACCGTCGTCGTGTCACCGTCGTAGCCAAGACATGTGTAGACACCACATCATCATCATCATCTTTGCAATGGGGGGTTTTGGACATGTGTTGCTTAAACACACTATCAAAATAAGACCAAGACCCACATGATTGGAGAAAGTCTTAAAACAAACAAGTGAATATACCTAACTAATCCAATATATTGACATCCTTACACTCCTAACAATTTGGTATTGCTTTTATTATTTAATGAAATCAGGATAGCTTTTTAACTCCTAGACACAACATTTGATGGATCTTATAAGATTATATAGATTATCAGTGATTATCAGTTCCACTATCAATGTTGTTTAAAAGAAATGGATGTGACCTTAGGTTTCCTTTTCCCTCAGCTTAAAAGTGGTTGTTACAAATAATATTACAACCAAATGAAGATGTAAGAGGCCACTATCTAGGACTCTTTTCAAACTCACATTTTAAAATGTTCCTTCATTCTTCCTTCACTTCTTAGTTTATATATATAGATAGATTCATGGGCAACTTCTTTCTTGTGGAATTGATGTATATGTGCTTCAGAAAGTATAGACAAACCCTTAGTATCAGTATATCCCTTGTCTTTAAAGGCCAACATATAGTGTTAAGAGTATATGTTTTCAGTCTCTATCTTATTTGGGATGTGATCATCAAGCGATCAGTGAGCTTTGTAAAGTTTAATAATAGTTTATAAGAAATAAATATAAGCAAAGTAGTGTCCATGAGGAGTTTCTAATTGTCTTGTTTCTTTCTATATTTTATAAGTTTAGAAGCTGGCTTTGTTAGTGGGATAAAGATTGAGGGGGCCGGAAGGATAACTTTTTTAAGCTTTAGTTTCAGACTAGCTTCCAATGGAATTTTAAAATAGGAATATTTTACAACAAATGTGCCAAGTGCCACTTTCTTTTGTTTGGTTTCTTGTATAAGGACACTCTTGTTTCCCTCACCAGCTGCCATTTTCATGCCTTGACTGTATCCTAGATGTTCTTTTTAGAGAGAGAATTTATAACCTTCCAAAGTACAAACACACTAGCTACAGCTACATGAGACCCGGCCGGCCTTATACACACACACGTGCGTGTAGGAGAAAGATAGACACGCTGTCTGTGTGCAACAAGCTCAGAAAGCACGAGATGGAGCATAATTAAGAAAGAATAGGTAGTGTTGCTGCCGAAAATCCGTATGAGCTGATCCTGCACAAGCACAGACGGCAGAGGCCCGGAGCTTTGTCCGGGGTTAGTCCTTCGACGCTCAAGTTAGGGATCGGCCACACAGTTTTTGTTATAGGAGTAATGGTGTGGTATTGATGCTTACCTCCTTCTTTCCTCTCGAGCCCTCTTATATTGCTCTTAGGGTTTAGGGTTTCCCTTTTCCTTGGAAGAGTCCTCCTCGGAACCACCTCATTTCCTTTTAGAGTCCTACTCGGATACGTCCTACCCCCTTCGTGGAGAATTTTCCTTTCACGCGGTTGTCGTGATAGAGTCCTTGTAGCCTCTATCAGGTGCGTGACACGTGTCCAGGTGGGTGACGTGTGTCCTTACCCTACTGGGCAATCAATTTGGCCGTATCAGGTAATCATTTCAAAAGGGGGGGAGAGACACGGTAGTCATTAGTTGTAGTAGTCTGCCTACACCGTGAGAGCCAATGAGAGGAGCCAGGTCATGGGGGTAGGGTGGTCATTTTATAGAGAGGGCCTAGGTTGTACTCGGCTTAATAGTGATCCTTCACCCAATCACTATGCATAGTGAAGTTTTTTTTTGGTAAATATGCCTAGTGTATAAATATAATACTTCACTATTTACCACATGCTAGTACGTGGGTTATTTCATGTGATAGAGGACCAAAATATCATCTCATTGTTACAATTTCAATTTAAAATGAGTAGAGAAAATAATTAAAATTATAAAAGATGCCATTTTGTGTATTATATTCATCTCCATTTTATAGCACTTTGATAATACTTTACTAAAAATTTAAATTAGAGTTTTGAGCAAATTTCCTTACTTATTTTAGACTAATATTATATTAAGTCATTAAAATATATACGGGCTCCTCTATTACATAGTCTAATTATGTACCAAAGTGATGAATAATGAAACATTATATTTTACTATTCTTTTTTTGATAATGAAAAAAAAGGGTGCTCCATGATGGTGATCATAACCCCCAGGCAAAAACTCCCATACAACAAGTAATGCTTCTACAAGACTAACAAACGATAGAGAAGCATGCCGACTCAAACAACGATGACATAAGGTTTTCCTCGACTAGACTACCAACCTTTTTCTTCTATTGGGTACCAACCCTTTCCTCCAACACACACATGTCACATGCTTTTGTATTCCAAATTTTTTAATTACATTTTGTACGACAATGGTGTAGTGTACGTATGACACGTATGGTGTAAATGAAAGCAGTGGAGATTCGAGATAGATTTATTTGCAGAAGCTGGTAATGGTCGGTAAACAGAAATCAGTTTTCACGTTTTTTGGATAATTTTATATAAACGCACCTTAGATTTCTGCTGTTGCAAAGTGATTGTTACATGTGGCAGCTGCTGTGGCTCAAGTCTCTATACTACCCTTTTGTCTCTCCAATATTAAATTTTTATTTTTTTTATAAAAACTAAATTAATAATAGCTGGGCATAAAAAGACAAGTGATTATTCTTAGCAGTCAGTGTCGCGGTGAGATGAGCATCAGACTATTGAGAGCATCCGGGTATGCGCCCTGAGGTCCTCTTGGCCATTAAATGTTCAATCCACCATCGCACTCAGTATAGAGGATATTTTTTGCTAAAAAGACTGCTTTACTCTGACCCATGCACTAAAGATACATTTATCTATCCTCTCATTGGACCCGTGTTGGTGTAGTAGTCACAAGTCCAAGACCGTTTTATTATCCATTGAGGCTATGTTTGGTAGCCAAGAAGAGGAAAATAAATAGAAAATTATGCAATTTTTTTGGTTTAAGAAATTCTCATTGTGTTTGGAAAGTCCTGGACCAAGAGAAGATTCCTTTTTTGAATTTTAAAATTCATCTTGTGAATGGTAAAATTTTATTCTATTGCAAAAAGAAAGAAAAAAAAAAGTTTTACCTAAAATACAAGAAAACACAAGAAATTAGAAAATACAAAATTTCTTTTCTTTTCTTCTATTGATAGTCAAATAGATATAATTTTTTTTTTATTTCTTATCATTTATTTCTTTCTTTTTTTTTCTTTTCATTTCTTTTCTTTTCTCCTCTTGGCTACCAAACACAGCCTGAAGAATTAATGGAAATATAAAAATTGCAAAGGAAGAGCAATGGAGGAAGGCTGAGGCCTGAGGACCTTAGAGTTCAGAGTGATATTTATTTGAAATTGTGTCCAAAGATGAAAGATCAGAGGGTCCAATGGGCCAAAGGCCCATAACAGCAATTCTTTTAAGTAGCAAACATTTCAGACTTCACTTCCAGCTCTGGATTTGAGCAGCTAAAGGGGAAAAATGTGTTTATCAAAATTGCAAAGTACACTGACAATTGAGAGAGAGTTAGTTGAAACAAGAATCCAAATTAGTCTTCCTTGACTCCAATTATGCCTGATTATGAAACTCTTCATTTGAATCAATTATGAATGCACTTGGATCTTCAATTTTGTTTATTTATTTCCCCTCTGTTGAACTTAACTTCTTGTAAAAGATCTATAAGAATATGAATTAAGAACTCCAAAAAATACACAAATCACTAGTTATTTATTTATTTATTAAATAAGGAAGAAAAGTAGATAACAGCCAAGAGGCTCAAACTGAAGACCTATTTGTGAGTGTGGGCTTTTTTCTCACCACGACTCACCAACAGTGCTAGACAGTTATTGTTAATTTGTGAAAATCTTTGATTCTTCTTCTCAATTGTATCTTTTTATTCTTAGATTTTGGTCGATTCCTGTCTGATTTGAGTAGACCTTTGTCTGATTCTGAGTTTTTAAACCTTGATTTTGTTATACTTAACAGATTGTTGGTTGACTATGATCAAGTTCACTTTATTGACTGGGACTCATTTTGTCGACCCAAAGAAGAAAGGGGTTTGGGAGTGAAAAAGATCTAGGATATGAACATTACTGGCATTATGGAACAGATCTTGATGGATCATTGCGAAGAAGAAGAAGAGTTTTTGGGTGAGTTGGGTTTATAGTAGATATCTGAAATTTGAGTAACCAATTCCCTTTGGACAAAAAAGGGTCTTAAGGAATTGCTCTTGGGTGTGGCGTAAGATTCTGAAGCATAGATCCCGTATAGAGCATTTGGTTTGCAACCACTACATATCTTATAGAGGTATGGGGGGAAGCTTAATGGTGTGAGGCTTATCTGTCCTACTGAGCTAATTAACCGAGTTATTTCATTGCATCTTCCTCTAGCTCCTTCTCTTCTAAGTCAGCTTGGGATTTGACTCGTGAACATCTCATGGTTGATTGGGCAAAGGCAGTTTGGTTTGGCTTTAAAAATCCTCAGTCAATCTTTTCTAAAGTGGAGATGTTTGGTGGATGCTTTGCCTACGGTAGATCAGCTGATCAAGAGGATGGTCCATGTATTATCCTCTTGTTGCTTCTACTGAGCGGGGCTCGAAAGTAGTTGTTGTCCCACGATTCCGTATGACGTGAACCTGCACAACACAAGTCAAAAACTGGCTCGAAGGGAGCTCCGAGAGGAGGCTCCGATGCCAAAGTCAGATATTGATATTATCATTCTTCCGTAGAGTATTCAGTCGATTGAGAGTCTTACCTATAAACCTAGCTGAGTATTCCTTATATAGGCAACTTAGTCTCTCCTCATTGGTCGAGGGTCTCTAGCATGCTCAGATAGGTCCTCTTCCTATTGGAGAGATTATCCTTCGTCGTGGCTAAGCTGGCCAGGCCTATAATGGTTAACTCAACCTGGGTTGGCTGTCTTAACGGTTAACCTGACCACGGTAAGGTCCTGTAACGGCTAACTTAACCGTGGCGGGTCTGAGGGTTAGATAACCGTCTGACCTTGGTTAGCTATCTTGGTTAGGGCTTAAGTCGATTGTGGGTGTAGGGACCTTATGCGCAGGTAGGTCATGAGGTCGCGAACACTATTGCTGGTCGAAGAGGTGTGCTCGTGCTCGTGCTCGTGCTCGTGCTAGTGCTAATGGGGTCGAGGTACGACCTCTCGATCATTGACCGTAGGGATGTAAATGGATAGGATTCGCCTTGAATAGGAGCCTATCCGAATTCGAATCCGTTTATCCGACCGGATATCTAAAACGCTACTAAATTCGAATTCGCTTATCTTAGCGGTAATCAAATATTATCTGATCCAATTGGTTTAACAAACCAATACCGAAGATCCAAATCCGAGAATCCAATTATCCGATTATAACTTAGACTTATTTGTTTGCCCATGTGTAATTTTAAATGAAAGCCATCGTACATGTTCACTCACTCACAACAAATACAGAAATCAATTCAAGCAATTTAGTTTGGAATCACATAGCCTAGAATCACAACAAAACCCAGCTTTAAGAGCCTAATCCAAATCTGTTTTTGGTTCAAATGTTGAGAAGATATGAGACAGAGGATAGATTTATCTAAGAAAAAAAATACTTGGTACTCCAACAACTACACAAATCCATCATGACCAACTGAACTCAACTATCTTGACCAGCATCACATATGATATTTCTACAATATTATTATGTGATAAAAATTAATATATTTGCTTAATATTATAATGAAAGAAGCAGATACGGATACAGATATTCTTTACCATTGGATAGCTAAACGAATCGAATAATAATCGGTTGGAAACTAGGATTATCATATTCGTATCCGCTTAGTTTTCATACCGGTTTGGATAATTTCCGGATATGCATTTTTCGAATACGGATACCCCTAAAAGAATACGAACCCAAATCAAATACGAATTTTTAACTATCCATTTACATCCCTAATTGATTAGTCAAAAGACTATACAGTATATCAGTAGGGATCACCTATTCTTTCAGTGTAGCTTCACGTCCGTGATTTGGGGTATATATTAATGTTGTGCTCATTGACTCTCACAGAGAAGGGCTGAATATGTTGATGGAGGTCAAATGAGTTGGCAAAATGATTTGGGCCATAGGGAAGCTTAAATCATTACTAGTTTCCTTTATCATAAACTATATTATGTTAGCAAGGACATGGCGTACGCAGCATGCAATCTTGCTAACACAAATGGTAGATAGTAATATATATGGACGGCTGGTTACCATGCAGGATAGTGCACAAAACTTCTCCTTGTAATTAGTGCAAGGGTTACGCATCCTGTTCGTTTTCCACAAGCTAGCGTTATGCACTAACGGGGATCGTGGGATGAATTGAGTAGAGGCGTCATTTCACAAGGGCATACACCAATGGAAGTGCAGATTGGCTGGGCAGAGGCATAATTTCATAGGGGTGAGAAAACAGACGGACACATGCACGGCTGGGCAATCTGGCAGCGTGCTTAATATTTTTCCATGAATCTATGCCAGCATTCTCATGAGTCTATATCTCTCATCTCCCTAATGAAAAGGCATTTCTGTCCTTGATTTATGGGAAGAGAGAGAAAGAGAGAGAGAGAGAGAACCACTTCCTATAAAATATACTTCCATTTAGCTTTAGTTTACATTTCTCTTTACATCTTTTTTAATATTTCTTGTATTTTTTTTTTATGAGATTTCTTACATTATATTTCCCAGCAAAAGTTTTTCTGGTCTGCTGACCAGCTAAGGGATTTACTGGTTTGGAATAATCCCATACCTTCATATAGAATCAGAAAGTCTAGATCGTTCATTAAAATTACTTTTTCTTATATACAACGTAGTAGCAGGGGGGTGGAACGGAGTAATTGGTGACAGACGATGTATCATCACAGTCCAAGTCAGAATCAGATGAAGACGACGATGAATGCTCACCATCCTTCTGGATAAGGTGATTGATGCTCCTCCAATGGAACTCAGAAAGAAATCAAAACTAGCAACCCTGTGGGGTTTTCTGCCAGCCACTTATAACCTAGAAAATCTATTTGTAGATTTCTCTTTATGGATCAAGATCGGGAATCGGTGGAGTGAAAGTAGTAAAACAAAATGGGGGTTTCGATTATACCATACCTTTCCATCGGCTGTGTTTATTATGCCATGATTTTGAAGGAGAGAGACAACGAACATAGCTTCCTTGACTGACGGAAATGGGGAGATACCACCCAATCATCAAAATAGTTAAAAACAGTGGCCATTTTTATTGAAAAATCAGATTCGAAATCCACTTGCCATGATTATAAGGTGCGAGGTTCTCTCGCTTTTTACGCAAAAATCACACATTGATAAAAATAAATCTCCCATCTCATTGAAACTGGTAGGAATCTCATATCCGAGGGGCTTGGGAAGTGGACAGTTTTTAATTGTGAATTTCTGTAAACTTGATATCTGGTTTTGATTTTACCTTTTGAATTTGTCTCTTTTGTTTCTAAAATTATTGATTTAGGGTAGTGGGTCTATGCAAATATATGGGAAATTAGATATTATGGATCTTGAAGAAGAATAACAATAGCAGATGTGAAATGTGATTCTGGCATGAGGATGTGGCCTGTGAACACTTTATTGTTCTTATTCTGGTGTTCAGTTGCCAGCTCTTAGCTCTTTGTTGCAGAGCTCTACTACTTATTATGGTGGAAAAAAACGCTATAAGATAAAACATGAAACATGGGGTATGGAACCAAGGGTATTCGCCTGGCTGGTATATACCAATCGTATTTTTAATAGAATTCTTTTAAAACACATAATAGAATATCCTACATCAACGCATTAAATTCATGCACATTTAATCGGACAGTTTAAAAAGTAGTGATCGACCAGAAATCCCCAACCCATATTTCCCTTTACATCTTTTTCAATATTTATTTTTTTCTCCCTTTCTTACATTACATTGCACTTGAAATGATTCAGATGACATATTTTTAGGGAAAATTTTCCGTATGGTTAGTTGTATGCCAGTGCATATTAATTGGGAGAGGCCCCTATACACTACGTAGTATATTCTCATTAGATACTCGGACTTTATCACAAAAGGGCCCACAAGTATTAATGACAAGAGAGGTGACAGACTGCGCGTGTGTGTGTATATATATAATCCCATATATACCATTTTTCATATTAATGTAACCCCTATGATTATGGTTTTATCAGAAATACCAAATTTATTCAAAAGCAAAGGACTATACAGCCATCACAGAAGAGTCCCTGACAGCTCGAGGGACATACCCATCTAAAGACAAACGGACCCCCAAAACCCCTAGACAGCCCTCAGGAAAATAAATTAATGATCCCCAACCAACTCAATACAAAGAGGGAATGCACTCAAACCTGAACAAAAACCCTGTATCTAAAATCCGTGGCAAGGGTCCCATAAAGTACAAGTTTTTTGCAGAAGGCAAGTTTCACAATGAATCCTATAGTACCAGAACCAGAATACATATGTGATCCAAGAAACCATCCCAGAATCTGAGGCTAGATAAATATACACCTCAACCATTTGATTTTTTTAACCTACCTTTCCAATTTTTAACATTTATAAAACCAGACAGCCACACCATAACCAATTACCACCGAATAGAAAAAGAAAGACCCCCGCCCAAAAAAGAAAAAATGGTCCTGCAGAAATTCTTTTCTGATGCATGAACAGCTTGATGTTTTGGGCAACTGTTGATCAGCAGATTCCAGTAACATTTTACGGTCAAATACATTCTACAGGTTCGAGGAGCTAGCTATCAACAACCTAAACACCTTACCCACTCTACTGAGGTCAGTTATAGTGTAGTCCACTTCACTAGGACTAATAAGAATTAGAACCACCTGAGACTGTAATTCATGCCAGTCATGGCAGGCAAGACGCAAAGCCCGCTCTCAACATGCCCCAAACCCAAAAAGATAGTACAGGTAGCTTACTGCAAGCTATTACATGGACCGGTTGCAGGTATAGATGCTTGATTGCAATTGTTATGTACCATCAGATTGCTGCCATCAATGCCTTTCAGTGTCCTTGAATTGCCCATTCCGGCTTTCTCTAACAGATGAACAAGCGACAGGAAAATTTCCATCCTTGTGACGTCTCTGTTTGCCTGTGAACATCACATGATATAGTGAGAAAGAGACATAGAAGCGAATTCTATCTTCAAAAAAGGTAAAACCACGGATATTTTGCCTAAATTACCAATATACAGGCATGTAATTCAAATATAGTACATAGAATATGATGTCAAACTTGAACAAAAAAAAAAAAAAAAAAAAAAAAAAAAAAAGGGGATACAAAGTGCACAAGGCTCCCCCCACTGCAAGGTCTGGGGAGGATCATAATGTACAAAACCTTACCCCCAATTCACAGAGAAGCTGTTTCCTGACTCGAACCCGGGACACTTGGTCACAATGGAGAAACCTTACCGTTGCACCAAGGTCTGCCCTCTAATCGAAAACTAATACCCAACTTTTTTAGGCAAGAATTCTATTCTATTATATTACTACCATAAAACAAAAATGAACTGTATTCTATTACTGATCCATTGGTTTATGCCAAGACCCCAGTAACAGCAATTACTACAGGGCCATATAAAAAACTAGCTTTTTTTTTCTGAAGAGAGAGAGAGAGAGAGAGAGGGGAATGTCATGGAGAGCACCCTCCATATATGTATAATTTCCATGATTAAAAAAGAAACCACTTTTTGTATGAATCTTGAACAGTATGCACGGTGTGGCACTATTAATGAATCAGACTACAATGATTCACCTCAGCTGTCAGGGTGGGTGTAAAATGCTGTAAAGTAAAATCTTTTATGAAGAGCAGACCAATAGAATGACCAAAAGAATAAACTTTTTAAGTAGTACTTGAAAAGTGTAATAGGATATTCCTTTGCCATTCTACTACAAAGCTCAATGAACCTAAGTAGAGAAGTAAGAAGTTCTAGAGTTAGTTGAACAAATTTTGTTCATACAAGTTAGAAGTTTCATTTTATTTTGTTTTAATTTAAACATTCCCCATCCAACCATATGAAGCCAGAGAGGCAATCCTTCTGCAAATGAATTGGGTACATCATTTGGAAGGATTAGAATCTCCCATGACAATCTAGCATGAAGCCCCACTTTATCCATTCAAGTGTAAAGGATCAATATTTAAATCAAGGATCATAACATGTACACTAATTTGCCCCTAATATGTACATAAGGAACGAATAGGATATCCCTGGAATCGTCAAATTGTTCCTAACATGAGTATGCAAAAAGTGAGATGGCATGAGCATACAAGGCCCAGTTGTATATAAGGCATTGAAACAATTAAGGCCATAACAACAGGCTCCCACTTTTCATCTAAAAGGAGACGGGCCCCATCATAACATTTTTCAGCTAGGAACCAGAAGAATCATGAAGCAAGTGACTGAAGCAAGAAGTAAATGAGCTGCATCAGGAGTGAAGGCCAACAAAGTCAACACCATAGTTAAAAGCTTTTACCTCTACTGCAAAGTGCGCCCAGACCTTGTCGTTCCGAGCTTCCATAATGCCCTTCAGAATGGTCAATCCCAATCCTCTAATTATATCGGCAATCTCTAGAAAGAAACCCCGTTCTTCACAAAGCATCTATAAAGGAAACAATGAGAATACAGAATCAGCAATCTCTCAAACCAAAGTTATCAGACAAAAGCCGGTAATAGTTACCTCCACAAGCATCTGACGAGGTGTATTCAAGTCCTCTACCACGATTGGGTAGATCATTGATTGGGAACCAACTTCATATGCCCACGTCGCCCCTCCCTCAAAGTTGTCCTTCAGTAGCAGCCCAGCCTCCTTGTTGATAAACTGTAAATTCATCAAAAGACAAGAAATATACCATCTCAGAAGGCAAGCCTTTTCATTTCTCTCTTTTTCCCCCTGATAAAGCCACCAGGGGATACTTCTATTGGCTTCCATTTACATCTATAATTTTACCCCCAAAAAAAAGAAGTTACTTTGTAATTAGCATATCGTTGGTAAGCATTTTTTTTTTTTGGCTAAAGAGCATTCCTGTAGAAACTGACACCTTTAATGATGAAGAAAACGAATGGAAATAAAAAACAATCACTCACACAATGCAACACAAAGATTTACATGATTCAAAAGATTTCTTACGTCCACGGTAAGATGAGAATTGCTCCACTAACAACGGATAATAGGGTTACACCCACTCATCCTAGAACTCAAACGCTACAAATTCACGGAAAATCATATATAGGTACAGTTTACCAAAATACCCATATATAACCACCCCCCCCCCCCAAAAAAAAAAAAAAGATTCATCTCAGGCTCCCGCCTCTGAACCCCCACATGGACCCCAAATTTGTCGAGGCCCCAGTAACGAAGATAACACTCAAGGGGGGGCTGATTCCTCTGGGTCTCAAGCCCTATGGGCTCTTAATGACCCTTCGGTATCAACCCACAAACCCATGCGACAGAATACAAGACATTCTACCCCCAACAGTTTCAAATATGCTTTTGTTGGGCTCTCCAAATTATACTCCATGTCAGCTTTGGTGGCACCCAGAAAAAGGTCCACACAACCTCCTTGATTCATGGTTAGTTTCTGCCCTAAGCACTTTTGCCATGTGGAAAAAATAAATCAAATTCTGGCTGTGTTTGACATAAATTCCTACAAGGTCAATACTTTTTCCCACCATAAACTTCCTAAAATGTACAAAATCGCACAAGTATTAACAAGCAAATACGATTATATTATCTACCACTCAAAGAGAATAAATCACACTGTAGAATAATGCATATAATATATGAAAGGAAATGTTAAAAGCCCCTAAGGTCCCCCAGCAAGCCGACAAACAAATGAAATACCAACTCTTAACTTTGTTTTTTACCTAGTTCAGCAGCTAGAAAAATAACTAGTCCATAAGTAAATGATCAGCTTGCCCAATCAGAACAAGGGACCCAAGAGGTAGCTGACCTTTTGTTTCTTTTTTTTTTTGTTGGGGGGTCCTAGCATTCTCAATGACATGATGAAAAAAACTATGTTATGTACAGTGTTCCCATTCTGGACCCAAAGCCTTTCCCAACTACTTGGGTGAAGCCACGTGAATCCGCTTCCCACCATAAACGTGATGCAAATTATCTCGTGGAATATGATCCAACAGAAATCATGATCTTATTTTTCTAATTTACTGAAATAGAATGGAATTACGATAATAGCTAACTGATACTCCTCAACTTCTGGAAAATTAAACTAGAGAATTATACGTCGAACACTGCCAAATAACTATATTTTCAGTTCGAATATTCAATTTCCATTTGCAATACTCTCACATATACTAGCATATTATTCCCAAGTAGTAGTCACTGCACACTGATTCTGTCTCTGATATCAGATATTGATTCCATGTCCAGATATCAGGTCTAATCTAATGCAACCTTAAACAATAATTAAAAAAATTTATGAAGAGGGAAATAGGGAATGACAAACATTAGAAAAGGACACTAAACAAACCTTAGACTCCCCGGATTGCTTTAGCTTATCTGCATGCTTTGTCACGCTTTGCAGGAAGAGCATGTGCTTAATGGTACGTTCAAGCAGTGCATCAATGCTACACTGTTCAAACAAATTAAGAAGCAAAGAAACAACATCAGCCCTGCAAAACACTAGAGATGGATGTAAGAAGATAGGACAGGGGAAAGGCATATAAATAAATAAATATATATACATATATAAATAAATAAAACCTACCTTTGCACCATTTGGTACAATCTCCCGCAACTCCTTCACACGGTCTTGGATCATCTGACGATCTTTTGGCCGAGGTCTAGGGCTCTCTCCAGGTCTAAGCCTTTTACGATTTGTTTTTGATGTTTCATCAGGTTTCTTAGAATTGGCAGTTGTGGTACTATTTTCTTGCTTCAAGTTGTGACCATCTTCCATCCATAAACTTATTTGTGATCTATAAATGGGGTTGATTTGAGACCCACCGACATTATCCACACTACATCCAGATTTGAAAGAACTTGATCTTGCCATCTCTACCTTAGATAGAGGTGGAGGAAGACCAAACATATCTACTTTCATCTGGTCGGACACACTTGCACTGCCATATGTTGGAGCATCTGAAATAACTGAAGAGCTACTTTTCCTTGTCACCGTTGTATTACAAGACATATCGTCGTCTGAGTTCTGCTTAGAAGTAGAATGAGCCTTTGAAACCACGGCATCCAACAGATGATCAGTCCCAGCTTCAGAGAAAATTCCACTTTCTGAAATCCCATCATTTATTGCATAAAAATCACGACCAGCATCCATCTGTGTAAGGCACATGGAAGCATCTGTACCCAAACTGTGCACAGTTGCACCTGTTCCATGCATAAGAAAATCACTCCCAGTGCCACATAATAGTTTGCTTTTAAAATCAAGACCCAAGATATCAAACAAGTCTTCGCCTGAAGAATGTCGAACACGTGCATCTTCAGGGACATGTTGCAGTGCCATAGTTCCCCTCTCAAGCTCCTGACTGGTCATTGAGCTATCTTGAATAGTAGCAGACATGGTCCCACTTCTAGAAATATGATCATCCTGTCCTGGTGGGATATTAAGGGCCTGAAACAAGTCCTCGACTCCATGTTCTCTTGCAGAAAACTCAGTTTGAGTATGCTTTTCATTAGTGGAGGAATGGCATTGATGGGAACTGCCTGGAAGCATGTCACTTGTATTCGATTGAGCTGCATGGTTAGACAAGAAAACCACCTTCGTGTTGGACAAATTTGAATGTGGACCACCTCCCTCTTGAGGTGGGAAACGGGGGTTACTGTCGTCTGATCTACACTGCATTGAACGTGAGCACGGAAATGAGGTCAGTGCTTGGAGACCAGTTCCAGCATTAGGTAACTTACTCCCTCCAAGCAACGAGGCAATAATAGAATCTTTCAAATAATTAGAAACTCCAACTTTGCTGGCCCTTACTTCTGTTGCAGTGCTACTTGATGCAGGTATACTACTGTTAACAGGGCCCAGTAACCTATCACCTGACAGGATCTGTTGTTCAATAAATTTTCCTCCAGTAAAACTCACACTTGATTGTCCAACTATAGATTGGCGACTGAATCCAGAACCTGGATCATATTGAGAACCTTGTGAGTTGAAACGTCCGCCTGCACTGGAAGGGAAAACTTCAGAGCCCATGGATGTAGTTTCTTGTTGGCTTCTAAGAGGAAGATTTGACTTCATCATTAGATGAGCATTTTCCTGGAAGAGGTCATTCGGAGATTTGGAAATAGATGGGGTCACTCTAGGAGTGGTTTGCAATGCTAAAACGTTAACTGGCATGTTGTCCTGAATCTGTGTAGTTAAAGAATGAGAAGATTGATGTGCAAATCCTGAAACTTGAGATGGGAGTATTTGTTGGTTACAGCTGTAGCCTGCGAGTGGCGAGAATGTTTCCATTTTAGAATTTGTTTCCTCTGCTGACAGAGGTAGTCCAATCTTCTCACAAGGATCTTTATTCAAATAATTATGAGATAACAAGGCACCGGGCACACGTCCTAGTTTTGCAAACAAATTCTTCACATTGTTCACAATACAGATATTCTCCTTTATCTGAAGCAAAGACACACAAATTAAAATTTTAAATGCTGAGGAAGCAGCCAACGAAGTACTCGTGTAAAAGCAGATAAACATTGCATGGACATGTTCAGAACAACAACATGGTTAA
Source organism: Macadamia integrifolia (assembly GCF_013358625.1). Lineage (NCBI taxonomy): Eukaryota > Viridiplantae > Streptophyta > Magnoliopsida > Proteales > Proteaceae > Macadamia > Macadamia integrifolia. Next base: position 21,851,494 of record NC_056568.1, read on the forward strand.
TATCTAGATCTTCACATATTCAGAAAGCGACTCAACAGGTACAGTATATGTTGGCAATATAGTTGTAATGAGACAATGGCAATATAGTAGTAATGAGTATGGTTCAAAATCTCACCGAGATCTCGGAAATTTCATTTTTCTTTTTTTTTTTTTTTTTTTTTTTTTACCTAGTCGAGATGTGCTACGAATTACAGAAAGGTAATCATCTCGGTCGAAATTTTGGTACCATTCGGCGAGATACCAATATGATACCAACCAAGGCTCATAAATATTCCATCTCCTGAGGGGGACTCGAAATTTCGACTCCAACTCAATTGTCTCGGCGAAAATTTGGCTCCTCCTTGCATTTGAACACAAAATCACTCCATTGTCCACTAATTTGACACATCATCACATCTATTGCCTTGAAGATCACACTCCATGTTGAAGATCTACACATTTCAAACTTTGGAAAGGTAAACCACTTTCCCCAAAACTATTTGTTTTTTGAAATAGTAACATAAATACATGTTGGATAGAGCTAGATTTTTTATATGTTAGACATTAGAGGCCGATTTATGACCTCATGGAGTTGAAAATTTTTTTTCGTTCATAAATATTTTTTTTTTCTGGTTTAAAAAATACATTTTCCATCAACATAAAATGTATTTTTTTATGGTTAATATTAGCTTTGATGGAACTCAATTATATATACGTTACTCACCATTGGCTGATCTACGACTCTATCGGAGCGAAATTTTTTTTCAGCCGGTAAATATTTATTTTAATTTTTGAAAAATATGATAAATAGATTAATAATTAAAAAAAATTAACAATAGGGAGAAATATTTATGAACTAATATGTTAGGGACTTGGGATATTGACATTTGGGACTCTGAGATTTATGAGTAAGATGCTCAGCGGATGACTTTAGTTGGGAATTACGAGATACGGAGTTATATAGTATATTACTCTAGTACTCTAAATATTAATTAATGTTAAGATATGCTTTGATAATAGCTTAGATGCATTATATATACATTACTCACCATTGGCTGATCTACGACTCTATTGGAGCGAAAAAAATTTTCCAGCTGGTAAAAATTTATTTTAATTTTTGAAAAATATGATAAATAGATTAATAATTTAAAAAAAAAATTAACAATAGGGAGAAATATTTATGAACTAATATGTTAGGGACTTGGGATATTGACATTTGGGACTTTGAGATTTATGAGTAAGATGCTCAGTGGATGACTTTAGTTGGGAATTGCGAGATAGGGAGTTACATAGTATATTACTCTAGTACTCTAAATATTAGTTAATTAATGTTGAGATATGTTTTGATAATGGCTTAGATGCATTATTTACTTGTTTTACTATCATATTGTATCTTATTCTAACAATATTTCATAAAAAATATCCGGACAGTTCGACAGTTGCTTCCACACAAGGGTGCAACTCTAAAACAGCCATGTTCTAATGTTCTTGCAAAATTTAAGTTCTAAGCATGTTTACTAACCTTAAAACAAGCTCCCCACTAAATTTCAGGTCGTTTGACCACCAAAACAGTCAACCAAGTAAAAAAAAAATACTCAACTCGCCGAGATTTCAATGGATCTGAAACCACCAAAACGACACCCAGGCAACAACCCAGACCCCAACAACCAAAACCTATACCTCTGAATAAACCCTCTCCTCCACAGTTTCAACCATACCCCATGACTGTTACTTATCCTGCACCTGCACCTGCACCACCTATTTCCACATACCCATCATCACCTTCACCTTCACCTCCTCGAACCAAAACCAAATATCCTCCTATAGGCGCCATAACTCCCTCTGGTAATGACGTCCTAACAGATCTTCTTACCACCCTAGCCCTTCATGACCCAAAACCTATTCCCTCTTTCATGAATACAGGTCCCGAACCACCTCCTGTCCCTTATCCTGCACCTCCAAATGTTGAAGAGATGGATGGTGATCAGGATGACCCTATGGTCCATAATCCTGACCCGCAGCCTCCTCCTCAGCCAACCTATGCTCCATTTTCAAACCAAGATCCCAAGCAGTTCTTTATCCTAGATGATGTCCCTGTTCCAAATGGGCATCTAAGTTTGCTGATTTCCATGCCTGGATTAATGCTGAACTTCTACAAGAAGGTGCTACTTCTGTCAGTGTTCTGACTAAGTTTGTTGCTCGCCTTCAAGGAAAACTCAGGGAATGGTATTTAGCTCTTGGTGGATACAGACAATTACAACTTGTTCAACTTCCTGAAGGACAGTTCATTACAGTTCTCTATCAAGAATTTCTTGGCCCTGTCTCCAATGATATTACAAAAGCTCGTGAAGAGTTTTTACAACTGAAGTGTTGCTCTCTTGCTCGTCCTGATCTTGACAAACACTTCTCTCGCATGACAGACAGATTCCACAAGATTGGTGGCCTTGATGATGAGAACCTCAAGCAGATCTTTTTGAACTCCCTTCCAGATCCCCTTGGTGCTGATACCCTCCAGTTTCTTCGCAACTAGAATATTACCTTGGCCTCCTGCAGCATTGGTTCTTTGTATAGTTTTGCACTTTCGGCCCTTGACAAGCTCTGTAATGTCAAGAAAATCTGGCAGGATCTACAATCAAAGTCTGACAAGGTTTCTTCTGTTTGTGATACTTCCTGGATGAAAATCAAATGTAAAGGTTCCGATCACTCTTGTGATTGTCCTACAAAGAAGCACTTTCATCATAAACGCTTCTTTCCCTCCTCTTGGAAGCACAAGAAAAGGTTTCCTTTTAAACCTTCTCGGTTTAAACGGTTTAAACCCCCTTGGAAGTTCCTTCGGAAAAAACAGTTTCGCGGGAAAAACAAGAATACTTCTTGCTTTATTTGTGGAAAAGATGGACATTTTGCTAAGAATTGTCCTAATAATCGCAAGAAGGATAAGGTGCTCCATATGCTTGCCTCCCTCTATCATGATGATCTACAAGATGCTGACCTTGAGTCTCTGTATTCTCTGGATGAAGAACCCACTGATCTCTCTTTGTTTGCTATTGACTACCCTGATGCAGTTGATCCAAAGTACCTCACAGACTCAGACCCAGAGTCTTCTGTCTCCGAGTCCGAGGAATCTGATCCCCTCTACCAGGTCATTCCTTTTCTTCCCAATCAACCATCTCTTCCCTGTCAGTCTATCACCTTACCTCATGCCGCAGTAACCCTTATCCCAGAACCCTATGCTAGACCAGTTCGTCTAATAGCCTTCCTTGATACTGGTGCTGCCACTACCATCTTGTCTCCAAAAGTTCTCCCACACTCTTTCTGGAAACCCCAAGAACCTCCTCTTCCCTTTTTAGCAGCTAATGGTGAAACCTTCTATATCACCCTCGTAACCAAACGACTCATTAAAATCCAACTTCTTCCAACCCTTTCCTTCACCCATGTCATGTTAGGTTCCCACTGTCCTAGAAAAGACCTTATCATCGGTTTTGATGTCCTAAGTCATCTTCCTCTTAAATGGACACCCCAAGGTCTTGTGTCTAAACAACAACTTCTCCCTTGGTCCCCCTTTTCTAACATATTTCTTGCAGGTACAGGTCCTACTCTGTTTGATGCTTTTAAAGGCAAACTTCTGCAAACCTCCTGTGCAGAGTCTCACACTGAGTTCTTGACCAAATGGCCTCATCCTCTCTGGAAAAATCCCAAGTTCTTCATCTCCTTACCTTTTAAGAAGAATGAAGATGTCAATCCAACAAAAGCTAGTCATCCTGGAATGGCCCCAGAACATTTGACCCTTGCAGTACAAGAACTTCAACAGCTCCAAACACAAGGACTGTTAGAACCAACTGTGTCTCCCTGGGCATGTCAAGTCTTTTATGTGAATAAAAGAATAGAACAAATCCGTGGCAAGATGAGAATGGTGATCAATTATCGGCCTCTGAATTTCTTCCTGGCTGATGATAAGTTCCCCTTACCAACTCGTCCAGCACTTCTCCTTCAGTTGGCCTCTGCAACTATCTTCTCCAAGTTTGATCTAAAAGCAGGTTTTTGGCAACTTGGAATTGTTCCTGAAGATCGGCCTAAAACAGCCTTTTGTGTCCCTGGCTATCATTTACAGTGGACAGTCATGCCCTTTGGATTGAAGACGGCTCCATCAATATTTCAGCGTGCCATGATGCAGATCTTTGCTCCAATTCAAGATCATGTCCTGATTTATATTGATGATATTCTTCTGTTTTCCTCTACACAGGATGCACATCTAGGTTTTCTCCAACACTTCCATCAAATAGTCCAAGACTATGGCATCATGCTTTCTCCAAAGAAAATGCAGATTGGTGTTTCAACTATTGATTTTCTTGGAGTTACTATTACCAACGGAAAGTATGAACTTCAACCTAATATTGCTACCTCTCTCCAGCAATTTCCTGATGGTCACCTGACCAAAACTCAGGTTCAGCAATTCCTTGGTATAGTAAACTATATGACCGAGTTTCTTCCTCAACAAATCAGACACGTCTGTGCTCCATCAACTTTTGAGAAAGAAAGCTCCTCCCTGGTCTTCTGAACACTCAGCAGCCATTCAAGCACTAAAACAACTTTCTACAAGACTCCCATGTTTACAGATTCCTTCTGATGGACGACGTATCCTTCAAACTGATGCTAGTGATACTCATTGGGGTGCAGTTCTCCTTGAAGAAGCCCCTGATTCTACAAGAACTGCCTGTGGTTATAAGAGTGGCTCTTTCAAACCATCTGAAGCCCATTATCATTCCACGTTTAAAGAAATTCTCGCAGTCAGACGAGGAATTGAAAAATTCCAGTTTCATCTCATTGGACACAGGTTCCTTATTGAACTGGACATGTCAAGTTTCCCTCGAATGCTTGAATTCAGACAACGGACACTTCCCAATGATCAACTGTTACGTTGGGCTCAATGGTTCTCAAAATGGTCCTTTGATATCAAACACATCAAAGGAAAAGAAAATGTTTTGGCAGACTTCCTGTCCCGTCCCACCTCTACCTTCTCTGTCATCCCAATCCTTTATCCTTTGACACCGGGAGCCTCATCCTCATCATCTTCTTCCCCTCAGTCCAATGTCTACGACATTGAAAATATAATTGAAGTGCAGCGGATAATCAATGTGCAATTATGTAATGCTGATGATCAATCGAACCCCAACCCTCAAGTTTGAACACTCAACCCTCTAAGATCCAATCTCAAAATCAACTTGATATTGCTTTAATTTGGTCCCGGCTACTTGGGTTGGAACATAAACCAGGTTGATAATACAAATGAAATTACAAGGTCCAATGACAGGCCCAAGCTTCAAAGTAGCCCAGCAGTCGCACACTAATCGATCGATGTGGCACTAAACCCCCCAATTCCTAACCATATAACCACATAACCACATCAATCCCCCCCCTCCTCCAGCGATGGGCAGTGGGTGCATCCTAAGGGTGTCAATCGGTTATTAATTGGTGCAACCATGTTTTGGACATAAAGGAGTTGAGACATTTCAAAAATCTCAAAACTAAGATGTAGTCCAAATGGTCCATTGTGATCCTTTTTAACATGTCCCTAGAAAGTACTCCCACCACTTTCTAATATTACATTCTATACCTAAGCATACTCCGCCGGTGACGTGTCAACTTTGTTTTCCGCTTCTACATACTTAAGAGTTCTAACACCCCAATCTCCGACACAGGCCATCGGTTACAACACTCACAGTAGAACTTCATAATATTAAAAGGAAATGTTGGAAACTTGGAACAATTACAAAATAGTAAGAAACTCTCACACTTGACACAGGCCGCTTTCTTCTATTCTTTTCCCTCTCTTATCTTCTTCTCTTGTTTCCCTTTTTTTCCTTTTTGCTTGTTGTCCATGCTCTATTCTGGGCTGTGATCTCTCGTGTACAAAAAGTGTTGCTGAACCTTGAAAATCCATTGATCAGGTCTAAGATTTGGACCGAAGGTTGTTACCTTCTAGGCAACACAAACACTAGAAGATCTCCTCCCAAGCTTGGTCCTACTAATGAAAAATCAAATCAGATTCAAATCTGAGCTTTGTCACCGCCAGACCTAGTTGCAAGGTCGAAACACTTTTGATCTGGGGGTGTCAAGGATTTTTGGTACTGGATTCATAGAAAACTTGATGTTGCGACCCTTCGATTGAAGTTTCAGCCCAAGCCGAGCTCTCTTGATAAAGTTCCATCGATCTGAAGTCCTCCCATCTCTTCCGCCCCTGTTCTGAACCAAGGTTGAAGACAACCGTGAGTTACTTAAAACCCTTTCAATCTTGCTCCATAATTATTGCCCTTACTTCTCCTCCCCCATTACATATTTCCACTGAGCTATTGTCCATTACAGGAATACCCTTTCCTCTTCAAAGCACTATTCCTCTTACTAATTTGTCTTTTTTTTTTTTTTTATCCTTTTCTCTTAACTATTTGTGTCAAGTCTTACCTTTAGTTTATTCCCTATGAATGCCCCTCATTTCCCTCTTTATTACCCTATGCCACCAAGTTGTTGCCATTCCTTGTTTGTCCCCAAACAATAAATGAAATTCCAATCCCGTTGCTTCTTTAGTTGCCAGTAACCCTTTGAGAATTTTGGTATAATACAAGACTGCCATTGATTATGAAATTTATGTTGTTTATCAACTAAGTGGGTCATAGGCGATCCAATTCCGATTTTGAAACCCGGATCCACATCAAAAAGTTATCTTCATGTGTAGAAATTTTTTTATCATCTTCTTTCTTTCTCTAATGACTCCTAGAAATTCTATGGGAAGAAGACTGATATCGGCACTTGAGTCTAAGTTTGATCTCTTTAGGAAGCTATGTTTGAATAGGAGACTGAATTCTTCTTTATTGCCTTAAGAGACGTCAATTGAGAATGCTGCAAATCCTAATTTTGTTTGCTATTCTATATCCTCTAAGTTGCATACGAGATTCTATAATCTCTTCTACTGTCATAATGTATGTATGACCTTAAACAAACTCTATGGGTTCCTCATTTCTTCTTTATTGGTTCAGGCTTCCTGTATTCAAGGTTTGGTTGTGAAACTGCAAGGGGTTCCTTGCCTTTCACTCTTATTTCTAATGCCTTTGGTTGGGGTGTTTATCCCTAGCTACCTTGGAAATGAGGCAAATTTTGCAAGTGTTAGATTGCAACTAAATCTTAAGTTCACGTGCATGATTCCAGTTGAAGTCTGCTTCAAAAGCCCTGTCACTGGAAGGAGACAGCTAGTCAAGCATTTTTCGCACGATGCAAAAGGAGTGCGGTGAGGTCTTTTCATGTGAACCCCTAAGGCACGTGATCGTTTTTCTTATGGATCCATGGTGTTTCAGAAGAATATGTATGGCCTTAAAGCATGATGACTCATAAAGCAGTAGATTCCCTAAGTATCGTCGACAGTGCATAAAAAACAACTCAAAGATAACTACAAAGCACATTTACAGGCTTCAGAAGGCGAGGAATCCAAACAATCTCTTATATAACAGCCGGCAGAATACTCATTGCAGTAGAGGTGAATGACCAAGAAAGATTATCTGATTTAGAATTGTTCCAACTCTCTAGTAGCCTTCCAACCTGAGTTTTGTAATAGTTCTATGTTTTCAACCTTTCCTTTTAATAGTAAGAAGTGTCGAGTGTGAAAAATGTCTTAAGCTGACGACATGTGTCAGACAAAACAACCAAAAGCCCGAAGTTTGAGTACAACAATTACTTGTAAGTGTGATATGTTTATATTCCAATAAAACTAGCTATGTTCACAAGTAACATGTTCAAGTAATCTCTTTAATAGCAAAGGCTATAACATTAACATTAGTCCCATCCAATATGTTGTTTCACAAAAGTAGAGAATTTCTAAAGAAACCTCTTTGTAAGCCCTTACCCTGCCAATCTCACCTATCAAAGGCAGCTCGGGCACACCGTAAATTGGGGTGTCAAAACTAAGTACGCAAAAAGCGGTAAGCAAAGTTGACGAACACATAGCCAGCGGAATTTGCTCAAGTATAGAATGTAATAGTCAGAAGTCGTGGGAGTGTTTTCTACGGACATGTTAAAAATGATCACAATGGACCATTTGGACATCTTAGTTTGATATTTTTGAAATGTCTCAACTCTCCTCTATGTCCAAAATCGGTTTGTACAGATCAAGAACCAATTGACACTCTTAGGCTGCACCCACATGGCCAATGCATGGATAACCCACTTTGATACGATTTTGTAGGCGTCCGACCCAAAAGCCCGAGTTTCAGGGTGGAGAGGTCCTTTCCAAGGTCATAAGCCCAACAACCACAAACCACCCAACCAATGTGACTCCACTCATTCCTGCCATGGAGATGCACTCACTGCATCATCCAATTATAAATATTTATCCAAAAAATAGTAATAATGACAAGATAGTACAAGTAAAAACGTAAACCATTTAAGCCCATAAACATTTCAAAGTAATAACATAGACACTAAGGCACCGTTTTGACTACATTTAGCTTATGCCATTTCCGCATTTTCTTATTCTCAAAAACGGAGAACCAGCATAAAAAGTGTTTGATAAAGTTGTTCCATTTCACCCGTTTCTAGAAACATAAATCAAAATTTATGCCTATTTATAATTCTAGAAACGACTTTGACGAGTCGTTTCTAGAAACGAATTTGAGAGGAAAAAAAAAAGTTTGTTGCGCCCGATAAATCTCTCAACTATTTAAACCTAAAAAGAGGCAACTGAACCCTCTCTCCCTTTTGGCTATCCGATGATACTATTGGGTTTTTTAGTAGCCTTCTGCAAAAAAACATTTCCATAAACAGGTTTATCAAACACCAAAAGATTCGTTTTTGTTTTCGAAAATATGAAAAGCCGTTTCTGCTATTTCTAGACACAAAAACAATAGAAACGTTATCAAACGGTGCCTAAGTAAATGTCATATGATATCATTGATCAAATGTTTGGGCGTCACATGACATGCATGATGGGGTTCAAATAGGGTTAGGTACAATCTAAACCCAGCATTACCCCTATTTGGGTGTTTTTGCTGGGATCAGATCCTAAGAGGGGGATATTTCACAAACTAATTTAAATGCAAGCTAAAAAGATCAGTTTCAGCTTAAGCCCATCCTATGTTGCACCCACACTCATGATAAATAAATAGCAAAGAGAAACTGCATTAACCGTGTAAGTGATCCTAACTATCATATATATTGCACTCCATGTAACATTGCCATGCTCTTTTGTAGAGATTACACCTACGGAAATTTGAAGGTACAACCAACACAAGATCTGTTAATTGTGAATGTCAGAGGAATATTAAGAAAGCCCAAATGATTAAGGGTTATCC
>NC_056568.1:21860824-21900919 GCF_013358625.1 Macadamia integrifolia
TTTTTTTTTTTTTTTTTTCTAATCATAACCCTAGAATGATTCAAATTAACAGTGCAGAAAGGTAAACAACCACTGCTGCATTGTATTACTCAGAATCCACCTCTTCTCAAAGAAAGAACTAAAACAAAAACTTACTGCTAGTGTGGAAGCAAGCTGAACAACACCATGCGGAAGCACAGGAATAACTGCAACTGCCTGCAAGGAAACAAACGCTCAGTACCAAAGTACCAAAAAAGCACAGGAATCTCTCTCTCTCTCTCTCTCTCTCTCTCTCTCACACACACACACACACACACACAGACAGAGACAGACCTGCATGCCAGCCGAAAATTGGTGGTTCACCTCAGTCATAACCTGAAAGCACCAGCAGGAGTATAAGCCACACTATTTTTTTTTTCAATCAAGACATTACTGACCTACTCCTGATCTTCAGAAACACAACATTTCAAAAGAAGAGGATCAATCAGGAAAGAAATGGAGATACTAGAATCCAGTTTATTTCACAAATACCCATTTTGAATGTTTAAACTGGCAAGAATACAGAAGCTTTCCCTTGAGAGATGAAACGTAATTTATTAAAATCTTATGTTTCGTAACAAGTTACACTGCTCATTAACATGTTAATGGAAGAATTAGTTCCAGCAGTACCTCTGGTGGATGACCTTCCCCTCTGCGGTTTTCTTGAAGAATCCACAGATGACTTCCAGTGAAAGCAGCACGTCCAACCATTCTGAAATGCAGCAATGAAATAATTGTTATTAATCTTACTGAATCATGCCAAAAGAAAACCAACTGCAAAGAAAAAGTTTAAACAAGCACTGCAGTAGATGGAAGAATAAAAATACCCATACCCTTGTCCAAAAACATGGACCTGATTATTAATCATCATCTTAATGAGAGAACAGACTCTGTCCTCAACTTGACATCCAAGCCGAGAAAGCTGAGTTTCAGAACTCCCAAGTCCTTCCCACTCTTTTAGAAGCGCTTCGGTGCTTTCACGTCCAGAAATGCCCTTGAGGGAAGAGTACCGTGCAGGCTCGTAATGGCATTCTTCCCAAACCAAAAGCCTGACATAAAGAAAACTTCATTCGTAAAACTCAAGAATTAAAAGCAAATAACATAGATAAATTGACTGGTTGATATAAACAACAGGATATTTTTCTTTTCCTTGTAAGTCATGTAATTTATGGAGTATTTTGACCGTTTAATAACCTAGAACTGTACACTGAAGATAGAAGATAACATCAAGTCACTGTCTTAGATCTTATTTCAGAGAAGTCCAGAAGATTAAAAAGAAGAAGAAATCTGGGTGAGAAAAATATTAGGGTCTGAAAGCTTCATCTTCTAACCTTAAGAGTCTTGGACAACACGCTTTGGTAGTTCAAACTAGATAATGACAAGAACAAGAAACAAGCATGAAAGATACATCACCCTAGGTTCTCCCAAATACAAATCAATATATTACCCTCTGAGATATATTTCAGTGGCCATTAATCAGGCTAATCTACTCTTAAATCCAACTTTCCACAGAGATTCTTAAAGACAAAACAGAACAAATATAACATTCCAAAAAAAAAAGAAAAAGGCATCAGAATTGCAAAGAAAAGAAAAAAGGAAAAAAATAGTATACAATAAAGCAAAGGAAATAGCAAAGTACAGCAAAAATGAATCTACCTCACACCAGAAAAAGAGAGAAACAAACAAACAAAAACATAATCGCTTCTTCAATACTCAAAGCGTTGAAAGTGAAATCAAAAAGCGCATCTTCCACCAACTAAAAGCAAAAACACAGACAAAACAACAAAAGATACACCAAATGCAGCCGACTTACGTCGGATTCCGGCAACCGATCTTCCAGAAAACCGCATAGGACCACTGATTTTCAACGCAGATACACTTGAGAGCTTCTTTCAAGAACCCCATCGCCTTCTGCGACGAAATCTCGAAAAAGATAAAGTGAACACAGTAAAGTGAAGGACAACAACAACAACAACAACAACCAAAGAACTTCAGTGCCGGAATCTGTAAATACTCCGGCGAAAAGACTGTCGCCTAACTCCCACGGCACGATCCTCTTCCTGCCTGTTTAGTTCTGACACCACTACTCCTCTTTCTCGCCGGTTCCAAATTTCCGATAATCAACTTCCGACTACCCATTCTCAGGCAAAAAAAGCCGTAACAAGTAGATAAGAAGAGAGAAGAAGAGAAATCTGAACAAACGAAACCCTATGAAACAGAAAAGTAGGGTTCCTTCTCAAGAGCCTACACAAAGCCACAAGCTCTAATCTCGTACTCCACCATGATTTCCTCCATCTTCACTCTCTATCAATGGAGAAAATCTGAACTTCAAACTTAAAAGAAAAGAAAATTCTCCAAGTTCAAGGAACTTCTGAACTTGTTCTTCTCTCTCTCTCTCTCTCTCTCTCTCTCTCGCTCTCTTATTTGGTGAGGTCGCCTTCGCTGCTTCGCTTTCTGGTTATCTGATTCTCTAAGATGCTGGTGTCGCGAAAAAAAAAAATTTCAACCTATTAAATCCCAAAGCTGGGGCGACGGGTCTTGAACAAAAGGACATGATTTTTCTAAAATTTACAGAAAATGCCACTCAATTTTTGTCGTTTTTCGGTTTTTTTCCTTCGGTTTTGCTTTCGAACTTTGGTAAAGACAGAAAATGTTAGAAGCCAAAATGAAAACAATGTGACGCGCGGTAGTGGGAATGACAGACTTGCTGACGTCATGATAATTGCCCTTACTTTTCTCCGAAATTACTGAAATAACCACTCTTTTTTTTTTTCTTTCTTTTTGGGTGTTTAATTTTGTGTGGTAGACTGTTGTTTTGATGACATGTCAGTTATTGTCCTTAACTTTACTTTTTAAATAACCCCTTTTTTCTGAAAAATTTTGTTGGTCTTGATGTTTCTTTCTATTCTATCTCCCCTTCTACTGGTGTCAATTGATTGGATGGATTTGGTTTGATTTCTATGTGAATTGAATTTTTTGGATATGAGAATAATGAAATCGATTGGATGGATTTAGTTTGATTTCGATCTGAATTAACTATTTTTGATATGAGAATAATGAAATCGAAATCAAATCAATAAGCAAATTTCAATTTCAGTTTAATTCGGATTTTGATTTTGTTTTAATTTCTTATATCAGTTTGTTATTATGTTAGCTTTGTACACCTATGCCTTAGTTTGGTGGTTTGCAGAGCGCTCAATGGACTATCTACCTAGGGTGGATTACTTGGTTAACTCTTCTCAAGTGCATCAGTGTTTGATTTGTACCAATTTCCCCCTATTGAATCCTATATGGATTTGTACTTGATTCCTTCGTATGTATACTATGTAATGGCCATAGGCCCTTGACCTTGAACCCCCCCCCCCAAAAAAGGGTCACTCTTGGTTTTGATTTATCATACAAAAATTATGCAAATTTTATGATTTTTAGACTGATTTCAGTTTTTTACTGGTTTTATTTTGGTTTCCATCCAGGTTTTGAATCAATTTGATTCGGTTTGATTGTTTGGCCGGTCCCAACTTCATTTTGACACCCCCTACCCATCTAAAGGCCTTCAACTACCTTCTTTTTTTTTTTTAACAAAAAAACACTCCCTTATTTTTTAAAATATTTAAATGGAAGAAAGAAATGAATACTAGCGGGTTCCAATGGAATTAGGTATATTAGCGGTTTAGTGACCGTTAGATAAAAAATAAAAGATCTCAACCGTTTATAATCGTTGTCCTACAAAACCTAGTCCATATGGTCATTCCACTGTCTTCTTTCCTCATCTTCTTCTCCCTTGGAAGCCCCTCATGTTGAAGTTCCATGCCTTAATCGAATCCAAATAAACACCCATACCCATCTTGTGTTGGTTTGACTATCTTCTTTTTATGCTGATCCATTGTTAAGAAAACTAAACATTCACTCAACATTACCAAAAATTTCAAACATTCTAATACTAGCTCACAATGTACATGGAAACTGTGCCTATGTCTCCTTCCTAGCCTTGAATAACCCCATTTGGATTTCAATCTAACTTCCCCTGAAACTCCACTACAACATATCAACTATCATTTCTAAGATGACTCATGATTACAGTACTACATCATACTTCAATCTGTTGCTATTTCCACATCACAGAAAGTGCATCGTCGCTTATGAGAGTATTCACATTTTTTCTGGGAAGCATGAAAAAAACTTGCCCTATAGAGAACAAGATTAGTTAACAAGCTCGTACCTCCGATCTGTTCAATCTCTCAGCCAAATTAGACTAAAAAATTCATTTAAAAAATTCAAGCAACTTCTCAAATAACTCTAACAGACATTTGAAAATGAATCTGAAATCCCTGAAGCAGCAGCAACAGCAAAAAATCCAATATATCTGGTGGAGATGATCGAGTTGAGATGAACAATTTCCATTTAGTTTGTACGTCATTGCCAGAGATGGAAGGGGAGAGGGAGAAAGGCGGAAAGAGTTGCACTCATCTGATTCAGTCCATCTTTCAATATCGAGTTTTAGAAGAAGGAAAACGGTCCAATAAATAAGAAATCGTTTGGGAGATTTTCAAAGGGTCCCCGATTTGCTATCAAAAAGCGGACGGTTTTGAAAAATACTGCTCCGGTGACTGTGTTGCAGAATTTTTCAGGCCAGAGAAATGGAAGGGAGGCGGAGTCGAAATCGGAGTCGAAGACGAAGAGGAAGGTGAAAGGTCGAAGAAGAAGAAGAAGAGGAAACAGTGGAGCGACGGTATTGATAGCGGTTTTGTAGGACAATAATTATAAACGGTTTAGATCTTTTACTTTTCATCTGACGGTAACCAAACTGCTAGCATTCCTAATTCCATTACATTTCGCTAGCATTCCTAATCCTCTACTTAAATGAATTTAAAAAATAAAAATAAAAAGGAATTTTTTTTCTAGTCCAGCAAAAGCATAAAAGTTACAGTAGGTGGGTTGGTGGGCGAGCCACCTAGGTGTAGGTGGTTGGATGAGAATATCCTAAGATAAAAAAAAGCCCAAAACCAGCCAGACAAAGATGTGGCTGACCCCATCTGATGAACGGCTGAGATTAAGTTATAGGTGGGGCAATATCTAATCCTAAAATATTTAACGATTCCAGAGGGGTGACACAACATTTTAGAACCGTTAGATTGACATCCAATGTAGTGCTTTTCTACCTTTTTTTTTGAGAGAAGGCCTGTGACCCTAGGAGAAAAGAAAGATCTAAGGTGCTGCTCCTAAAAGAATAAACAATATCTACACTTTGTTGACTGGATAGATTTACACAATAAAAGATATTGGAGACATAGAAAGGTGGACGGGACTCACGAGTACTAGTTGGCTACACATGAGTCGTGTTTGTTTGTTTCTTTTTCTTTATTTATTTTTAACTAATTTCTCTCTTTTTTCCTTTTCCATTCCCCCTTGCAAGAATATAGATCTGTGAAAGATTCCTATGGAATCCAAGCAAAATCTCTCTCAAAATCTCTCTCTCTCTCTCTCTCTCTCTCTCTGTTAATTGAAATGAGGGTTTATAATGGAAAAATGTAGTGAAATGTATTCTACAATACTAATCCTAAAAGCTTCTTGTTGCACAAAATTGAACCATTAAAAGCAGATCATCTTGCCTTTTTATTAAATCTTTTTGGATATTGTAAACACTAAATTTTTGAGATATTTTATTAGGGAGAAGAAAATTCCCTTAAATATATATAATTAATAAAAATAAAAAAAAAACCAACAAATTTGGGTTCGCATTTGGAAAAATCCCATCTCGCTGGCAAAAAACCAAAATTTTGCTGACGAAAATCCTATCTCACTAGCAAAATGGAGTTTCGTCAGCAGGAAAATTTGGATTTCACCGGTGAAACCCCCAAATCTTGTCAGCAAAATCTCAAACCACAACTAAAAGTAAATTGCTCCAAAACTTAGGAAAAGACGATTGAAAATCATTAAAATTCAAGAAAATACTGTTTGAGTATAAGGCATATGCCAAGGAGATGCCCCAAAAAGTGAAAAAATATGACAGCGCCCTTGAGCTCAAAATTTTTCCTCAAATTCAAAGAAAACATGGAAACTCTGCAGAATTTGTCCCTCTCTCCCCCACCCTTCTATTTTATTTAGTAACATATAGTTATTATGCTCAGATTCCTAAAAATAATATAGGATTTTACGTTTTTCGCCATTATAATGGCAAAATTTCTGTAAATAAATATATAAATTTCTTTCGTGGTAATGGAAAATTTTATATAAGAAAGATAAGACACTCATTCACCTCTATCCAGTTATGTATGCTACGATATAAAAATTAGTATACCCAAAAGTAAAAACAATTGATATATAGTACTATAAATATGTCAAGCTATTGTTTGCACCTAAACGATACACAAAGAATTTTTTTTTTTTTTTTTTGGTAGAATACACCAAGATGTTAGTATGCACAGATGCAAGAAATTATAGGATTGCTACTCCAAATCTAAAACATGATATATTATCATTCAACTAAGGAAAAGATATGTGTATTAATGTTTCTTCTCACCCACTGTGAAAAGAAACTTTCATATTATTATTTTTTTCCGTTAGTATCATTAGAAACCATCATCAATAGAAAAGAAAAAAAAAATTGTTTCTAAAATTATCAGTAAAGTAAGTTATAAAGTTTTTTTTTTTTTTTACAGAAATTTATAATGTTGTTCACTAATCATTCCCTTTATTAATATTATTTTACTGCCATTGAAATGAACAACTTAGATTGATTTAGAGCACCAAATCAGCTATTAATGGTGTAGATATGGTTCTAAACGTGAAGTAGAACACAAGCAAGTGGCAGAAATTTTTTAGAGAGAAAAAGGTAAATCGTCATTAGTATGGATGATTGTGTGTTAAGTTAAGACATAATAATCTTTTATTAAGAAATGATTTGCAATAATTGTTGTTGCTATTATGAATGACATTTTTTTTTTTCCAAAGGCTACCAAAGGAAATTGGCTTAAAACACCCAAAACTCGGTCGACTCAATCCGATTTTTAAGATCCCTGGTTGAAGTAGATAATGGAAGGAATCAATTTTTTTTCTTTGTTTTTTTAAATCTTTGACATAAGGGCTAGTAAATAATCTCACCGTCGTTTGAAAAAAAATATGATTCATAGGGGTTTGTTGTACACATAGAACCCTTTTTTTTTCTTCTCAATCTAATTCAATTTGTCACATGGAAAGTAAAGCTTTCATTGATGGCATTGTGAGAATAATTTTATGGATTAATCATTAAAAATGAAATTGTAAAGGTCCTACATATTGAATCATAGTATGAGAATGAGAAGCAATAGTACGAATATTAGGATAGCCTAGTGGTGGTAGCTTCGGCTTGTGGAGTCAGCACCCAGGTGTGAGTGTGTGTGTGTTTTTCTTATTTATTCTGTATCCACCCATAGGTTACCCAGATGGTTAAGGCAAACTGGGATTTGTGTGGATTAGATGCAATGTCTCAGGTTCGATTCCCCATCTGTGTATTTGCGATGATTAGTCGAGGTGCAAGATTTGCCCTATGGTTGGCATTTCTTGTGGCCCCTCTGTGGATCTTTTTCTTAACTCCTTTATGGGTTCTTTATATAGGTCATGGTACACCTTTTGCACTAAAAAAATAAAATAAATTAAAATAAAAAGAAAAGGAGAGCATCTTCAATTGTAGGTATCGCCGAAAGACTGATGAGTCCACCGAGGTCAAGGACTTCAAGAGAGATGAGAAGTGTTATGGAAGGAGATAACCAGCCTTTCATTTGGGTTTGAGCAATGAAATCACTGGTGGATAAGAAGTCGGGTAGATAAGTGTTGGCCAACCCACTTATCTAGTCGAATGGAAGTATCGACGTGAATTGCAGCCTTGAAACTAGTCAAGGCTATTAGATCTTTGAGTTGCACTCCTTACCTAATATCCTTTTGCACTCTATGGTGGGAATGAAGATTATGATGACAAGAATCCAGAGCTTGCTGCCCATAATTGTCTGCTAAGTGGTTCTTCCTTAGGTGATTTCTCTCTCTCTCTCTTGAGAATTTTTTGGTTCTTGTTTAATGGAAGCCATAAATGTTTGTTGCCTTCTTGTTGTCAATGGTGTCATTTATATCAATTTGGTGTTACTCAATCCATAACATGTTTTTCTTGACATGATAAATTCTGATACGGATAAAATAAGTAAATTACTCTTGGATTGAAGTATGTTTTTTAATTCTAATAGGCATTTTGAGTAGTTTTCTGCTAATTCTCCCCCCTCCCTTTTTTTTTTTTTTTGGCTAGTGCAATGACAATATATATTCTGTAGTATGTACGATTTATTTTCAGTATGTGGTTATCAAAAAGCCTGGGATAGATGGTGAATGTCAATAATATACTGATATTTTTAAATGAAAATTTTGTGGAATTCATGAATTGGAGGTATTTAGTTACATGAAGCATGAGATAAGTAGCGTACTTGATCTTTGTATGTATTACAATCATCGTTCTGGAGGGGGAAAAGAGAATGTGCTTGTAGTCCTTCAGGCTTTGCAGTTGAATGCTCCATTATTTTGGACATTTATGTGATCCATATTTTTGCAGAGCTGGTTGGCTGGTGCTGATCCAAAATTCCTATTACTAAACCCCTTTTTTTGCTAGTCATGGTGAAAGAAAGGGTTCTGTAATGGTTTTCATTAGAGAGAAAGTTGTACATGCCACCAATGGCAACAGTGCTTGCTGTTAACAAACTAAGGTGGAGGACCTCTAAGTTTGTTGTTTGTTCTTTGAAATAATTCTCTTTTATATTTTTTCAACATAGTGCATCTTTTAATGGCTGTTTTGTTAGTATTCCATTTTGTTACGTCTCTTTTAACAGTAAATTCAATGCAACTTCCCCTTCGTGAGGGCGAGACTGGCTGGTTGGGTTTGGGTTTGGGTTTGCCCAAACCTTAGTGGTCAGTTTATCCAAGGTTAGCATCTTGGATGCCCCCTTATACTCAACAAATGGCCCCTAAAAAGGTCGCAATAGGATGAGTTGAACGTACATTGGTGTAAAGAACTGATTCAAAAATGAATCATGAATTCTTTCTTTCGCAAACCATTATTTAATGTTTTGGAAAGGCTCAAGTTGTGTTCGTGGCAGAGGTAGCTTGTCTCACTCGCCACATAAACCAGAACTAGCGAACATTTCATCTTGTTAATTGGAATGGACTTTGTATTCATATGTGAAATGGGGCTGGAAGCAAGGAAGATCATTTCTTACCAAGGAAAGAGGCACTTGCAAGTTGCCAAAGCTTGCTTGCACGTTTCATCTTGTCAATTGCAATGGACTTTGTAGCACTTTTTTTTTTTTTTGCTTAAGATAAGCAATGAAAATTTATTAAAGGATGAATGGAATAATACAAACGGCAACAACAGAATGCAGGTCACTACCTTATATAAAACTTAGCTTTCCTGGGTTTTGGAAAAAAACAAATGGCACAGGGAAGTTAGATTAGTCGCTGCTGTTAAGTGTAGTATATAAATCTCACAAGTAATTCCTCTTGTGTTTTTGGACATTCTTTTTCTTTATCATTGAAGAATTTGTATCTAATTAAGAATTCATCAAAATCCTGTGAAAGTACATCATTCTCCTGTAATTTCTCTCTTTCCTTCTATTGATCACTAATTTGCTTTTTTCATAACCAGGGAAGCTGTTATTTGTTGCTTGGTTTTCATTGACCAACCATACCTTAGCTACAGATTTTTCCATGTCATGAATCCTAGCAACAGAAGAATCTATTGCCAAAATTTCTTTGCGCAACCAAGAAACATACGGTTTTTTATGTATAGCCAAAATCTCCACCATTCCTTGGGGAGTCATTTCCATCATTTTGGTCACTCTGTCAAAATTGTAAGTGGGGAAAACTATTCAATTCTTCAATCTAGTTCCCTGCAGCATTGGTTTAAAAATTGGCAGGAACTAAGAAAGCATAAACTTACTACAAGCACTTTTGGCAGAGCTGTTGGGTTCTGGCCAGGCTAAAGAGTCCAGCTTTGGAAAGAAAAGCTTGGGGCAATTAAGCCTTTCACTGGGAACCTTGCTACATGTTGGAACAATATAAAGGAAGAGGAAGCACTTGAAACTTATAAGCTTATAACAGGAAACAATGTCTCATTTCCTCAATTTCAGATCCATAATAAGAAGAATACTGAAGATGAATGGATCGCAGCTTCCCCTCATGGGGTGGTCTACCAGGTTGTTTGTGGTTTACCTTCCAGTGGGGTGCTGGAGATTAAGTGCCCATTTTTTGGTGGTGACATGCAGAAGGCTTTCCCATGGAAACGAATCCCTCTTTACTGCATTCCACAAGCTCAGGGATTAATGGAGATATTGGATCGGGACTGGATGGATTTCTATGTCTGGACTTCTAACGGAGGCAGTTTATTCAGATTAGAAAGAGATGTAGGGTACTGGATCCTTCTGAAGGAGGCTTTATCTAATTTTTGGTGGGAGCATGTCCAACCTGCAAGGGAGCTCTGCAGTAAGTCTCAGATCACAGATCCTCTTATTCAGTTGAGATCACTCGTGCCGACACCAAGGCATAGACTGTGTCCGGCCATTGTTTATGCTAGCAAATACCTTGTGGATGATTCCAAGTTATTAATGCGAGAAATTCATGGAAAACTTATAAATTGAGGTATCATTGAATTTTCATGTGTTGAAAGTTGAAACATAATTGAGTTGTGATTTCTAGAGATGGAAGGATGTTTATAACACTTTCTATATGTTTGGCGAAATCGAATTGATTTCATTGAGACTATCAAGCAACTACATAATGGAGAGGAGAGGCGACAAGTTGGATAGGGAATGGTGGGTGGGTTGTTGAGAATAGGACAAATGGTTTTCACCTTGTTAATTGAATGTGGAATTGGCTTCTCTATGTCAGTTACTGAAGGATAAAAAATTTGATCTAATATGAATGGTTTATGATGATCTAGATGAATTGTATATGAAGGGCAAGGTTTCCAATTTTAAAAAAAATGGGTAAGAAAATAATTTGGTTGATCTTACTGTAGATTTCAAAGTTGCATCAGCAGTCACTTTGGTGGAGGGGGTCCTTGATGCAAATGGGTGTCAGGACTCGGGAGAAGGAGAAATGGAAAAAGGTTTTCACCTTGTTAATTTAATGTGGAATTGACTTTTTGTTGCAAGCTACTAGCTAGAGGACAAAATTTTATACAAATGGGATGTGATGGGCAATGTTTCCTATTTTTGCAAAGGGATCAGGAGATAATATATTTGATCTTTCTAGTAGTGTTCGAAGTTGCATCTAGTCATTTTGATGGTGTGATCCTTGATGGAGAATGAATATCAGGATTGATTATGACAAAAGTTTGAAGTGACGACTGTAAGTTACCATTTGTTGCTTAATGTTTATCAAAACTTATTCCTCTGCAGAAGTATGTTAAGCTAGGTCTTGAATTACATTGTACAATTGTCCTGATACCATATAATCTTGTACATGCAACTGGGTGGGGTTGGGAACCATCATTATATAGCTGCTTACATCCTTCAAGGAGATCTCTAAACCAAAGCATTATTGGACTCGATCATTCTGGTTCTTTATCTGCAAAAATCTTCCAGAAGTCATAAAAATGTTTTGCTAGATCAAATGATAAGATTAGCCCAGAGACAGTTTCGGATTTTGAGATCTCCTAGTGGTGACAACTTCCAACCCATTTGCATGTATTCCATGAATTCAGAACTTTAGTTGGGTGTAAAAGTCCTTTTCTTGAATCTGTTTTCCTGTCACTACTTTTTTTCTCAAAAAATAATTAGTCTTATCTTGTATTTTTGGGATCTTCATTTTTTTTTTTTTTTTTTGACAGATAGGCCCCAAAGAGAGTTGAAATCATGGCCTTTGAATTGTGAGGTGTTGGTCCTTGCCAACTGAACTACACCCTTGGGTAAAAATCTTCAGTTGTGTCGGTACTTCCGTGAAGTTTGTAATGTTTCAAATAAATGCAGCTGATCTTCCATCCAGTCATAAAGATGGATTGTTCATACCAATTGTATATCGAAGTCAATTTACCAAACTCCAATCTTGGAACCTTTTCTATGATAGCTCAGGCCATAGCTGATTCATTCTTCAAATTAATTTACTTGCAAACTATCCAATAGAATTCTTGTTCTGCAGACAACCTTTTTAGTTTGAACTGCTTTTGTTGAAATTGGGTCAAATACTTCACAACTTTCAATGTGTTTGGTTTTGTAGTAGCAAGTTTTACTGGAAATTATATTTTGAACCTTTTAATTCTATTTACTTATTTTAATTTGAGCTAGACTGAAAATTGTGATCTACTTGTGTTTTTCTGCAGGCTCTTAAAATGGATGGCGGACTACTATAGAATTTGCACAAAGATAGGTCTTGATAACATTTCAAGAAACACGTTTCTATCATTTCTATGTCCAAAAATGATAGAAATGGAACAAAAAACGTTTGACAAAATTGTTTCGTTTCACTTGTTTTCAGAAACAAAAATTGAAATTTCTACCTATTTATGGTTCTAGAAACGCCCCAGATGAAACAAATTGAACTTGTTTTTGCGTTTCTAGAAACAACTACCATCAACAAAACAAGTTGAACTTGTCTCGCGTTCAGAAGAACTCATTGCAGAATGAACTCATCCTTGCCACCACTCTCACTGAAAACTAAGTTGGTGGAATTTGTTCTTTTTTATTGAGTCTTTAGGGTTTTAGCTTCTAATGATTGGATAATTGAAATATTTCTCCTAGAATTTGACAATCTTAAATTGAGATTTGACAAACTTCGGTGAAGGATTTCACTCATAAATTTTGGTACATAATATATTATCACTATTCATAAACTAATCTCCCCTATCTCAATTTGTAGAGCTTTAATTTGTTACTTTTTTATCTGGCAATGTGTACTGTGAGTCTGATGTATCAATCCCCCCACCCTCCCCCTTTCCCCAATTTTTTTTGTTTTTTGGTTTTCTTCTTTGGTAGTTTGTTTCATATAGTCGTTGAAAGGAAAGCTTTTGCAGGATCACTTGAAGCAAAGGCAACTAGTTTTTGAAAATCACTGTTCAAGAGGTTGATGCAACCGTAAGCATTCTACTTGAAATTTTTTCGTTCTACAATTAGTCTTCGAACTTTTGGGGAGCATATCAAATCTGGTAGAATTCTTCTGCAGGAAAATTGATCAGTGTCCTTGTCAATACCCATATACCAGAGATTGCCTCTCAAAAGAGATCTTAAAGATTCCTTGCTATTGGACCAAATCAACACTGGCAGCCAGAGGTTGATTGAAAAGGAAGCCCAGCCATGTAAATGACATTGTTATTTTGTGCTATTTGTTCGACTCCGTGGAGCCAGACCACAGCCATATCCAAAGACAACTTAACACATGGTACAGGACGATGGTGTTAGGTTACTCGAAGCTCAGCTAAATCGATTATGTGTTTCACAAGAAAAGCTCGTTCTAGGTTCAAAATCACTGGTAAGCTACATAAAACCAAAGCCGCCGAAAAGAACAGGGCACATAGCCAAGATCAGGAACCCAGCGAGAAGAAACTGCGGCATTTCTTCACTTCTGATCCCCTTTCTCTCTCACTCTCCCGACAACCCCACCTGTAATATATCAAACGAAACCAAAAAATTCAGAGATGAAAATCCATGTCCGTGTCTTTCTGCATCTTTGAAGCACATAAATACAAAGGCTACAGAGTCAACTAAGAAGACGAAGCGCAACTGAGAAACCCAGAGAGAGAGAGAGAGAGAGAGAGAGCTCTTCGACGACAACAAGCGATAAACACAATGTAAGTTCCAAAATTGGATTACGTTTTGTATAAAATTTTAACAGTATGTGTCTCTCATCGTCTTCTCCCAGAAATCCAGCAAGGGTGGCAGCGAAGGCGACGGAAGCGTCGCAGGTGGTGGTGGTGGCAAGGATGAGTTCATTCTGCGATGAGTTCTCTTGAACGCGAGACAAGTTCAACTTGTTTCGTTGATAGTAGTTGTTTCTAGAAATGCAGAAACAAGTTCAATTTGTTTCATCTGGGGCGTTTCTAGAACCATAAATAGGTAGAAATTTCAATTTCTGTTTCTGAAAACAAGTGAAACGAAACAATTTTGTCAAACGTTTTTTATTCCATTTCTATCATTTTTGGATATAGAAATGATAGAAACGCGTTTCTTGAAACGCTATCAAATGGGCCTTTGGTAATACCTCTCATTTTTGTGCCCAAGAAATGAACCAATCCAAAATATCATCTCAAGATGGATATCAAGTAATACCTTTTACTTCATTCCCAAGATGGTCTTCAAGGATAAAAAATTAAATTGTTCCCTGTAAAAACCTCAAAACCTCCTCTTCCCTAAAACCTAATATCAGTTTGCAAAGGAGATAATAGCTGCTCTTGCCTTCAGCTGGACAACGAGCTTCGCCGTTGTTCCCTCCGGGAAGCCGACCTTGCCTCTACTCCTGAAACCCTCTGAACTCACCCCGACATTCGCTTTCAGATGATGAGAAGAATACCCTGCAGCAGTCGAGATTCTGATCTTTCAGGTAGGTATATCCCTCCCAGATAAAATTAGAAAAAAATCGATGCTTCTTCTTCCTTTCTCCTCAATGTTCGCTGCTTCTTCTCTTTGTTTTTTTCTTTTTCCTTTTATGGGCCTATAATGGATGTGCGCAGTGTTCTTCTTGGGATTTTTGAGTTCAGGAAAGGGAGAGACTTTACCCCCCACCCCTACGATAGCAAACTAAAAGCCAATTAACAACAGCAGGCTCTCAGTCTCAGTTGAGTTGCTGCTTTGGTTGAGGTCAGAATATCGAAATCCAAAATTATACCCCCGTTCAGGTGCCTTAATTAGAGAAGAGCCGTTGAAGATAATAACTACGCAGCCTCGTTTGATAGAAATTTTTTAGTTTCGTTCCAGATTTGAGAGGATTCAATAGCTACTTTATTTCTTCTCTCACAGTTGGATTCTGTTTGGATTTTTATTATCTCATTAAGCCAAATGCATCTGCAAATTTGAATTTCTGAATAGTGAGAATCTCTATCATATATTTGTACAACCCAATTGACCATAAATGGATTTCGAAGTTCATTGGTGCTAAGAAAACGAGCCAAAAAGAGTAACGATGAAGAAATCGTGAATGATCATCTGTGTTTACTTCAAACATTTCTCGGTTGGCCCAACAATGTTTGTAAGATACTCTTAATTCTATTCCTTCACCCATCTCCACCTATCTCTCAAACAACATTGCCCTCAACAGATTAACTCAGATACAGACTATATGAAATCCACAAAAACAGACTGAGAAATCCATCCTGATTGAATCATTAAACTCTGTAGAGGCAGAAAATGGCGACAGATTAATTGAGATAGAAACCCATCTCCTACATTCTCTTAAACAACATTTTTGGACAAACTCATAGAATTTTCTTAATCCTATTCATTCACCCATCTCCTACATTCTCTTAAACAACATTTTGGACTAAAGTCGAGCAGATTAATTGAGACAGAGACCAAATTAAATCAACCAATCAATATGAAACTTATGTTCATTTACATTCTGACTCACCCATTATTTCTTATGACCCATTATTTAATGTCCATTCCAAATTTGAGAGGATTCCTCTTCAGATTATGGGATCTCTACAAAGGGGGGAATTGTTTTATCCATAGGCTTTGAGGACACCAGGAGAGGTTGGGAGTATAGAAAGCTGTTTATTAATTTTTGGGTCCACTACTTTTTTTGATGAAGTTGTCCCCTCATCCCACTTCTCCCCCCCCCTTTTTTTATTTATTTATTTATTTAGAGAACATTTTATTGTTGGTTATGCACTGTGTCTAGGAATCCTATTAATTTTGCACATCTTATTGTTAAATATTAGGTTACTTTTATAATGGAAGCATGTCATGCCTTTGAATATTTTGTTCTTCTGCTACTCGTTGTGAACTAAAGGATAAATTCTTGAATTTATCTATGCATAAGTACTTTAATTGTCATGACCTTTCTTGTGGGATGTATTGTACTAATGTAATGTTAATATGCTTGATAGGATTTATCCTTTACATATTAATGAGCGAAAATCTGAAATTTTAGTTTGTAGTGCAGCAATAGTGCAATGGCTAATAACCAGGTGGTTGCAAAGGAAAATAATTTGAATTCCATATTTCTTGAAGTTCTCGCTTTTTCATGTCATAATGACAATGGCTTCTAATTATTGGCTTTAATTACTTCACATGTTATCAACTCTCTTCTATAAGCTTCCACTTTACCTGCATAGAAACACACATCATCAATAAGACATCCAAAAGCAGTACAACACCAATTTGATGAGAGTAACATAACCCAAAGACTATGGCTGCATTTGGTTTGAATTCTAGTTCCCAATTCTGGCCAATCTCAGAATTGCAATTCCGGCTCCAAATCTAAAAATCGAAGAAATGCATTTGGATGCACTAGTTGCAAACTTCAATTATGATACCTAGAATTTGAGAATTATGTTTGTTGGCATAATTCTGCCACTAAGAAATTCTCAACAGCTGATATGGTATATGAGCTCATACCATAGAACTATGTCAATAAGCATTGTTAATGAGCACAAATAGCTCGTTAACTCGGAAAATAACATTGTTCATATTAGACTATTAGTTCATGCAATACAACCGGATATGTTCATATAAACCATTCCAATCCATCATACTTTCTTCATATACATAGGTTAATGAGTCTCTATCCCTGACTTGAGCAGTATTAGTCACGAACAAACCCCCCTCCACTTCAATATGGACTCCATCCCGGTCTGATATCTATGCATATTAGATGTTACAAAACAAGAAAAGTCTGGCGGTACAGATTTTACAACAAAGCATATATAGTCAAGGCTAAGAATCCTTCCTATGAACTTAAAAACATTGCCCTCAGAGCTTGTAGGTCTAATTTTCACCTTAGCATAGTCGTCACGACATTAAGGTGACCAAAGGTGTTGGAGGGGGCTCAGACACAAGATGACACCAACAAGGCACCTCCGCAATCAAGGCTATCAAGGCACATATACACCTTGACAACTATGCACCCTAGGCTCAGAAACATATATAAGCCTTATTTTACTACTACTTTAGGGAAGATCCCAACTGGTACTACACGCATATTACAATAGAACCAATATAATGCCTAATTATCACAAGGCTAGAGGGCAACTACAAGGAGATAAATGGGTGGGTTGGTTCAGTTTGATAATTCTTATCTACGAAATCCTTTCTTCTTTTCCTAACTCTATAAGTTGAGTTTCTGAAAGGCATTCTTGTGTTGTCATTATTAGCCACAAAACTCATGGTTAATGTCGCTGTGTATAGAGCACACAACACACAGAGCATGACATAGTGGTGCCCTCTTGGGATTCCCTACTAATTCTGTTTTGTTACAATGATTTCACGAACAAAGTCTTTCTTTCAATTGTAGATCCCCAAAAGTTTATATTTTGAAACCATGGAGTTGTAGCTGATATAGAAACTGGTCTGGAGTTTTGCAACAAAGAAATTAAGTTAAGGGATAGTTCCTTCTATGGAGTTTTAGTTGATATAGAAGATTCAGAGTTTGGGAAGTTGAGCAATGCCATCAAGAGCCTTCCAATTATTGCATTGCTTCCCAAGTGGAAGTATTGTAGACTCAAAATTCCAATGATTGCTGATTTGAGAGTTGCTCCGATTCATGATAAGCTCCAAGAAAGTCGTTTGCGATGGCATGGCCATATTCAACAAAAGGCCTTGGGATGCACCCGTAAGGAGGAGTGATTTGATTCATATTGAAGGAACTAAAAGAGTTAGGTGCAAGCCAAAAAATACCATATAGAAGAAGCATTGAGGAAAGACATGCATAATTTAGGTCTCCTCCCAAGTATGACCTCGAATAGAGCTGATTGGAGGGTAAGGATCTATATAGCCGACCCTATTTAGGTGGGATTTTTCTGAGTTGTGTTGTTGTGTTCCTCCTCTTTAACTTCACTTTTACTATTATTTCCTGTCTTTGCTTGGATCCACGTAGCTGACCCCATTTAGTTGGGATAGAGCTGAGTGGCTGTTGTTGTTGAGGGGGGGGGGAGTGTAGCAATGAAGTGCACTAAACACCTCATGTAAATGACCCCAAAGAAATAAAAGGAATCAAACTCAGAACCACACAATTTCTGAGACAAAGGTTAAGGTTTGTGGAGTTGCATTTAAACATATTTATTGTAGTGTTATAATCTAGAGACCCACGTACGCATCATTGAATTAAGTTGCACTTATATGGCATTATTAGCAGTTACTACTACGCGTACATTATGTCCCCACTTAGGCATTTATGCCTCCCCACACCCTTTATAATTATAACAACTCTAAGAAAAGGCTATCATGCCTTGATCCCTGGCTATCATTGCCTTGATGCCTTCTTCTATTATAGCCCTTCCCAATCAACATTAATGGAGACTGTTGAGCCCTCAACGCGATCTATCCTTAAGTACCCTATTTTAGTGTTTTAGAGAGAGAGAGAGAGAGAGAGAGAGAGAGAGAGAGGTTGAATGCTCATGGGATTTGTATCTCCTTGTGCATGCGTATCTCCACATGGAGCTGTGATAGCTTTCCCTTCACATCATCATGAAGAATGATGGTTGGGTTAAACATATATTATATGGTATAAAAAGTTTGAAATTTCTACCAATGGGGTTGGTAGCCTAGTGGTGAAAATGCTCTCAATCCATCGCCACTCGGGTTGGTTGGTTGTGGGTTTGAGTCTTGGCATGTTCATTATCGTTCATTGGTCCTGCGGAAGCGTTGCTTGTCATACAAAGGCTTATCCTAGGATTATGATCACTACCATGGAGCATCCTTTCTAGTTAGAAAAAAAAAAAGATCGAAATTCTTTAAGCTCTTTAAAGAGTGGAAAAGACAGTAGGAATGATGGAAAGAAATAGCAGTGTAGTTGACTTACGACCCATGCACGGTGCACAATAAAGTCTTCTTCTTTACTTTTGCTCCTTTTGGCCCTTTTTCTTACTTCCTCTCTTTCTAAAAGGATAGAAGAAGTAAGTATCAACAGCTATATAAACCTATATAGGGCAATGTTTTTATGTTAGGGAGTGATCATATAGTAGTTTGATCGTCAAGGATTCTTAGCCTTGAATATAAAGGGAGTGATCATTCTAAAACTGTATGTCATATACAAGTTTGAGAGTGTTATGTAGTTACAAAACTAAAGACAGGTTGATTCAAGGCCAATCACAAAACATGGGACGTGACATCAGGTTCTCCACCTCTCTGGAGTCGCTCCATACTTCCAAAATACTTGAGTCATGATCCCTTGCTAGCTTTAAGCCTTTGAGGATGCTGCGGGAGTTTCCTTCAGAACTTTTTCCTGTCATCAGAAAATTTGCAGCAATTAGTACTATATTTCCTTGGAAAATAATAGCTGAAGCCAATCTAAACTCTGAATCTTGACATTGGTGATAGCAGTGCTGACCAATATCGGGAAATTTATATGAGGTAGAGAAGGATAGATTGTGAGATCTGGTAGGACTCATTGGAACAATGGGGTATAGAAGAGGAATCATAATGAGGAGGGTTGAGTTGAAGATTAGAGATCCATCTATTGATGAAAACCAGGAATGAGAAAGGATTATGCTTGCTCGTAAAAGAAATGGCTTAATTTCAGATGGATATTGAGTTTCCAAAAGAAATGCCACCAAGACTCCAAGGGAGAAGACCTGGAAACATGTTTAAGACATTGACAGAGTTAGAGGTACCATGGAAATAAACATATTTAGCTTTTTGGTCCAAAGAGACCCTAGTTAGGAAGTAAACACCACCATCAATCTTCAGCTAGGAAGAGGGAGAGAGAGCTAAAATTTTATTGACTAAAAGGGAGAGAAGGCATTCATTAAGAAGATCAATATTCCAAGTCATTTATCAAAATATCATTAACCTTAGAGAGATGGCCGAGAGACAAAACAATAGAGCATCTCCTTGGATTACGGAAAACTGAAACACATTTGCAAATGGACGAAGTTTCCCTTCACTTGTGACTGAATAATGGGACGATCTAGATGTGATCCCTATCACTCTCCTCCTCTTCCACCCCTGCCCCCATTGTACGTGGTCGTGATGGGCCACACTGAATGGGAGTGAATGGATTCCCTTTCACATTGGCCTTAGGAATACTCAGTCTTTTGTAAATTGTTACCAAAAAAAAAAGAAGAAGCAACCTCTTTTGAAGGATTGATTTATAAGTCATCTATGAGACTTTCCTATAGTTTTTTTCACTACTTCTTCATCAAGGATATCAAATGTGAAGCCCTTTGTGAATGATTTTTTTTCTTGGGTGAAACTTTGAGAATGATTCAATTCAAGCTCTCATTGTTTGAAAGGATAATCGAAGTTCTTGTCCTTTAATTTCATCATTGGTGAAAAATCAAAGGTTCTTACTCTTGTATCAAGAGTAAAAATGAAGAGACATTATTCACATTTCAATGGAAAGTTCTAGTTCATTTTAAAATTTTCCTTCTCAATTTTATGTATTTTTATAAACACTAATTTCGTGTTGACAATGCTCTCTTCATAATCTATGTTTGGCAGAAAGAACACTACCCGTTTGCGTTCCCCACTTCCAGATATAATAGAGCATGGAAAGACCATGCTGCCCCCACCCCACCATCCACTGACGATGTTGCCCTGACGCAGGGTAGTTAGTGTCTTTTTTTCTTTTATGGGTTGACACATTTACAGGCAGTTTTCTATTGTGTTGAATGTTGCAATCAAATTTCTTGGTTAATTGAAACGGAAATAAAGATTCCATCAATCGATTAGAAAAGTGTACTTCACCAGATTTAGTAAGGGTTTTAAGTAGTTATAAAATCGTGTTTACTAAAGTTCTATCTTCTTTTAACTAATTTCATTCTCCTTCCATTTACTTACAACATGACAGAGACATTAGCTAGTTTGATGGGTTTTGTTAGGGATGTCAAAATCCAACCCACCTGTTGGACTGATTGAATTAAACCGGACCCCAATCAGGGATGTTTCAGATTGGGGTTTTGGAGACCCATAAAAAACCGAGCTGACCGGTATCAATTGCCCTACCAGAAATTGGTTAAAAAAAAAAAAAAAAAAATCTTGCGAGTCTGGCACAAGAAACACCTAGACTGGTGCAAGCGCAAAAAGACCACCATGCTGTCCCTCTCAACTGTGCACTCCGGCTGCTCCTGCTGCTCCTCCCATTGGTTTGGGTGTCTAGTGTTTCCTACGCTAGACCGACCAGATTTTTTTACCCAAAAAGTTTAAGGAAAATTTAATGTCCAAGAGAGACCCCTGCACCATAGACACTGTCGACGTATAATGACCATTTTGCCCCTCCTGAGGGCACTCCCCTACGTCTGGGCATAGAGGACACTCTCGGAGAAAACAGTTGCCCAAGTTTTTATTCCTGTTCTGAGGGTGAACTGTATGTAAGACCGAAACAGGTTTAATAGTTTGATTTAGTTTTGATCCCATGGTAAACCAAAATCGGTTCAAACAGATTGAAATTGAACTGAACCGAATCGACCGATTGACAACTTTACTTTTTGTTGGAAATTGAGCCACATCTCCCTCTCTCATGTTAGTATGTGTTTACAAGTTAAAGTAAGGGATAGGATTCTTCTCATAGAGCCCAGGGAATCATACTGCCAAGATGAACTTGGGACATGTGTCCATGTCCTTCCAGCCATGAGATCACTCTCAGATCCTTGGTCTCTATGGAGAGGAGCCGGGTAAGTAGATCCCTTAGTTGAAATTTTGGGTCACACATATCCGGGACTCTAATCAACCAGTTGTGTATGCATTGGGATTGCTTCTTTCTACTTTTCACCCCAACAACATCACCTGAACCTCATTTTGTTATTCTACCCAAAAAAAAACACACTTTGTTATTAGATAGTACCCTTCTGTTTTTTTTTCTGTTATTGTCTTTTCACCACCCTGAGACTAATCTGTTATCTCATGTGAACCACTGATGTTACTGGTTGTGTCCTTGTATGATGGATACTTGTCATGACTCCATAAGGTTTTCTGTGTCATATAAGCTCAAATGAATCAGCTTCTGGGTTTCATTTTTTGCTTTGCCTGTGTGTTGTTATTTTTGTTGTTGGACTATTGTTCAGTTTATCTTTTCCACTTTTATATAAGCAAGACAAGAGAAGAGTAAACAAGTAAAGAAATAGGAGACAATCACTGAGTATGAACTGTTTGTGAAAAGTCCAAAGAGGAAGTTTTGGTTGTGGGCCTTCACAACTAGTTGGCTCTTCTTTTTTTTTTTTTTAATAAGATTGGAACTTTCCCTGAAAGTGACTCTGGTTTTATCATGAACCTTGATGATGGTAGGAGGAAGAGGGAACAGAAACCACTAAAGATTGTGTTGTCTCACATCATTTATAGGCCCTCTTCCATATGGGTATCGTATGGTGTGGTCCTCCTTCCTATTCGCTGATATGGGAGAAACAAAGGTAGTTGGGCTGGACAAATAGGCCCAACTGTTTCAATTGTAGAATTTTGAAGGAAAGTAATTAGAACTCTCTAGCTCTTCCCAAAAAAAAAATTCATGAGGTGATTGTAACCAGCTTATACAATTAGATAGCTTTTCTTTTTTCCTCTTTGAGTTATTACAATGAAGATGACAGATGCGTTGATTCTGAGAACTTCCTCTTAATCCTAGCCTAACGCCTATCTCTTTGTTTCTATAAATACCCACCTTCACTCTTTAAATGGTAATAAATGGGAGAGGCATTGACACCAGAAGTGTACGTTAAGGGGATCTCAACTATTTTACCTAGGATCTCAACTACATTAACTGAGTATTTGTTTATCAAAAATAATCCATTAATTGAGTATCATGAGGGAAGAAAAAAAAAAGCAAAATATCTTAATTTAATGTTAGAGGGTAAAGAAATATGAGAACTTCCTCTTAATCCTTTCCTCAGACCTATCTCTTTCTATAAATGAGAATGGATTTGTTGCTCGTATGATCACTTGGTCGTACAAGTGAGCATCTAATACCTGTTCAACTTTCTGCCATTGGTAAGGAGGGGTATATTTAGAAGCAAAAGGGACAGGTGTTGGATGTTTCACCCGTACAACCAGGTGATCATACATGCAGCGGATCCATTCTCTCTATAAATACCCATCTACACCTTTAGAATGGCAATAAATGGGACAGGTGTTGGCAACCGAAGTGTACGTGGAGGGGATCTCAACTCCATAAACTGAGTATTTGTTTACCCAAAAAAATCCATTAATTTACCGAGTATCTTTAGGAAAAAAAGAGCAAAATATCTTAATTTAATAATAGAGGTTTAAGCTAATTGAATGGTTTTTTTTTTTTGGGGGGGGGTTGGTTTGGGTTGGGAGGTAAACAGAGGTTGAAATGACGCATTAACCTATGAGGACCCCATGCTTCTTCCTTGGGGCTCCCACCCTCTTTGAAGTGGAAACGGTTTGTGGAGGTCAGAGAGATTATTTCTGCTCCAAAAGGATGTGAGAACACCCTTCCTTATCCAAAAAAGAAAAAAAGTGCTAAACTCAATTATATTACAAAATCCAAATAAGCCATGCATCCATGCCAATTATGAGGACCCTTTTGAATTACAGTTGTTTAATGTTGGAATTCAGATCAATTTTCCTAAGTTAACTGTATAGGAAAATATTTATTGGGTCACTTTGTATAGGATTTTGGAAATTAGATTTTTTTGTAAGTGCCAAGTTTCCAGTTTCCAGACTTTCTTTCAACCGGAGAAAAAAAATCAGAGTTCCTTACTGAGATTAGTTGGATTTTATGTTATAGCTCCAAAGTTGACTATAATTCTATAATAAAAATAAATGAAGTTCTCTAAATCTATCCAGATTATGGAGCTGTTTTATATGTTTATGTAATTTAGTTATCACTCAAATCAAGCCATTAAATAGACGGATAGAATCATCCAATAATTATAAAATCTTGAGATTATATTTGTTTGATGTGTATCAAATCAATATGTACTTGCAACTACATGAAGCTAACATTCACAAAACATCTATCACCAAACCTTATGATTTGAATCTAATGGCAGATCTACTTGAGGTATATAAATAATTTAATCCATAGTTATCAATGCCAGAAGGTGACCAAGGCGATGGAGGATGGTAAAAAGTAAAGGTGACGTCTTGTTACCTAGCATCCAAGCCGCTAGTCCATGCTGAGTCGCCTTATTGCCTAGGTGCCGGCTTGAAAACTATGATCTAATCAGATGAAAAAAAAAAAAGGTTGGGGTTTATTGGGTGTGAGCGGGGGTGGTGGCGAGGGCATGGGTTGGAGCTGAGTTTTTTAAAGGGAGGGGTGTTGCAAGTTGGGTGGGGAGGGTTAGGTTGCAGATCACGGGGGAGGGATGTTGCAGGCGGAGTTGCAGTTGAATTTTGTTTTTTATGTTGCTAACGACAGATATCTAAGCCTCAGCCACACAAGCGGAAGGTCTCCATGCGCAAAACAGGTTCTCCCTCATCACTTATGTTTATGGTTGGATTCTTCTACCTCAGTCTGTTCACTAATTTTGTTCTTGATTTTTAGTATGTATACCTTGTATTAGAACTTCATAGACTGCTGAACCTGCTTCCAAAGCTGAAATCTTGAATCTGAAGAGTTACTGGAAAGAGCGATTATTCTGTTTGTGCTTTATTTATTCTTTGTTGATTTGTGTTTTGACATTTGACCCTTTGCTTTTGTGTTCTCTAACGAGCAGCTAGGAATGTTGTTCGAACAAATTGAACAAACACATTTGCCAATGGTTGAGAGTTCAAAGCTGAATTCAATCATATCTAAAGTTTTTCTTGGGTGCTACTTTTGTGATGGTTAAATATATTATATTACCTCTTAAGAATTTTCACTTTGGACTCTAGATAGGTTGAGTATTTTGTTATTAGATGGTGAAAATAGCTAGAGGAGAAAGCCCTCCTCACCCCTCCCTCCACCTCAAAACACATCGAAGGATCATCCTTGAAGTGAACAGGCTGTGTTTGTTCGGATGAAGAACCTTTTGAAAGATAGGAAATGGAATCAATCTTGTTTTATTTGGTTGAAAATCAGGTAATCCAGAAGCTTAATTGAATAGATGCTTTTGAGGAACCTTTTCAGATTAAACTGGGCTAATAGACAGGGACCTGCATATCAATGGCCTTACTTGCAATTGGTAAGAGTGGTTCTGGGATTTTCTTTTTCCGTTTAAAGGTCAGAAGGTCTTCTTCTTTGTTAAGAAGATTCTCTCTCTTCTTTCATATCTGTTGTAGTTCCAACAGCATTGGGTATACTTATTTGGGGAGGGATTGGGGGTGATTGATGTCTTATCTGCTCTACCAAAAAAATGAAAAGATGTCTTATCTGTGGGTCTTAATGGCCTTGTTATTTTTGACTTCAATTTGTAGATGACTCAATATTCCAGTACTGATGAGTAATTGACATATTCTAGTTGCACCTTGAATGCTGGCTGTAACTGCCCTTAGAAATATTGTCATTGCTTTTGACTTGATTCGTTAATGTCAGGCGGGTTGCAGATGTACCCATCCCCAGATAAGTACAAAGAGCTCCAACATAATAAGAACCTAACCAACTAAGTCAACACAGACATTAAGGCTGTCGGCTTGAACAGTAGGCACCCAACAGCAGAGTGTAATACAAATATGCTCTGGGTAACAGTGATAATACTGACTTAATATGCCCACAACAGCTACTGATATAGGTAGGATCTGACCTAAATAATACACTGAAGTCGGGACAGATTTTCAGGCACAGAATTCTGGAAATTATGATCAAAATAGAAAATCAGTAACTCACAAATCCAGGCTCAGAATGGCCTGATCTTCTGTTCAAGTGCAGCTTATGTAGGGCCTAATAAAACCCCAAAACCCTGGCTGGAACTGATGAAGGATCTCAGAGGTATGAGGTTTCTTGATTTTAGGTCAAAATAGGGCTGAATCTGGAGATTTTGGATAACTCAAGTGTCCCTTAGGATGGCCTTGATTAGTCTTCAAAAGATGGACGGGGTTGGGAGATCTTGGTGATTGAACCCTGCCCAGAAAGCTCACCTCCAAGGCTGCAGCAGGTTGCTTATGACTTCAGATCATCAACAACCAACAACTGATGTTGAGGGCTTATAGAATAGCTCCACCAGATCTCAGACAACAGGTTTTAACACTCAGAAAATAAAGTAATTCAGAAAAGAGAAGAAGACAGAATCGATGGATAGGTGTGGGTGGGATAGGCTCTCTCAGCCTTGGGCCTCTCACCCTCACCCACAGCTATCTCAGCAGTTGACACAAGTCTTTCTCTTATCAAATCGGAAAGCAATAGCTCACAAACTTCAGTAATTCAATCCCCCAAAACATTACAATTGATGGGCCTTTTTATAGCTGAAGCCTAAGTCTTAAAATAGAAAAGTACATGAAAAAGGAAACTTTGTCTTCCTTGGCCTAGAAAAATGACAAAATAAAGGAAAAACTTCTAAACAAATAACTTCCTAACTGCTTTGCTTGCTTTCTAAGAGATGATCAAACTAAGAAATAGAAACAACTCCTCCTAGAAGATGCTGATTGACCCCTCTTCCTTGTGGCTGACTTGATCTTCAAATAAGACAAGTAAACAGCTAAAGCCCAAATCGATAGAGAGGATTTTTAATGCTTCTAGAAGCTGGTTCTTTTGGCTCGATGGACTGACTTTATGGAGGCTTGATTGGCTTGGCTGGCTGGCTGGATTAATCAAACCAAGGACTTGATTGAACCAGCTGCTGGCTTGAATGGCACAACCTACATCATTTGTTGGAGGAAATTTGTCATTTATGTGTCTATGAAGTCAGCTAAGTAGTTAGTCCTCGCACGACTTCCTTTAGGATTAGTATACGAGTAGGTTGTGGTAAATCTTCTCCCTTTTTTTATCTGTACATTTTTATTCTTATTTTAGTTTGCTTTTAGGCTGTTGATCATAGATGTCTAAGCTGTGAACCTGCGATGGGTGCTTCTTTTGTAGTGTTATGCCCCGATCTTTGGGAGGAGTAGAATGAGTAAAATCATAAGGAGAAAAGTTTCATTTACAGCTGTGCATGTTACGCGGTTGTACTTGAACCCTTGGATCAAACCCCTTTGAAATACAAAAAACACACCCCTCCTGCAGGACAAATCGTATGATTGCCTTAACACTGGACCCAAATCATAAATTGTTAAGACCAAGTTCCAATCCTATCAAAGTTGGTGGAAGAAATTTATTGTAATTTTTTTGTCAATATTCCATCCTTCACAAATTCTAAGAAGTTAGTTTTTCTAATTTCTTCTCTAGGTGGGGAGTTTATGGCGCTAATTGAAAAAAAAAAAAGAAAAGAGAAGGTTAAGAAGTCAATGGTGGAAATTTTGTAGTGAAAATTAATAACGATATAAGGTTGAGATACATGAAGTACAACAGTTAGCTGACCCCATTTAGGTGGGATAACGCTTAGTTAAGCTGTATATGAAGTACAATGGTTAGCATTCACGTTGCAGTCTTATTTTTAGCAATAATTTCAAATGGTGATTAATTTATTTCTCTAATGCAAGCTTTTGGTTTTGTAGTGTCATTTTTCTGTTGTCTTTTATTTTCAGTTTCATATTTTTTTGTGTGCCAATCTAGAAAGAGTTGTAGAAGGATGTAACTGTTTCTTGACTTAAAATTACCTTAGTAACTTTGGTCCACTCATGATTCTGTTGCTCTAACAGGGTTAATTATTAAATCTTATTTTGCAATGTAGCTAATAAACTTATATTGTGGTTGCAGTCAAGATTGGAAGGCCTGGATACAGGGTGACAAAGCAATTTGATCCAGACACAAAACAGAGATCTCTTCTTTTCCAGGTCCTTATATATTCCTTTAAATTGTTTGGTATATATTTTTCAATATATTAGTTACAGCTACATTTAACTTTTGCTTAATTTTAAGGTTAGATATCCACATCACAATTTGGTTGTCATGTATATTGTATTATGCAATAGCTTTAACTTTCTATGGTGATCGTGGAATATGTTGCAGATTGAATACCCTGAAATTGAAGACAATTCGAAGCCACGGCACCGTTTTATGTCATCCTTTGAACAGGTACACTCTGCCCATGGAATTATTTCTGTTGCTGCATGAATGTATCCCAACTATAATTTGTATGCTTGGTCATTGATTACAACATATTTCGTACGCTCTCCTGAAGCAAAACACTAACCTCATTTTGTTCTTGTTCTTTCTTCCCCGTTTTTTGGGCACATAGAGGGTGCAATCCTGTGATAAAAGGTACCAGTATCTTCTGTTTGCAGCTGAGCCATATGAAATCATTGCGTTTAAGGTACAGTAATGTTAACATAATTAATGTTGTCAACCTTTTCTCTTCCGATTATTGTAATTTTCATATAGAAAGTGTTATAAACATACTTCCATCTCTAGAAATCACAACTCAATTATGTTTCAACTTTCAACACATGAAAATTCAATGATACCTCAGTTTATAAGTTTTCCATGAATTTCTCGCATTAATAACTTGGAATCATCCACAAGGTATTTGCTAGCATAAACAATGGCAGGACACAGCCTATGCCTTTGTGTTGGCACGAGTGATCTCAACTGAATAAGAGGATCTGCGATCTGAGACTTACTGCAGAGCTCCCTTGCAGGTTGGACATGCTCCCACCAAAAATCAGATAAAGCCTCCTTCAGAAGGTTCCAATACCCTACATCTCTTTCTAATCTGAATAAACTACTTCCGTTAGGAGTCCAGACATAGAAATCCATCCAGTCCCGGTCCAATATCTCCATTAATCCCTGAGCTTGTGGAATGCAGTAAAGAGGGATTCGTTTCCATGGGAAAGCCTTCTGCATGTCACCACCAAAAAATGGGCACTTAATCTCCAGCACCCCTTTGGAAGGTAAACCACAAACAACCTGGTAGACCACCCCATCAGGGGAAGCTGCGAGCCATTCATCTTCAGTATTCTTCTTATTATGGATCTGAAATTGAAGAAATGAGACATTGTTTCCTGTTATAAGCTTATAAGTTTCAAGTGCTTCCTCTTCCTTTATATTGTTCCAACATGTAGCAAGGTTCCCAGTGAAAGGCTTAATTGCCCCAAGCTTTTCTTTCCAGAGCTGGACTCTTCGGCCTGGCCAAAACCCAACAGCTCCGCCAAAAGTGCTTGCAGTAAGTTTATGCTTTCTTAGTTCCTGCCAATTTTTAAACCAGTGCTGCAGGGAACTAGATTGAAGAATTGAATAGTTTTCCCCACTTACAATTTTGACAGAGTGACCAAAATGATGGAAATGACTCCCCGAGGAATGGTGGAGATTTTGGCTATACATAAAAAACCGTATGTTTCTCGGTTGTGCAAAGAAATTTTGGCAGTAGATTCTTCTGTTGCTAGGATTCATGACATGGAAAAATCTGTAGCTAAGGCATGGTTGGTCAATGAAAACCAAGCAACAAATAACAGCTTCCCTGGTCATGAAAAAAGCAAATTAGTGATCAATAGAAGGAAAGAGAGAAATTACAGGAGAATGATGTACTTTCACAGGATTTTGATGAATTCTTAATTAGATACAAATTCTTCAACGAAAAAGAAAAAGAATGTCCAAAAACACAAGAGGAATTACTTGTGAGATTTATGTACTACACTTAACATCAGTGACTAATCTAACTTCCCTGTGCCATTTGTTTTTGTTCCAAAACCCAGGAAAGCTAAGTTTTATATAAGGTAGTGACCTGCATTCTATTGTTGCCGTTTGTATTATTCCATTCATCCTTAAATAATTTTCATTGCTGATCTTAAGCAAAAAAAAAAAAAGGACTACAAAGTCCATTGCAATTGACAAGACGAAACGTGCAAGCAAGCTTTGGCAACTTGCAAGTGCCTCTTTCCTTGGTAAGAAATGATCTTCCTTGCTTCCAGCCCCATTTCACATATGAATACAAAGTCCATTCCAATTAACAAGATGAAACGTTCGCTGGTTCTGGTTTATGCGGCGAGCGAGACAAGCTACCTCTGCCACGAACACAACTGGGGCCTTTCCAAAACATTAAATAATGGTTTGAGAAAGAAAGAATTCATGATTCATTTTTGAATCAGTTCTTTACACCAATGTACATTCAACTCACCCTATTGCGACCTTTTTAGGGGCCATTTGTTGAGTATAAGGGGGCATCCAAGATGCTAACCTTGGATAAACTGACCACTCAGGTTTGGGCAAACCCAAACCCAAACCCAAACCCAACCAGCCAGTCTCGCCCTCACGAAAGGGAAGTTGCATTGAATTTACTGTTAAAAGAGACGTAACAAAATGGAATACTAACAAAGCAGCCATTAAAAGATGCAATATGTTGAAAAAATATAAAAGAGAATTATTTCAAAGAACAAACAACAAACTTAGAGGTCCTCCACCTTAGTTTGTTAACAGCAAGCAGTGCTGCCATTGGTGGCACGTACAACTTTCTCTCTAATGAAAACCATTACAGAATCCTTTCTTTCACCATGACTAGCGAAAAAAGGGGTTTAGTAATAGGAATTTTGGATCAGCACCAGCCAACCAGCTCCGCAAAAATATGGATCACATAAATGTCCAAAATAATGGAGCATTCAACTGCAAAGCCTGAAGGACTACAAGCACATTCTCTTTTCCCCCTCCAGAACGATGATTGTAATACATACAAAGATCAAGTACGCTACTTATCTCATGCTTCATGTAACTAAATACCTCCAATTCATGAATTCCACAAAATTTTCATTTAAAAATATCAGTATATTATTGACATTCACCATCTATCCCAGGCTTTTTGATAACCACATACTGAAAATAAATCGTACATACTACAGAATATATATTGTCATTGCACTAGCCAATGTAAAAAAAAAAAGGGAGGGGGGAGAATTACCAGAAAACTACTCAAAATGCCTATTAGAAATTAAAAAACATACTTCAATCCAAGAGTAATTTACTTATTTTATCCGTATCAGAATTTATCATGTCAAGAAAAACATGTTATGGATTGAGTAACACCAAATTGATATAAATGACACCATTGACAACAAGAAGGCAACAAACATTTATGGCTTCCATTAAACAAGAACCAAAAAATTCTCAAGAGAGAGAGAGAGAAATCACCTAAGGAAGAACCACTTAGCAGACAATTATGGGCAGCAAGCTCTGGATTCTTGTCATCATAATCTTCATTCCCACCATAGAGTGCAAGAGGATATTAGGTAAGGAGTGCAACTCAAAGATCTAATAGCCTCAACTAGTTTCAAGGCTGCAATTCACGTCGATACTTCCATTCGACTAGATAAGTGGGTTGGCCAACACTGTTGCAAATGGGATGGGGTGTAATGCAACGACAGGACTGGAAGGGTGGCAGAAATCCGACTCCCCGGCTTCTTATCCACCAGTGATTTCATTGCTCAAACCCAAATGGAAGGCTGGTTATCTCCTTCCATAACACTTCTCATCTCTCTTGAAGTCCTCGACCTCGGTGGACTCATCAGTCTTGCTAGAACCATCCTATCATCGATCGGTTTTCATCTTCAAAGGCTCGGAAAACTCTATCTCTGCACCGACAATCTAACTGGCCCAGTCCCAGAAAGCATCAGTAAGCTGTCCAGACTTGAAGAGATAAACTTGCATGAGAATCTCTTATCTGGATCAATTCCTGTAAGCATGGGGATGCTTCAAAATCTCAATAGACTACTAATATAATCAAATAAGCTTTCAGGTCCCATTCCAGAGTCTCTTTCAAACTTAACAAATCTAGTGAGTCTGGATTTTATGGTAATTCCTTAACAGGGCTTATACCATAGAGAGAGAGAGAGGGGGGGATATGTTCACGTTAAGGTAAGGGTATTTTGGGATTTAAAATTCAATTTTACATCTTGTGACATCACTTAACGGTGGGTAGCTCATGGCGTGGGTACGATTGATAGAATCTACAACATCAAAGGGAACGTTATGTAATTTTAAACTTCGAAGGGGAGAGGAGTGTAATAAACAAAAACGTCAGGGGAGGGGAGTGAAATTTCCTCTTGAAAGTCTGATCAGATTTACCCTCTGACTGTCACACCTTGTAAACTGACTGAGAAATCAGTCTTTACTGTGTGAAACTGGTTTGTGTATGAGTGCAACTGTGATATTGTAAAACCGTGGGGAGAAGCAAAGAAAGCTTGTTAGAATCCTTGATGCTTTGAAAGAAACATTTTGCACAAACTGGTAATTTTGATATCAAAAAGAAAATCGAAAAAATAGAAAAAGTAACCCAAGTTGGAGTTTCCGTAACTTTTACGTAAGAGATTACGGAATTGATAATGTGATAATATCAGAAAAATAATAACCAGTAACCAACAAAGAGAGAAAGAAGAAGTGAGGAAGAAGAAGCGAAAGAAGAGACTTCTGACAAGTAACTGCAGTTGATACTCGCAGCAGTCCTCCCCCACATATATTTATATATCTCCACAATAACAAGAATAGAAAGGAAAGAGATTCCTTGTTAAGCAAGAAGAATAAAATGAGAAGCACAACCTTACTAGGAAACTACAATCTAGCAGAAATAGGAACAACCATAACAACAACTCAGCCTTATCCCAAGTTCCCAACTAAAGAAGAAAACTATAGTTAGAAGTACTCATCCAATATAGGGGACACTTTCCCCCCCCCCCCCTAACAACAACAGCCACTCAGCTCTATCCCAACTAAATGGGGTCAGCTACGTGGATCCAAGCAAAGACAGGAAATAATAGTAAAAGTGAAGTTAAAGAGGAGGAACACAACAACACAACTCAGAAAAATCCCACCTAAATAGGGTCGGCTATATAGATCCTTGCCCTCCAATCAGCTCTATTTGTGGTCATACTTGGGAGGAGATCTAAACTATGCATGTTTTTCCTCAATGCTTGTTCTATATGGTATTTTTTGGCTTGCACCTAACTCATTTAGTTCCTTCAATATGAATCAAATCACTCCTCCTTACGGGTGCATCCCAAGGCCTTTTGTTGAATATGACCATGCCATCGCAAACGACTTTCTTGGAGCTTATCATGAATCGGAGCAACTCCCAAATCAGCAATCATTGGAATTTTGAGTCTACAATACTTCCACTTGGGAAGCAATGCAATAATTGGAAGGCTCCTGATGGCATTGCTCAACTTCCCAAACTCTGAATCTTCTATATCAGCTAAAACTCCATAGAAGGAACTATCCCTTAACTTAATTTCTTTGTTGCAAAACTCCAGACCAGTTTCTATATCAGCTACAACTCCATGGTTTCAAAATGTAAACTTTTGGGGATCTACAGTTGAAAGAAAGACTTTGTTCGTGAAATCATTGTAACAAAACAGAATTAGTAGGGAATCCCAAGAGGGCACCACTATGTCATGCTCTGTGTGTTGTGTGCTCTATACACAGCAACATTAACCATGAGTTTTGTGGCTAACAATGACAACACAAGAATGCCTTTCAGAAACTCAACTTATAGAGTTAGGAAAAGAAGAAAGGATTTCGTAGATAAAAATTATCAAACTGAACCAACCCACCCATTTATCTCCTTGTAGTTGCCCTCTAGCCTTGTGATAATTAGGTATTATATTGGTTCTATTGTAATATGCGTGTAGTACCAGTTGGGATCTTCCCTAAAGTAGTAGTAAAATAAGGCTTATATATGTTTCTGAGCCTAGGGTGCATAGTTGTCAAGGTGTATATGTGCCTTGATAGCCTTGATTGCGGAGGTGCCTTGTTGGTGTCATCTTGTGTCTGAGCCCCCTCCAACTCCTTTGGTCACCTTAATGTCGTGACGACTATGCTAAGGTGAAAATTAGACCTACAAGCTCTGAGGGCAATGTTTTTAAGTTCATAGGAAGGATTCTTAGCCTTGAATATAAACCTCATTCTCTTTATGATCATTCTAACACCTTTATATAAATATAAAGGCTAACACCTGAGTTGATAATCAAACTTGTATATGACATACAGTTTTAGAATGACATGACTTCTTTCATGAAAAGTCCACATGACTCATGACTCAAGAAAAGATGGACCATCAAGAAAAGGCATCCTTGACGACATCATAACAAACGTTTTTTTGAAGAAAAAAAATATTACTTCAAATAGTTGACAAGTCATGTCATTCTAACCTTCTAGGTCTCATAATTCAGATCTTATGGACATTTTATAATTCTAATTTCAATATCCAGTCAAAACCGTAGATTTTATATCTGAAATTGGGGATTTGAATATTCTTTCAAGTTCTATAATCTATATTTGAAAAAATAATATATATTTTTTTAAA
The DNA here is from genome assembly GCF_013358625.1 of Macadamia integrifolia. Taxonomy (NCBI): domain Eukaryota; kingdom Viridiplantae; phylum Streptophyta; class Magnoliopsida; order Proteales; family Proteaceae; genus Macadamia; species Macadamia integrifolia. Next base: position 21,895,191 of record NC_056568.1, read on the forward strand.
TATAGGCTTGATTCTCTCCCCATATTTCAAAGTTTATCTTTTTAATCCACCGAAAGGTATCACACTTTCTAGTTTGATTATGATTTTTAGAATTTATTTTCATAAGCACATTCAAGTGTAGAGGCATCGATTCAGCCATAATTGTTGTTATTTTTTTTTTTTAAATTTTAAAATATAATTTGTAGGAAAATATTAACTTTACCATGTCTTGACCTAATAGCCTTATCAACACTCCATGCTTCTACCATAAGTCTGATTGTTAGAGATCTTGGAAATGGTGTTAATAACCATGTGTCAAATTTCGATTCTAATTTAAGCATATCCTTTCATGTATGTCCATTCACATCATCTTGTAGTTTCTACACCCTCTTAATAATCCTATATTTAATGAAAAATAAATATCCTTAATTTGAAAGAGCCAATTAGATCAATTTTGAAAAATTAAATAGGAAGGTGATGGCACATTGTTGTATTAGGCCTAACACAATGGGAACCCTAGCACAAACATGATGGAGCCCGCCCCAATAAGGAAGTAAGGTCAATTCCCCCCCCCCCAACCCCCCCCAAAAGAAAAAAAAAAGAAAAGGGAATTTGATGGCAAACACAATGGAACTTCTACATTAAACTTGCACCACTTGGCAAGCATTAAAATATAATGCTATGTGACCCAAAAAAATTAATGCACACCGACCCGGCTTAGCTTTCTATATATGCATATGTCAAATTTCAATTCAAACTGAATTTATCATGTGCCAATATATTGAGATTTTGTAGATAAACTCTATCTTCATGGAGCCACTTAAAGATATGATCTTACACCGCACAACCTATTTTCCTAAAACTCACCTACATGGGGTGATCTCCACCATTCAAATTTTATATGATATTCGATTGATTAGACTTAATTTAAGCCTTATATCAGTTATGACATTGAATAGAGCTGAATGGAAGGCAATGATTCATGTAGTCAATATCATTTAGTTAGGATAAGATAAAGCTGAAAGCTGAATTGTTGTTTTTGTATTCTCATGATTTTCCTTAAGATTTAAGGATAAATTTTTTACTTGTTATGGTAATCTCTTCATCATGCATTAGTGGTGCATCATGAAAGTTGTCAAGATGATCAAAGTTAGTAAAGCGTTTTTCTAGTTGGAGAGGTTAGATTAATTAACCAGTTGATAAACCATTAAACCCCCGACCTGATCGATTGAACTTTTAACGACCATAAAATAATATATATATATATATATATATATTTTTTTTTTGTCATTCTTACACGAGGACACATATGTCACTAGGACAGTGTCCCACGAGGATGGCCAGGGTTGGGTGGGAACCAAAAAGGGCCGCATTAGCAACATCCATGCGAATGTGTGGGGAGGACTCAAACTCAAGACCAAGGCCTGGCTTTGCCAGGACGAGACGTGTAACTTCAACCAATCATACTGTCATCTTCAGAGACACATGTTGAGCTAGGGGAAAATTTTCATTTATTAACCTTCCAAGATCATATTATCCAAATTAGTTAACCATTGCCAATCCAAAGTTTGCCTTGGTTGTTGACATTTCTCCTTTAGGAGAGTTCTTTAAGGACTTAGTGAATCAAATCCCCTTGACGACATCTTGTCATAAAACCATTCTAGCCCCTTTGTGGGATATAAAATGAGTCCATCTCAGGTTAATCATCCTGTTAATAGTAGCACCATCTTAGGAGTTAGGAGTTGGCTGGTTTCACAGCCATGTTGATAGATCCATGGCTTGACACTCTTATCCAAACGTGTTTCATGTTATCTCCTTTTTTGGAAATCCCCCCCACCCCCACCCCCACCCCCACCCCCAAAATTATTGGAGGGTAGTAGGATTTAGATCCACAGTCAGGCCACATCTCTTACAGTGATTTTGCACTGCTTAAAAATTTCTTTAATGGTACAATGATGTTAACAGATCAACTCAGATTGGTTCCTTGGTCAAATCCAATTCAATCCAATCTAATCAAATCCCTTTGGCACCTTGACCTCCATCTATATTGGTTCTTGTAACTATATATATGGTCAAGAATGGAGGCTTTCCTTCCCACTAATAAAGAAAGAATCTCACAACTTTGAGGTTGGTGCCTCCCATGAGGTTAAATCACTTATGTTGAAATGTGAAAGCACAAAGGGAGTGATCATAAAGAAGTTATGCCAATAAGCCAGAGAGGTTGCCCTCAGGAGAAGTAACCTCCTCCTGTTTTGGGTCAAATGTAAATAGATACCCTCAGGAGAAGTAACCTCCTTCTGTTTTGGGTCAAATGTAAATAGATAAGTTTCTTTCTCATTGAAGTTCTTTATTCTTATTTAAAGAAAAAAAAAAAGTTATCCAAGGTTTGAGCAACAATTGAAATATCATCTTTGACTGAAAAATCTGTTATGTACTCTCTCTTAATTTCTTTTCCACTAGAAGATTTTTGGAAGATTGGTTTTATCAACCCCACACTTCTTTAGTCATTTGATTCTCCAAACTGAGAAGAATGATATGAGTTCTGTGGTGGCCAATTTACTATGATGTTCATGAATGTGTTGGAAAGTTTCTCTCTCTCTCTCTCTCTCTCTCTCTTTACGGTAGTACAATTACTTTTAGCAAAATCCTAACTAGGTTATACTCCTGCCCTTGCATTCACCCCCTTCTTGGGACTCGCACATTTTCTTGCTGGTCGGAATAAACTTGGCAAGATCCCATGCCTAACAGAAGTCGTTCCCAATCCATAATTGATGTCTAAATGTGGTATCTACCTTGACATCCTTGCAAGAAAAGAAGGATGGCTGACGGATGTGAACATATATTCAAGCTAAAATATTTATACATTAATATTGTATAGAGTAAAGAATAAAGGAGAACTACAAGCAAAATTTGGATTAATGTGGAAAATAATTATAAAGAGGATAGCCAAGAGACCTGAAAGGCTGAAACTAACTAAAACAACAGCCTAAATATACAGCATGACTATTATACACAAGAGAAACTGCTACTGCTACAAATTGGTCAAAGTAGTCTACCAACCATAGATAGGATTTTCTACATGTGGTGGCAACAAATGAAGATCCTTACAGTGCTGCTTCCCATAATCTCGTGTACCAGGTATCGCGCCCGTGGCCAACCTCAAAACTTCATTTCCAGTGAAACAGTGATGGGCAAAAGCCAGACCCCCATCAACCACCTCTGACAAATTAGACATTGAAATTGATTTGGTCATCTTTCTACTACCTGTGCTTGATTCTGCACTCTCCTCAGTGTTGTTCAAGACTTTGTCTAGCTCAGAATAATCCATGAATCTCTGAGTTGCAGCCTCCCAGGAGAGGTTGTATCTCTGCTCAGGTGTAAGAGGCTGAGGCTCATTAGCCAATGCTTCTTTTACTCTGACAACGAAATCCTCCGACGTGTTGTAAGTCAAACAGTTGGGGAATGATCTGAAGAAATCATTGGATGGGTGGTCTGCACAGACCACGAATTTTCCCATTGCAAGGGCTTCTGCTGTTGCAGTGCATAGAACATCACTGACACTAGGGTTTATGAAGACTTTGTAGCTGTAAGCATTAATAGAAATAATTTTTATTATTAAATAACATTGATCATAAAAGAACAGAAAAGAGGGTGGAGAGGAGAGAGAGGAATAGGAGCTTGAACTATGAAGGGGTATAAATTAGAAGAAGTTTATTAAATTATCCATACCCATGAAGTGAATCGTCAGCATGGTCCCGCCCCTTCAGAAAATTGAGGTTCAGCTCTAACTTTTTGGCAGTAGACTGGACTTCATGTGCATCCTCTCCATTTCCAAAGACATCCAGCTTAAGATCCTCTAGGTCATTCTTGTGCTTCGCCAACAAATCTATCAATTCCTTGTATCCTTTAGCCCAGACCATCTTTCCTAAGAAATATGCTCCCTTAGGAAAAGAGTTCTCCCCAAGTTGCCTTTCTACTGCCACTTTTTCTCCAACCTCTAAAAACTTGGGATTCACACCATGGACATTGCAAATGATAGACTTTGGTAGATCCTGAGTTGCTGCAGAAAGACGAAGAACCTGAATAAACATCAAATATTCAGTATGAAGCTACTTTGTCTGCCACTCCAAGAATGCAAGAAAAAAAAAAAACAATAGAAGGATCAAATAATGGAAAGCATCTTCCAGTACCCAATAAATTAGAAAAAGAAAAAGTAAATAAGGTTTTAGACAAGGTATTAACAATACAGAGAAGATATGATACCTTGTGGCAGTATGCTCTGGTGACCAAATTGTTAATGTGTTTAACAAAGAACGCTTGGAGAGCCCCATTTTTCTCTCTCTTTATATACTCCAAGTAATTTGTATGGACAACACCAACAACATGATTAAATTTATCAGTCCACCGTCTGCCATGATGATACCAGTTTAGGTGTTCAGGTTCTTCTAGTATAGCAATGTCAGCATCCTTTGAAGAAACAAACTGTGTCGTGTCACCAGCAGGTATTATACTCCGCCTTTCTTTTGAGAACTGAAAACCAAAAGCATCAGAGTTATAGACAATCAGAGTATCCTAAAAATCAAGGAGGCTTAGTAAGTAAATCAGATACCTTTCCCGGGTAAAAGGAGATCTTGAAATCAGCGTTGAAACCAACCCTTTCCTCCAACCAGTTCCGTATATAGTTCTCCTGATCTTCTGGAGAACTGAAGGTAAGATTGTTGGGATAAACTAGCTCCTGGTCTGATTTGCAAAGCCACGGAACCAATAGTGTTATTTTTTGTTTTGCAGACTTGGACAGATATGCTGCTCGGAATAGTGGATTTACGGCTGTTCCTGTCATCCAAGGAAGACTAGCAGTTGTGACTATAGCTACATGTCTTCTGCTATCTGCTGGGTCATGATTTACAGAATCAGTCCATAGGCCACCATCATAACAATGCCCTGTACTTTGGAGCACACTGGCTATCCGTAAATCCAGTTCATCATTAATGTTCTCTGTTTCAAGAACAGTGTTTTCTCCTGAAGACAAGGACCTCAAGAGAAGTCGATTCTTATGTTTGCTGCACAAAGCTTCCACTATCTTGTCACACATGTCTGCAATCATCATGAAAAGGTGTTTTTAGGAGCAGTGATACTGTTACCTTATGCAGACAGTGGATGCAGAATAAATATGGTAATGATATTCATGGCAATCTCCTTCATGCAACCACTTCAAATGCTGCTCGCCCTTACAATTAAACTTTTTGAAGATTTTAGTGCTAAACAACTAGATCATTTCAAGCTTTCAAAATTTTCTGAAATCACTGAAAGCTTTTGGTTTCACAAGAAAGCGAAATGAAATGACTATCGAAATTTACAAAAAATTCACTGAAATATCTTGGTTTCATCAGAGGGAAAAATGGGGGCGAAATCCGAATCGAACCTTGGACAAGTTTTTGCAACCCATAGGGAACATCATAGCTATTTTGAAAAAAGTCTTGAAAAATGATCCTCTGAAAGGGAAACTGAATCTGATGAAGCAACCCATTGGTAGATATTTTATTTTATTTTTTTTCAAATCTTGGAGTTACATTATAAGATAGTATAGATTCTGTGTTACTAAAGAGATTAGTTATACTTTGAGTGTGCCCAATGTCTTCGGTATCTCTAGACTCATCATGTTATCTGGTGGTGCTGCCCTTTAAGCAGACCTTTTAAAACTCATCCCACCCATCCCTCCCACTCCACACCACACCCCTCCCACACCACCC
>NC_056568.1:21906317-21915811 GCF_013358625.1 Macadamia integrifolia
AAAAAAAAGAAGTATAATGGAAAATCAAACATCACTGGCTTGTACATAATTAAAACAGTTAGGCTTGCCAATGATTAGAATGTTCCGTACGAGAAGAAAGAGAAGGGGAAAAAACATGGCAATTAGATTTAGAACAAGCATACAGTACTTATTAAGTTTAAAATTTGTTGACATAAGTTACAGGGAGAATGTAACACATAACCTACAGATTGATCAGCATTAATAGAGAGTTTCTAAACTATACATCAACCCTTATAAGCTTCTGCTGGATTTTCATGCCACACCAATTCATTTTGAGTAGCAACACCAGTTAGCCATATCGATTAAAACAAAGTCAGCAGCAGACAGACAAAAAAGAATTAAAATACTCCAAACCCTATAACAAATTCACCTACATCCTGCTCCTCTTCAATATGACTTCAGTCCAGAACAACGTTTCCCCTCCTCCCCCAGCCCCCCACCCCCCCCCCCCCCCCCCAAAAAAAAAAAAAAGGGGGGGGGGGGGGGGGGGGGAGGGGAGGAAAAGGGGGAAAATTTTGGAACAAAAGGGATCCTAATGAGCACCATAAAAGAGAAACCAAAATTAAAATATGTGAGAATCAATGTCCCAATGAAAGTCATTCTAAGGAATTCCAAGAAAGCAGTAAGATGGGCATTTGGTTGATTGCAATTCTCCATATGGTGAAAGAAACTGATTAAATATCTATGTATGTCAGAGGAAAAGTTGAATTATGTGGTAGATCCTACCACCTGTGTTGAGCATTCAAAAGGAAAGAAAAAGCCCTACAACTCCCCTATAGTACTTCAGAGAGAACCGAGGTGAAATGCTTTTCTTGCATATTCTTGATGAACCAGAGTTTATAGATGTAAGAGGATTTGTTTGGGAATCATGTTGTCCACCCCCTCCCCCCAAAAGCACGTGCGTGCACGGAAGCATTCTCTTTGTTTTCCTTTTTCTTAAAGTTTTTCGATGGCTTGTTAGTGATGTAGGAGTGCTTCGATTGATCAACCTAAACCCGTTTGGGAACATAGACCAAGAACTGGGTCTAATTAATTTTTGAAAATCTAATAGGATACTAGGAAGGTTTATTTATTTGGAAATAATAATGAAATCTTTCTTTTCTTTGGGTAGATAGTAGGAGTGATGTTTTACTTCCTCTTCTTACTTGAGTAGATTAGAATAGGACATTTTATTGTGTTTACAATTTAAGTTTATTCCTTAGTAGAGTAGGTTTCTATTTTTGAGATGTTTTTTCTTCTATAAATATGTAACAAATAGACAAGTATCGGACATATTTGAAGAATGGAATAGTGAAGTGTTTGTGAGTGCCCTATGTGGACAAAAGTGTGTGTACGATTCTCCTTCCCCTCTCCCTCCCTTTTCTCTTATGCAACTCCCTCCCTCCCTGCAACTCTGAATTCATCTAATAAATTCTTCCCTTCCCGTACCGGCCCTCCATCAGGAAGTTTTACAATCTCTCAAGCATAACTCGAACTGACTTTCCAATATTATATTCCCATGTCTTAGTTTTTCTCTTAATCAGTAATAACCTCTCGAAATTTCAGAGAATGGTTTGCAACTTTGACCCAATGAAAAGAGTTGCCACTCTCTCAACCATTAATGCTAGTGGTTTACTGGCAATTTTTAGTATAGGGGTGTTTCATTTATTCTGCTCTCTTAATTTTTTTCTTCTTTTCCTTTTCCCTTTATTTTGGAGCCAGCTCTTGTCATACATATCTACTATGTTTCAAGTTACTATAAATAAATAAATAAATAAATAAAAGACCTCTCTGCCCATCCTTCAATTACTCCATGCCACAGATCATAGATTCAACAACTAAAGGTTGAAATGCAACAGGTTACACGAGTAAATGTCTAGGTCTATGTAAAGACAAGGGTTAATTGTTTCCAGAGAAACTCTCTATGGTTAAGAGTTCAAATTTACCTATTTAACACATCTCGTTACATTTTAATCAAACAAAAGCACAGCCTAACTCCATAACAATCCAACCATCTGGTGCCTTTCCCCTCTTTAAAAAATAAGGCATGCGTCCTAAGAACAGGAATTCATTCATTTTTTGAGGCCTCAAAGAAGCAAGTTATCAGTTCAATCATCCGCAACAGACAATTCACTGAACAGATCAATAGGTCTGAGCAAAGGTTTGGTTCCCAGAGATTGACCACCAGATTGGGTTCGCCAGGGAAAGTCAGGGATACTAGTACGTAAACTCTCCAATAGTATTAATTCTTCCAAAATTGTGACTTTCATTAACAATCACCGACCAAAAACTCTCCAACTTCCTTTAATCCCCATCAGTCACAAGAACTTTTGACCTACTGTCTATGCATATAAAATAATCTGAATTTCTAATTTTCTCCCTTTCATCTAATAAGTTTGTATACATGGGCATCCCCTAGTGCCTAACCTATGTTGAAGTTCATCAATGCCTTAGCTTAGCTCTAAGTATTGGTTTTTCAGCTTTTTGCCATACTTTGAAGCAAGACTTATAAACTCTAGTTTCTTCTGGTAACTGTTCTTTTTGTCTTGAACTAAAAGACAAGTTCGTAACTGGAAAAGCTTTGAACCCAGATCTACATGTCAGATTAAACTCACAGAAAAACCAAACAGAGGCCACAGGGAGAAAGCTAAGGCAGATAACGGTTGAATAGAGGTCCTGATATTTTCCTTTTTATGCCGTCCTTTTTTTTGGTTGGGGGGGTGGGGGGGTTGGGGGTGGTGGTGGGTGTTTGGTTTGTTTTGTGAATCACACAAATGTTCACAAAGCCAAAGGCAAACAATAGTATAACAGAGTGGAATATGGTCCTGAATTCTTCCTCTCTCCCTTTAATTCCTATTATGGTAAGCATGAACCAACAGTTTTAAGTGTTGTATAGCTATATATTCTTGAGCAACGATATCGCAACTAGAACTCAGTACTTTACTGACCCACTCCAGTTTGAATGAAAAAGGAAAAAAATTCAGGTAATCCAACTGAAGCTCATAACTTAATCGGTCAACACAGGTTGAACCCCAGCTTACACAACAAGGGAAAGCAGTATACATATGAAGGGAAGGAGCCCCAAGAGAAGTCACTACTGCCATGCGTAAGCAACTACCTCAGACAGACCCAGTAATGCATCCAATTATATCAAAAGAGAGAAAGGGAAAAAGGGGGGGGGGGGGGGTGTTGGAGATTTTTTAATTCTAACTTCAAAACGTACCAGGCTCGATTTTAATTTCTGCATAAATTCGTTGTTCGTGATATTTCTGAATATCTCTGCCGAAGAACTTTTACGCTCGAATTCCTTCAGCCGCGTCTTCAACGCCCGAATAGGCTCCCATTCCTTCTGGCTTTCCTCGCTATCTCCCTTCCAATCCCACCGAAAGTCCTTCACTATAACATTCGTTCTACCCCAAAACCTATCCCTATCATCAAAATTAATAATCCCATCCGTTTCCTCCTCAACTTCAGAAACAATTGCGCTCCTAATCGCGGACAGGTCAATCCGAATCCTAGACCTAGGTTTCCATTTATCCAAAACCTTGCGACTGAAATCTGGAGAAGAATATGCTCTGCGTAATTCAGATAGCTTTGGCTGTAATCTCTTGACGAAATCGATTTCAGTCGGTGGAGTAGATCGGATAGCGGGAACAGAGAAGGAAGAAGCTGAATTGATGAAGTTCTCGAGCTCTCTATCGAAAGAAGTAGCTATGTTCTTGAAAGAGTTAGCCCTATTCCTCATCAACTGAAAATCCGCATCAGCTGAATCTTTCACCTCCCTCCAACCTTTCGAGATGAACGACAAAGCCTTCTCTGTTGCTGCAGAGGTCGAAGGTTGAGCTTCCGTTCTGATATTCATCGTGTCTGACTCAAACTTTCTCTCTGAATCAAAGTTTTCGAAACAGGGTTTCTGCGATTCTCATCCGATGAGAGAAACCGAAAAAGAAAGAAAAGAACCAGAGAGATAGAAGAGAGAGAGAGAGAGAGAGAGAGAGACTTATGAGAAGAGTTAACGAGCGGGCGACGGGATTCCCTTCTTATTCGGAGAGACATATTTCCGGATCTGAATAATGCACGTGGCAAACAACCATAGATGGATCATGAATTGCGGGAGATGACGTGGGACTTATGCTGACCTGGAATTTTGTCACGTGGTGCAGAGATGCGTGGTGGGATTTAAGTGGTTAACGTAGCCTAGGACTCTTAAGGTTTGTTCTTGGGGAATATTCGGGGATGTAGCGCGTAAGACGCCGCCGTAGAGTCTTCTAATTTGGAGTTCTGGATTGGGGAAATCGTGTGGAGCCCACATGATGATTGTGTCAATATATTACACTTGTTTAGAATCTATCATGAAGAATCACATTGTGGGACCCAATGGACACATTTGATTTGTTGACTGCGTTGCTTTCGCAGTTTGATACTTTGATTTCTTCGCAACGGTGAGTGATGCGAATGGAATGGGTATGGTCGTTGTCCTTACGCTTAGGGACAGAAAGCGAGTGATGTCACACTATCTCGGCTTTGACAGAGCGCCATCATCGTCCTAACGACCACGTACGTAAGATGCCAAAGTCACGCGCTTGCCAAACGCTACCAAGGAATATAAAATATTAAGACACTTAGCTTGCTGTTATGGTCTTATAGGACATGGTTAATCTTCTACTATGCCCCAATCAGTGTTGAACATGCGAATGGCGGAAAAAAAAAAAGGAATTTGATGGAAGCCTTTACCGTCCACACGTTTAAAGTAAAAAATAAAAAATAGCAAAAAAAAAATAAAATTGCCTAGTCGCGTAGGCCACAGTCTAAGACAATTTATAACCCCACATCCCATGAAATAAAAAATTTTATTCATGTTGATGTTTACGTGCATTGAGACCACTCAACTAGATAGCGATCACTTACTAAAAAACACAACTTAAAATAGGTCAGTGAGGGAGACTAAGGGGACAAGGCGATAAAGAGCAAGCCCCACCTTCTGGAGAGGGATTGGAAACTAGAGGGAAAAATTTCTGAATAAAATACTAAAAAGGGCTAAAAGCTCCTAAAGTTCTTATAATCTGAAATAGAGGAGATCACTACCCTACCAGGACCATGATGAGCATTTGAAAAAACACCACGTGGTCTCTTTGATCCCCAATACATGGGAGGTGGAGCATATTAATTCGCAAATTTAAACACAACATGTCACAGTGGTACAATGATATGAAAGAAATGTTCATTTGAGTTTGGACTTGAACTTTGGACCTTCAAGATCAATCTTTATTCCTTTAGGCCTTGTTTGATAAATATCTCGTTCCACCAATTCTAGGTGGAATTGATTTTTTTTTTTGATTTCAAAGGATTGGCGGAACTGATTTTTTATGATTTCATGATTTTTGAGAGTAGGATTGGCATTTGGTAATATTGTTTGGGAATCTAACTTGAGTAGAAAAATATCAGAATCAGCGTTTGGTATGTACCTGATAGAACCAATCCTGTTTCTATACCAAATATTTACAAAAATATTTGACGGAAAACCATTAAATAACACTTGCTTTTTAGTTTCAGAGAGACTACATCTATTTCTGTATGGTTCAATTTTACTATACTCACTATGTACTACTTGAAATAATAAATTAGAGGGAAAAAATCCCATCCCAATTCCCCAAACAAACCCCCAATCTTTATGGCTAAGTTTGACTGCAAGGGGTTATAAAGGGAAGGAAATTGAAATTTAAAAAAAAAAAAAAAAAAAAAAAAAAATCTATTGTAATTATTACCCCATATGACTATATCACTAACACCAAATCATATTTACCATAAAATGTAAAATATACCATTACTAAATTTGTTAAAAAATTTAAGTAGTTTATACAATCACATGGAGTAATGATTATAAATATATATTTTTTAAGTTAAAAATTTTTAGTTTTCTTCCTTTCAAAATTTCCTTGCAACCAAACATAGCCTAATTACAATTTTTTCCTAAATGTCGTTTTTACTTAGATGAAGAATATATATATGTTATACGAAGGAAGATGCCAAGCCTTTGAAGCCAAAATTAAATGTCTAAAAGCAAAGTATTTACCAATCTGTGCAACATTAGAAAGAGTGAGGCATACGATATCTTGAAAGAGAAGTTGCTCTCTCTTTAAAAGACCATCCATGAATTTAGAAGATCTATCATTCTTTGTAGAATAGTACAATTTTGATCAAAAGATGACAAACATCAAGAGCAAAGAGGATAATAATTGTTGTTCTAGTCATTCCCATATACAGCCTGGTTTATCAATTATAGAATGGCAAAATTCCTTATGAAAGATGATCAACATCAAGAGGATAGAGGACAATAATTGTTGTTCTAGTCCTTTACTTAAAGAGCCTTAACCAGGCTATATAATGTATACTGTCGGGTAAACATACTTTTGCATTAAAGTTGTACAATATATAGAATCACATTTTTACTCGCAAATGAAAACAGTTAACTCCATGCAAATATTTGAGTAAGACGTGCGCAACCAATAAGTGCGCTTCCCGTCAAAGCATACTAACACACCACAGTACTCTACAATTAGCTCAACCACCAGAGAAAGTGGCCTACAATCAGCTCAGCCGTTGCTTCTTTGGTATACTGTGTTGATTTTTGTGCTGAAACTTGACAATAAAAATTAGATCTAGGTGCTGTGCTACATAGAGAGTTACTATCCAACAAAGAGGCTTACCAAACCATCAAGAAAAAGTTCATTTATTAGCTGCCTAAAAGAACCTTGTGCAACTACAAAGCAAAAAAAGAGAAAATTTGAGCCATTCTTATCATCCACCATGTAAGTATTCCAACACAAACCCAATTGTGAATATGGATGTCATCCACCAAGAAAAACAACATCAAATGGAAGAGGGCATGGGATTATGGGCCTTGTGTCTAAGACAAGTGGATAGGATTCCAAGTTGATGTACACCAAAAACTTTAATCTATCTAAAGTACAATCATTAACTATAGACTAGAGGACTCTTTGTGGAATGAGATTATCAAAGACACAAAGCTCCGTTATTTGAATGTTTCCTTTATGCTTGGAAGCACATGCATTAATTTAGAATATTATTAAATGTCATTTTTTTTTTTTTTTTTTTGTTACAAGACTTACTAAGGGTCAGACAAGGGACCCACCAGGGATCAGAAAAGGGATCACTAGACTATATTTATTATTATTAATTACTAACCTACTATTACTATATTTCAAAAAGGTTGGGGATAAGAGGGTCAAACTAGCAACTTTCCCTGGACTGACGCTAATGCCTAACTTTCAGAAGATGATCACTATTTTTATTTGGCAGGATGACATGCTCAATATAATCAGCTCTGATTACATAGAGCAAAACCCATTTTTTGGTAATACAATAAGACCATCAATTTACCTGTCTCTTTCAATGAGTCACTTACCTCCTTCAAAGACATTATTTCATCATTTGTGGACGTAGAAAAGAGGGTCTAGCATGAAATAAAAGAGCCAGCCAAGTTAACCGAGGAAACTTGCTATGAACAACACAAGGTGGGAAGGGCAAGGGGAGTGTAAGATAAGACCCCTTCTTCAGTCTTGGGAGGACATAGGCAAGTCATCCTTGGCTACCAAACAAGGCTCTTATCTTCATGTAAGACCTCTCTTCCTCTGGATCACATAACCAACTTCCCATTTCATTTCCTTCTATCACTGCACACCAATGTCAGTGAATGATAATGCTGGGTGTTAGGGAGCTTCTATTTATAGAAACTTTTCGAAATGAAAAAAAAAAAAGAGAAGAGGTTTGACATTAGTTGAAAGGGATGTTGCAAACGCACAAGGACCTGATCGACTAAGAAAGCATTTGACCCCAACTTAGTTGGTTTCGGTTCTCTCAAACTCAAAGGCCATGCCATGCCATGTTTGACATTGTATTGCCACTTACATGATCAGGAATTTGAACTTAACTAAGGCTTTGTAGCCAATAATTCATTGAGAAACCACATTTTGGATATACAACCTTCTTGGTTACAAAAGTTGTAGGTATAATTCTATAAATTCCTTCACAATGTCACTCTTCTATCTTTAAATTCCTTTTCTATCTCCATTTGGAATAACGAAGAATGTCAACTCTTTCTCTTCCCCTCCTCCCCCAAAGGATGCGTTGATTCATCATATCCCTTCTCTTGTGTGAAAATGGATCAGGTTCTTGTACGAGAATCATTCTCTTACGATCCTAATATACATGTCCATTTTACTTCCTTGTATACCCCTCTTCACTTTTTTAATGGCAAGAAGTGGGAGAGGTCTTGGATCCTCACATGTGTGAACGTATATGCATGGATCCAAATTCAACAAACCCCCTGCCAATATATATGAGGTTGGGATTCTCTCCCCATGTATGAATGACACCACATGAGATCCACCGTTCATGGGGTGTGGATGTGTGTCCCACATATCAGAGGTAGGTTCCACACCACATGGACAATGGGAACTATGCTGCAATCTCTATTTTGTTCTTTATAAGAAAGGCACACAACACTACCCCCAAACAGTTCATCTTTCATAATGTTATGTGTAAGTAGTTGGTATTAGATTTTACATAGTTTTTGGTCAGGCTCATTAAACAATGTGGAGAGAGCTACAAGCCACCTGTGTGTATTGACAACTCTCACATCAAGCCAATAGATATATGAAAGTGCCTTACAATTCGAATATAAGGGACCACATAGTCAAGAGGAGAAAGTGTTGAGGAGGGAGGACAATGTGTGATATAGCTGAAAACGTACACAAGGGCATATACATGGTTGAAAATTTTTAATTTCATAAGGGTAATTTTGCATGCTCATATTTCTGACGTATGGATTGCATGGCCAAGCAACGTTCTTTTTCCAATAATATAATTATGGGCGAAAGAACCGTATCCTACTGGTGCAGGAAACACCAACATGCAAGTCCAAAAAGAGGGAACATGCCAGCATCCTCAAAACCCTAAGGGGCAGCATCATCTTTTGGTGCAGCTTCTCTCTGGCATTTCCCTGCACCAGCAGGATATGATTCTTTGTCCTGTAATTGTCCAAGAAACTAGTATGCATGATGATTCCAAAATTAACCTTTGGAATATTTGAATCCTTTTTCACGCTCCCTTGCCAGCTGGGGTTATAGAGTTATAAAAACTTTAAAACTTTGGAGCACTCATTAATCTTACAATCCAATCAATTAGTATCCGAACATAAATCAGGTTGTTGAAAACCATCGGATCAATATTTTTTGATTAGTTAATTAAACTTTTAGCCTGCACATATTTTCGAGATTTATAGTCTACTGATAACACAATGTCTTTTATATATGCCCTTTTATGTCCACTACTTTCCAGACCTAGAATAGAATATAATTTCATGCATTCTAAGTTAACTTTCCATACCTAGAATAGATTCTGGATAGCATTTTTTTTTTTAATTTATAGCTTAATTAGCCATGTAGGGATTGTTTTTAGAATTTTTAGGCTGT
>NC_056568.1:21915950-21930023 GCF_013358625.1 Macadamia integrifolia
GGAAACGTTAATTCGTTATCTAAGAAACATTCCATTTGAAAGAGAAAAAAATTTGTTTTTATATTTTTGCCTTACTTCCCCTGTCCCATTTCTCTACATCTCTCTCCCCTCTCACTTTTCGCCTCCTCTTCCCCCTCCACCCTAGTCTCTCCCTTTCTCTTCCTCCTGTATCTCTCTCTCCTTAATTTTACCTAATCTAGGTGGAAAGATCCATATGGAATCAAGAATCATTATTGGGATCTGGTGCTCCTTCCCATTGGAGTTTACTTTCTATCCAGCCTTCTTGAATTGGTTTTCCTTAAGTTCATTTTCCCCACTTGGTCCTAGAGGAACATGGATTTTCTAGATGGGGTGGGCGCTCTGTTTTGAGAAAGAAACAACATATTTTCCATTGACCTTGATAATACCTACGGGTGCAACAGGGCCGGGTTGGGCTGGGTTTTTTAAAACCCTATCTCAACCTTAAGTCCCCTTAACTAGGCCCAAACCAACCCTGATCTTGACTCAGGGTTGCAAAACTTTAATCGTGGCCCTACCCTTCAGGGTTCAGCCCAATCCTTACCTGCCCTGATTGGCTCTGATTTTTCAAGATCGGGCCGGGATGACCCTGACCCTGACCTTGACCCTGATTGACCCGAACCTTGGTTTGCCATCAAGGCTAGGTATACCTTGACCCTGACCTTGCAAAATATGAAATAACTTAAAAATAAAAAATATTCATAATAAAGATGAGATAAAAAATACAAAGTTACAAATTTCTTGGTAAAAAAAACAAGAGAGATTTATTTTTTTGGTAAAAAAAGCAAAAGAGATCGGTGAGAAGATATATTAGGAGTTTTGAAGTGTCAATGACTTAATGTCAAACAATATATAAAATTAGGTTAAATTCAGGGTTACAACCAGGGTCAATATCAGGGCTGGGTTTAGAGCGGGTTGAGGCCAAAGACATCAACCCTTACCCGCCCTGACCTTGACTCAGGATCAGAAATTTCAGGGTCGGGTTGGCCCTCAGGGCCAAAATTTTTGGGCCGGTATTTGTTCAGAATCAGGGCGGGCCAATGGCGGGTTCGAGCTGTCAGGGCCAAACTTGCACCCCTAATAATACCCCCGGAAAAGAGGTCGAAATCAATTAGAGTTCATAATAAATTCCTTTTATTCCAAGGAATTGACACATAGGTATGACCTACACCATGGATTTAGGTAAAATTCTAACCCTTCTGTATTTAAGTAAAGGCTTATTTGCACCGTATATGCTAATTTTTCATAACGTGGCGGAAGATTTGTATGTAATTCTAACTTTCCTCTTTAAATAAGGTATTAATTTTCAATTTTTTTTTTGTATGCATGATAAGTCTATAAAAGGATCGAGATGCCTAACACCTTCCCTAGATTATAACCTAATTGTTACCCTATGGAGTCTACAAGAACCAAGGACCAATAAATCATAATTGAACATACATGGCTTTAATTACCAAAACTAGCTAGGTTGGCATGTCCAAGTCTCTTTCAAAGACCACACAAACTAATGAATGAATTCAGCCGTTCTGAGGAAGAGGACTGACTTAGAGAGGGGAAACCTCGACGACGAAAGTCAGAAACCAAACCCATTTCCTCACAAATAATTATATAAGAGAAAGAAAATGTACCACTAGGACTTGTCACTTTCTTGGTAATAAACAATCTTTTTAGTCTCCTTTGTATAAATTCATTACTTGTTCAGTTTCGCCTTTCTAAGTTCTGTTGTTTTTAAATTGTCTCCGTTTTAGTCTTTCTATTTTTATATTTTGAGTTGATATCTTCATTCATGTGCACTTGTATTGAAGGATATTAAGGCTACGTCTGATAGTCATTCTGTTTCAAAAATGACGTTTCGTGTTAAAATCAGAGTTTTCTGTTTTTGTGCCAAAATTTTGTTTTGGAATGATTCAAATGTTGGAACATGGTTATCATATTCCAACATTTCTCGATTCTAACGTTTTTTTCTTGGTTCATTTAAAAAAAACGGAATAACGAATTGTAGACACCAAACAGAAGATTTCTTTTCTTGTTCCCGTAAAACGAAAAACACCAGAAAATTGTTTTCGGATGACTACCAAACGCAGTCTATATGTAATGAAATCCTGCTTATATATCTAATCTAAATTTTTTGGTTTCATGCTGAGGTGCATATTCCATGCTTCATTGGTTATCTCCTCATATAGCTCATCGTTCCCTTGTTCAGCTACTTTGTTTTTTTATGATGACGAAGGGGAAGAAAGATTAAAGCTTATTCAAAAACCTTTGCTATAAAATGTAAAATATATCATTAGTAAATATATATTGTAAGATTTAAGTAGTTTATATAATTTATTTATTTTTTGGTAATAAAGTAGTTTATACAATCACATTGGGTAATGATTACAAATGTTTCTTTTCCAAGTTTAAAAATTTCACTTCTCTTCCCTTTAAAGTTCCTTTGCAACCAAACATAGCCTAATTACAATTTTTTTTTTATCTAAATATCATTTTCGTTGGGATGAAGAATATACATATGTGATACGAGGGAAGATGCCAAGGTTTTTGAAGCATTGATTAAATGTCCAAAAACAAAGTTTTACCACTCTGTGGAACATTAGAAAGAGCTAGGCATACAATATCTTGAAAGGGAATTTGCTCTGTCTTTGACTGGCCATCCATCAATTTAGAAGATCCGTCATTCCTTGTAGAGTAGTACAATTTTGATCAAGTATAAAATGGCAAAATTCCTAATGAAAGATGATCAATGTCAAGAGAATAATTGTTGTTCTTGTCCTTCACATAAAGAGCCTTAACTACGCTGTATAGTGTATACTATCTTTTAAACATACTATTGCATTAAAATTGTTATACAATATTTTGAATCACAATATTCTTGCAAATGAAAACAGTTAACTCCATGTAAATATTTGAGTAAAGTGTGTGTAACTTATAATTGCACTCTCCCATCAAAGCATGCTAATACATTATAGTATTTTACGATCAATTTCACCACCAGGAGAGAGTGGCCTACAATCAGTTCAGTCATTGCTTCTTTGGTATACTGTGTTGATTTTAGTTCTAAAATTGAACAGTAAAAGTAAAACCTAGGCCAAGCACTGCGAACAGAGCCACTATCCAACAAAGCTCTTTCTGTCGAATGAAGATATATTTATAAGCTCTCAGTGACTAATGAGCAAGTGAGATGCAAATTGTTTAGTTCGTACTCTATTGCTCTCCACTTCTAAGTTCATAGCCTTCGCAGTAGCTTCATCGATGTTACCTACCAAATAAAAGGCCTGCTCAGGAAGACCATCTAATTCGCCGAAAATAAAAGTTCATTATTAGCTGCCTAATAATAATAATAATAATAATAATAATAATAATAATAATAATAATAATAATAATGGTCATATCTCGTTCTGATACCATATAACATGATCGATTTGCACCAAAATCCAGAGAAATAAGGTTCTTCTGATTCTGTATGGTGAGAAGAACGAGATAAGTGCAATACCGTACTCCGATCCGGTAAGGAGACGAGAACCAGGATAGGTGCAATACCATATCTAGTTCTAGGTTGTGCAAAACTAAAATCAACAAAATAAATGAAGCAAGACCAATAACTCAAAATTAGAAAATAAAAAGCTGATTAACTGGATCTATATTTTACAGTCGAGAGGCACAACTGTAGGCTTCCCTAGTTCTGTATGGTGAGAAGAACGAGATAGGTGCAATACCGTACTCCGATCTGGCAAGGAGACGAGAACCAGGATATGTGCAATATCATACCTAGTTCTAGTTTGTGCAAAACTAAAATCAACAAAATAAATGAAGAAAGACCAAGAACTCAAAATTAGAAAATAAAAAGCTGCTTAACCGAATCTATGTTTCACAGTTGAGAGGTGCAACTATAAGCTTCTCTGTGAAGATAGAACTAGAAGTAAGCTATAGATGCAGATGCAGACGCAAGGAAAATATGATGCAGAATAATAATTTGAAAATAAACTTTGATATTATTTGGAGATCTTTGGGTTACAGGCTTAGGTTTGAGGATTTGAGAAGAAGAAGGGTAATTGAAGCTTTGAGGAGGCTTTGGAGACTGAATATGCTAATCTTTAAGGACGATCAAACTTGGAGAGGTCGATCGGAGCCTTGAGTTGTTGAAGACCGGCGGAGCTTTGAGGGAGTCTGGCTAGGCTTGGAGCTTGGAGACTTTGAGAGGGGCGATTCTCTTGAAGGATGCACGCACTCTCTAATTCTAAGTTTGGGTGAATTTTTCCAAGTGGTTTGAGAAGAGAAGGATTACCCTTTTATAGAATAAGGGAGTCATTTTACATTTGAACTACATTTGATTTTTGAAGAATTTGAATGTCATTTGACACTATTTTAAATTACATTTCATGTAACACAGTGTACATGAATTACATTTGAGGAGCATTGTAGGCGCCGAAAGTTAGAGTTGATCTTGGTCGTTGATTTAGAATTTTCTAAGATCTTACCATGGCATTCCATGTGTCAAGGACACTATTTTCTGTATTAGTTTGATCTAGATGGGAAAACCATATTTGGATGGGCCTGGTTTTGGCTTGGCAATCCTTTAACCAGGGATAGTAACAGTACCACATTTCCTCATAGAGATTGTCCGTGGTTAACTGACTAGATGAGTTATTGACCTCATCAGTCAGCCAATTTTAAACCGTCTTGGCAGACGTTAAGAACCAAATTATTTCTCGGTCGAAGTTCTGGAGGTGGCTCTTCGGAAGCGTCGAACCATTGGTTTGAATTTAGTAGATGATGAAACCTTAGAGCTGGGAGGTTCATCATCAGAGGGATCTTGGGCCATTTGTTGAGTATGGCAATGGGCTGCCATGGAATCTTTGATAGAGCTAAGGCTATAGGCTCCATCGCTGGATTCATCATCTGAATCGGAGCTGAGTTTAGCAAGGCGAGCCAGAAGTACCTCTTTCTCACTTTTGATGCTTGACTTTGATGAGGCCGGAAGGGCCGGGACAGGTTTGAGGCCAGTAAGGCTTTGAATGAGGGTTACTTTATCACATTTTGAGGTGTCACAGTTATCCAACCACTTGACATGAAAAACACAAAAAAGAACTAGGGTGACCCATTCTTCAATTTGGAAATTTGTGATTTCACAATCCCAGAAACGGATCCAGGCTAAGCGGTAATGGAGAAAGAACCGCAGGAGATCAGGTTGGTGAGTTTGTGATTGGGAGTGTTGGGAGAAAATTTGGAGCGGTTCGTGTAATTGAGAGGGGAGGATATCTGCCATGGGGCCATATTGATCCCACCACTGTCCGAACCAGAGGGGAGTTTGATTGTTAAATTTGTAATCAAATCAGAAAAATCAGGAGTGTCGGTTAGTCTTGTTTTGAAATAGGAAAGCTTTGTACCAAGCCTCCTGATAGTCATAATAAGTATAACCTGCTGGAATATAGGTGTTTGAGAAGTTCTTTGATGTAAGGGGGTGGTTGTTCCAATCTTTGAGGGAAAGAATTTTGCAGATGGTTATAGTTGTATGTGTAACCAATGAAGGGTCATTTTTATCAAAATTGAGTTTGAGTCTGATAGAGTCAGTATCTACAAGGATGTACACATAGAATTCTTAGGTTTTTGCTACTGAGGGGGAAAAAAAGTACCACCCTTGGAAGAAGATTCTTTGGGCAATGTTGAGGGGAGACTCAATATAATTTTGGAGGACATCTTCAATGGTGAAGAGGTATTCTTTGAGAGGTTTTTCAAAATATTGGCTTTTGATCTTTCTGTGGGCGGTTTAAAGTGGCTTTGCTTGGGTATTTTGGAGACTGGAGCCAGCGTTGTTTGTTGGAGCCGTCGAAAGAATGACGGCATGGGAATAAGGGAGGTTTGAGGAAGCCAGGTGCGGCTGTTAGGTAATGGATTGATTTGAGGGGGTAGAGGTGCCGTAGCTATTTTTTGATCGAACCAGGGAATTTGAGACTGTGGATTCTTTGGGAGGAGCCATTTTGAGTAGGTTGGTTTTGGAAATTTAGCCCTGTAGGAATTCACGAGTAAGGAAGTCAGGGATGGAATTTGATTCTCCTTTAATATATTTAATTTGAAATTCAAAAATAGAAAGTAAAGCTTGCCATCAGGAAAAGATTTGTTTGGAGGCAAGGTTGGAAACATCATTTTGTAAAACAAACTTTGCAGTGCTACAATCAACGCGAACTAAGAATGGTTTGTTTAATAATGCATTTTGAAACTTTTGAATGCAAAGAACTATGGATAGAACTTCTTTTTTGATAGTACTATAATTCTTTTGGGCCAAGTTCCACAGACCAGAGGTAAATTGGACTAATTGTTCTTTGTTAGTATCAGGGAGTCTTTGTTTGAGGATTCCGCCATATCCAATGTCAGAGGCATCAGTCTTGACTATTTTGAATACCTCAGGATTAGGGATAAAAAGACAAAGAATCTCTTTAACTAGATTTTTGATAGTTTGGACAACACTAGTTTGGGTGGAGGACCAAGGAACTGGGTTTTTCTTGAGCCGAAGATATAATGGTTCGGAAATTTTGCTTATTTGGGGAAGAAAATCACGAACATAATTTAGGATTACCAAGAATCATTGTAGTTGGGTTTTGTCCAAAATTTGGTCGGAGAATTTATCATCAAAAGAAAGGGCACGATCGATAGGGGTTAAGGTACCCTTTTCGATCAAGTGTCCAAGAAAACGAACTTTGATGAGAAAAAAAATTCTATTTTACGTTTTGAAAGGACGAGGCCATTTGTTTTAATGGTTTGATAAAATAGGCGGAGGTGTTTGAAGTGTTGTTCAATTGAATCTGAAAAAACTAGAACGCCATCGATATAGACAATTGTAAATTGCCCATATGGGTTAAAAATGTCGTTCATAATTTTTTGAAATTCGTTAGGAGCATTTTTGAGGCCGAATGACATGACATTCCATTCATAGAGGCCAAAGGGGATAGTGAAGGCAGTTTTGTAACGGTCTTTTTCTTGAATTTGGATCTGTCAAAATCATGATTTCATGTCAAATTTGGAGAAAGTTTTTGCTTGACAGATTCTTTGTAAAATGTCTTTTTGATTGAGAATGGGGTAATGAACCCATTGAAGGGCATCATTAAGAGGTTTATAATTAACGACCAATCTAGGGGTGCCTCTTTCGATTTTAGAGGCTTTGTTAACATAAAAGGCAGTACAACTCCAAGGAGAAGTACTATGGCGAATAAGGTTTTTGGCCAGAAGGTCATTAATTTCAGATTTGCAAGTTTCTAAGAGAGTTTGGTTCATTTGAGTGGGTCGTGCTTTGGTAGGGATTTGAAGGTTTGTGAAATCTTTGGCGTAAGGCAGGGAAACCATGTGTTTTTTACGATGCCAAAAGGCATCAGGAACCTCAGAGCAAAGATTATGCTCAAATTTTGAATGAAGTTGGTTTATTTGTTGGATAGTTTTGGAATGAGATAATTGATCAAGAATTTGTTGGTGGGCGAGTTCAATTTGAAGAAAATTTAGTTGCTTATTTTTGGCTATTGTTTGGGAAATAGGAGTTTGGGCATGTAAAAATGGGAAAATATTTTTTTGTCCTTGAAATTTTGTAGTTATGAAGTCTTGGGTGATCTTGAAAGATTTCATCATACCAAGGAATGGTTGACCTAGTATAATAGTTTTGTCAATATCTTTGGCAAGGAGAAAGGTTTGTGGAAGACAAAATCCTTTGGGACAAATGTGGGTATTTGATAATTTGTATTGGACATTCAACCCAGACCTATTTGCAGTAGTAAGCTGTTGGTTGGTACGTTCATAGTACTGGGTAGGAATGACACTTTCGTTGATACAGTTGAGTTGGGCACTTGAGTCAACTAGGGCAATAGTAGAAAGTTTGAAGGAGGCATTGACCACAAGAGTAATGTCGATATACTAGTTTTGACTGGAAATAATATTAACAAAACCAGAAAATAGTTCCTCATTTGAAAAGGGATTTGTGAAAGGTTTTGTTAAAACAGGCTCAGAATTTGGGGAAGGGACTTGTTGATTTGGGAGGCGTGAGAGGAGAGATAATTGATGTTTAATAGTTTTAATTTCATACTGCAGTATTGTATTAGTAGTTTCAAGAGTTTTGATTATGGAGGAATGGTCAAGAACTGAAAGGGTTTGTGGTTTCTCGAATTTGTGAAGTATAGTTTGTAAGTTGTAAGGTTGGACAGAGGTTTGAGCCATAATATTTTGTTTAAGGTGTTTGAGACATGCCTTTTTTTGTTCGTGGTCTGTTAAATTATCAATATATTCAAAAATATTTGTTTGTGGAGATGTTCGCAACATACAGACAGATTTGGAAGCACAATCTTCACAACTTAAACCAATAATGCAAGAATCACAAGCACAAGCTTGGAAGTTGTCATTATCAGTAGAGCTAAAAACAGAATGCTCAGAGGCTTTGACTTGGTTTAGATTGTGATTTTGTTCATTAGAAGATGAGGAAGAAGAGGTGTCTTGGAAAAGGGCTAAAATTTAGGACTAATCTTGTTTAGAAATTTGTAAAGAGTTTATTCTTTTGGAAACATGACAATATTTGTCGATGTGGCTGGGTTTGCCGCATCTGAAGCATCATTGGGAAGTTTGGTTAGAGTTTGGAGTTTTAGATGCCTTAAAAGGCTTTTTATACTTGTTATGCTTTGGTTTGGAGGGGGATTTTTGGTAATATTCAGGAGTAGTGAAAGGTTTGTGAGAAGCATAATGTTTTGATTTGTGAAATTTTTTGAAAAGTTTTCGAGAAGAATGTGGTTTATTTTTTGTTGGAGGTCTAAGATGAGCAAAGCCAAATTGTTCGCAAAATCCACCTAATTCTCGTTTGTAAAATTTGCTTTTTTGTTAATTTGCTTTCATAGCCTAATGTCAGTACACAAAGTTAATCATTCTTCATGAATCAGATTAATTATTTGACCATAGGTCATTTGATTATATGGGATAATCCCGTCATTTTCTTTGCAAAGACGATGTTTGATTTTCTCTGAAAAAAAAGTTGGAAGACTTGTGAGAAATTTTTCTTTCCAACAGGGAAGGTTGGTGTCAGGTCTGGTTAGGACTTTGGTAAGGAAAGTGTCTTTGTACCATTTGAAGTCATATAATTTCTTACACCTAAGGTTTGAAAATTGTTCAGCAGTACGGTCTTTGAGACGAGAAGGGTTTCCTAAGAAATAATTTACGATACTGAAAATAAGGGTATTAACAACATCTTCAATAGGGTCACCTTCGGCGTCAAGGAGGGGAGTTCCTTCCGGGGTAGTGTGGATGGCAGTTAAGATTTTAGTTTTCTGATTATCTGTGAGAACATAATCCCACCATCCTTTAAGCTGATCGGTAAAACCAGAAATGAGCAAAGTAGCCACAACACTATCAGTCGTATTTTTGATACGGTGAGCGTTACTAACCATAGTCATTTCTTGGAGTTTGTTCATTAGGTTATGTTCAGATAAACCATCTATGTTCCATTCATAGATGATGCCACTTTGGTAAGAAGCCTGAGGAGCAGTTCCTCTAGCTTCGATTTGGAGGTTTGAAAAGATCGAGTGTTGGGTTGAGCTTTGGCCAATTTAATTAACCTGGGGGATCTCCGAGTCAGAGCTAGATGAGTAACTCGAAGAATATTTTGTAAGAGTGTTAACCCAACGATTAGCAGATTCAGTAGTTGATTGATTTGGAATTGGTGTGTCGGGAGCTTCTAAAGTCGTGAGCCGATGGTTAATTTGATCAAGTAAAAATGATTTGTTAAGTTGGCCTTGTTGTTTTTGTGGTATGATGTAAGGTTTGAAAAGAGGGGTTGAAGGAAGAAGAGGAGTTGGTGAAAGTGAAGAAAAGGGTTTTGGCTGAACAAGGCATTCAACTTGGGAAAGTTGATCGCCTAAAGTTTGAAGACTTAAATTTGTAAAATTTGATTGTTCAATTAATTTTCTATCTGGTCAGTTTGTTCAACAGTTTTGAAAGGAGATGCAGTACTTTCTATATTTTTAAATTTATGTTTGATGCTATCGATCGGGGGATGGATAACAGAGGTAGTTGGATCAGCACTAAGGGTCCAGTTCTCGTATGAGACCGTTTGAGTGGATATTTGGTTATGCCAAGGGTAGTCTATGTTGTTATCCTGGGCATAAATATCGAAATAAGTAAAGAAGAAAGTGTTTGTTTTAAGTTGTGTCATAAGGATATATCAATTTGTCTGGATTTCTGCTTGTTGGTTTAAATCAAAGGTTGAGAAAAACCAGTTTCTTTTTTGGCTATTCTTTGGGGATTAAAAATCCGCACTAAGTAAAGGTTTGTCAATTTGGAATTCGTTGTTAATTTGAAGCATACTGACAGCAGGATCAGAAGAAGGTGGAGCTACTTCTGAGAGGGTCGGAGATTGTGGTCGATTTTGGTCAGGTTGGGTAATATCTGGTACAGAAACTTTGATTTGGTCAGGTTGGGTAATATCTGGTACAGAGGACGAAGTTTCGTAGGTACCATGAATAACGTTTTGTCCGGAGTTTAAACCAGAAAGGTTTGGAGAAGTTCGCGGGGGAGAATTAAAAGGAAAATAGTTTGAAGAAGTCGATGCACTGGAGCATGACTTCCGAGAACTTTGGTAGACATTTGGGAGTTTTTGTTAGTTAAACCGAAGGGTAACAAGGCCATCTAAGTCTTGAGAGATGGACTGTATGTTGGTATTTGAAATTTGAGGTTGAGGGGCAGTCGTTTGCAGCTGCCATTCAGCAGAGAAAGAAATATCTTTCCACTGAACAAGTTTTGGGTAAATGGTTTGACCTTGAATACAGTCAGTTTCAAGGTAAAGGGTAGAACCTTTGGGGGATTGTTTTAGAACTCTGGGTTTGACAGTCTTCATGGCTTTGAATTTTATACAGTGGATGATAGAAATCGGAATAGATCCATTCATCATCCGATATCCGTGGGTTTTGAGGTTAATTTTAAGGGAATGAATAATATTTGGGTCTTGGAGGGCTATGGACATATTTGGGTAAACATTGAAATGGACAGGACCATAGCAGAGGCTAGTTTCAATGGCACCCAGAAGGGAATCATTGAAGTCAATGAATCTTTAGTCACGCAAGGCCAAGAGCAATGATGTATTGAAGCTTTCACGGTATAAGGGTTTGATGGCTGCTTGGACTAAACCAATATAGACATAATCAAATTTGCGAGATTTGAGGTCTTGGAGAGACCAAGGGTCGAAAAGGGTGATTTCATGGGTATCTTGAGTGAAGTTTATAGTTTGTTCGACCGTTTTGATTGTTTCAAAATGGGTTTGCTAGTCATTTAGATAAACTTCTCGTTGTGAGATTTTGGGACGGACCAATTTTGAAGTCTTTGATCTAAATCAGTAATTTGTTCATCATAGTTGAGCACATTAGAACTTGTGCTCGCCTCACTAGCCGATCTCATCGACATGGAGCAGGAGAGACGATTCATAGTCTCCGAATCTTAAACTTAGGGTAACATCCTAGATCTAGTTATGTGAAGGGCTATCACCAACATAAGTTGGGCAAAATCGTGGTCTTACACTCTTCTGCCGCTCCTCCCAACAGTCCAAAGGTACATACACCGGTGCAAAACAAGAAATAAAATGGAAACACAAAAAGAAAAGAGTGATTGAAAAAACTAAAAAACTGAATTCACCACCACCGTGGTTTTGGTTGAACAAGGCATTCAACTCGGGAAAGTTGGTCGCCTAAAGTTTGAAGACTTAAATTTGTAAAATTTAATTGTTCAATTAATTTTCTATGTGGGTCAGTTTGTTCAACAATTTTGAAAGGAGATGCAGTAATTTCTAATAATAATAATAATAATAAAAAATAATAATAAAAAAAAAAAATAATAATAATGATGATGATGATGATGATGATGATGATGAGCCATTCTTATCATCCATCATATTGGTATCCCAACACAAACCCAATTGTGTATATGGAAGCCATCCATAAAAAAAAAAACAACATCAACTGAAAAAAGACCATGAAATTATGGGCTTGTGTCTAAGACAAGTGGATATGATTCTAGTTGAACTAGGCTGTGTTATTTTGAATGTTTCCTTTATGCTTGGATATACATGCATTAATTTAGAAATATATATATATATATATATATATATTTCTTGTTTTTGTTACCCACTAAGGGGTTAGACAATGGACCCATGAGGGACTAGCAAATGGGTCACTAGGCTACATTTATTATTACTAATTACCAACTTACTATTGCTATATTTCAACAAGGCTGGGGGTAGGAGGGTCAAACTAACAACCTTCCTTGGACCTACGCTAGAACCCAAATGCTAGAAGACGATCACTATTTTTACGCAGGAGGAAGATTTGGCAGGGTGAAATTAATGCTCAATGTAACCAGCTCTGGTTACACAGTGAAAAATCCATTTACTAATACAATAAGACTATCAATTTACTTGCCGCTCTCAATGAGTCACTTGCCTCCTTTGAAGACATTTCATCATTTGTGGACGAAGAAAAGTAGGTCTAACATGAAATAAAAGAGCCAGTCAAGTTAGCCGAGGAAACTTGCTATATATGAACAACACAAGGTGAGGGGTGAGGGGTGGAGGCGGAGTGTAAGAAGACCCTTCAGTCTTGGGAGGACATAGGCAAGTCATCCTTGGCTACCAAACAAGGCTCTTATCTTCATGTAAGACCTCTCCTCCTCTGGATCACATAACCAACTTCCCATTTCGTTTCCTTCTATCACTGCAAACCAATGCTAGTGAATGATAATGCTGGGTGTTAGGGAACTCCTATTTATTGAGGGTTTTGGAAATGAAAATAAAAGAGGAGGTTTGACATTAGTTGAAAGGGATGTTGCAAATGCACAAGGACCTGATCAACTAAGAAAGCATCTGACCCCAACTTGGTTGGTTTCGGTTCTCTCAAACTCAAAAGGCCATGCCATGCCATGTTTGACTTTGTATTGCCACTTACATGATCAGGATTTCCAACTTAAAGAACGTTTTGTAGTCAATAATTCATTGAGAAACCACATTTTGGATATACCAAACTTCTTGGTTACAAAAGTAGCAGGCAACCGTATAATTCTATAAATTCCTTCACAGTGTCACCCTTCTATCTTTAAATCCCTTTGCTTTCAGCATTTGGAATAACAAGAATGTCAACTCTCTCTCTCTCTCTCTCTCTCTCTCTCTCTCTCGTTGACTCATCATATCGCTATCTCGTGTGAAGATGGATCAGTCCTCATCCACACACATGGAATCCATTGTACGTACGTTCACTTGGACGTACATGTAAGGATCCAACATGTCCCATTTTCTACCATTAAAAAGGTGAAGAGAGGTATACATAAGAAGCAAAATGGACATGTACATGTTAGATGCTCATATGTATGCCCAGGTGAACATACATGCAGCGGATCCAAAATCAACAAACCCTGCCAATACATATAGAGTCGAGATTCTCTTGCCATATGGGAATGATACCATATGGGATCCACCATTAATAGGGTGTGGGTCTCACGTATTAGAAATGGGTCTCACACCCCGTGGATGATGGAAACCTATGCAGTCATCTCGCTTCTCTTCTTTATAAGAAAGGCACAAAATGCGACACCTAAAAAATTCAACTTTCACCATGTTACGTGTAAGTAGTTGTTATTACAATTTACATAGTTTTTGATGAGGCTTATTAAACAACGTGGAGAAATCTACATGCTACTTGTGTGTATTGACATCTCTCACACCATGCCAATAGAAGGAAGTGCCTCACGTTTCGTATATAGAGGGCCACATGGTTAACAAGGAGAAAATATCAAAGCAAGGAAGGAGGACACTATGAGAGAGCTGAAAGCGCACACAGGGGCATATAAATGGTTGGAATTTTTTTTTTATTTCTATTAATATGTACTTAATAGAACCGATTCTGTTTCTACAACAATTAATTTAAAAAAAAAAAAATTGGAAACCATTAGATCACACTTGCTTATAAGTTTGAGAGAGAGTACATCTATTACTTAATTTACCATACTCATTATGTACTGCTTGAAATTATAATCAGAGGGCAAAAAAAAAAAAAA
>NC_056568.1:21930043-21941944 GCF_013358625.1 Macadamia integrifolia
AAAAAAAAATTCCCATCCCAGTTCCCCAAACAAATCCCAAATCTTTATGGCTCTATTTGAATGCAAGGGGAAGTAAAGGGATGGGAAGTGAAATTTTCAAAAAAAAAAAAAAAAGAATTTTGTTAATCATTACCCCATGTGACTGTATCATTAACTCTACGTGAGGTAATGCTTTGGAATGGTGATGCGCAAAAGATTTAGGAAGCTGGTGAAAAATCCAATTGTAAATGCTTCTATTATTCTAACTTAATGATACTCTTTTGTTTCTCATTTAAAAAAAAAAAAAAAATTCATTCCACAATGGGTTATTAAATTTTCACTTTATTTTGCATCCAAATTCCTTTGTTATAAATTATAAAATAAATATTATATGTAAAATATATCATTACTAAATATAGTAAGAAATTTAAGTAGTTAATAAAATCACACGGGGTAATGATTACAAATATTTCTTTTCTAAGTTTATAAATTTCACTTTCCTTTGCAACCAAACATATCCTAATTATAATTTCTTCCTAAAATGTCGTTTTTGCTCAGATGAAGAATATACATATGTCATATGAAGGAAGATGCTAAGCCTTTGAAGCCATGATTAGTTGTCCAAAAACAAAGTTTTACCTCTCTGGGCAACATTAGAAAGAGCGAGGTGTATAATATCTTGATAGGGAAGTTGCCTATCACTGAATGACCATCCACAAATCCAGAAGACCCGCCATTTCATATAGTATAATAATTTTGATCAAGTATAGAATGGTAAACTGGGGCTCGCTCGGATAACCTAGAATTTGTCGAGAAAGCGAGAAACATTTCTAAATTTCCCTCCACAATCACTATGAAACCGTTTGATGCAGCTTTCAAACAAGTTTTCCATCAACACTTAAAATTTTTTAAATAGTCAATAAACCTTAGATTTTCATTTCATCATATGAATTTTCAGTAATCATTAACAAAAAATTTATATAAAATGGGTACCCATCAAAAGAAGTAAATGGTGATGATCGCCAAACATCGAAGTAACTGAGATCCAAAGGGGCACCCGATTGAGATGGTGATCGTCCAAAAGGTAATTTATGGCTTTTACCCATTTGACCACCACTGCAAACAAACAAATGTGACATTGAAGTTACATGTAAGCCAAAGGAGGATATAAGTTATGAACCAATTGAAATGCCGGGTGCCCCAACCGATTATGCCATTAACTGGGAGAGGTACGTGCACCAAGAAAAGTCTGTAAGTTATTTTTATTTTTTGGTGCAACCTTATTTAGTACCAGTTGTTAGAGTCCATTTTTAGTTTTGCCTTGGAGCAGACACTTATGCATTATTGTCTTTACATATCTTCACATAGAAAAACTCTGGATGAAATTCAAAAAGTACATTATTGGCTTTTGTAAATTGGGAAACCGATAAGAGGTTCTTAGTGATGAAAGGTACTTGTAGTATATCCTCCATCAATAATGGAGATGAAGAATTAGTAATAAATGTACGACCAACGTGGGTAATAGACAAACTTGATACATCGCCAATGTGCAGTTGATCATTGGCGGAATAAGGTTTTGCAACGTGGAGGTTCTCAAGATCTGCAGTAATGTAATTGGTTACCCCAGAATTAGGATACCAGACGCTCTCTGTAGAGGAAGGGACTGGGTAATCTGTCAGGTTGACATTGTGAGGTGGATTGTAAGCATGTTGATACGCATGGTTAAAGCGTTGTCTGCAAGCAAGCGCCTTATGCCCATCCTACCACAAATTTGACATTGATTATTGGGAAAAGCATAGATGGAGAACTATTAATAGGGCCACTATAGTGGTTTTGTTGGGGATAGATATTCTGATTGTGGTAACGACCACCTCCGTTTCCATGAGAACAAACCCTAGCACGAGAGTGTCCATCTCTAAAGTTTCCAGCTCTTGATCCACGACCACCTGGGTGTGAACAAGTTCAAAAAGAGATCCAAGTAACCAGTACATAATGAGATGATCCAATGCGACACCATTAAGCAAAGGCATGATTTGGTGTTGCAACAGCCGTAGTAGACGAGTCGCCGGTGGTGGATTTTGGTGGCAAGGTAAAGGCAGGGCATGGAAAGGACCCATCCACAGTAACATATAGATTGTAGCAACGGAGTAATGACACGATTTGGGATTTCCACAAGAGATAATTCTTGTCTGTCAATTTGGTTGTAAGAAAATTATTGAGGGAAGGAAAGGCATTGCTTTGAGTGGGAGAAAAATCAGGAACCATGTTAATGTATGATGGTTGAAGGAAGAAGAGGGAAGAAGTAAAAAGAGATGAACACCAAACACTTAACGTGGTTCAGCTAGAAAGGAATAAATGTAACCTACATCCACGAATATCCTTATGAATAATCTCCAATATTAACCCAAGGGGGTAGTGCAGTTGGCGAGCAACGAACTTGGTACGAGCTATAAACTCGGACGTTCTAAGTTCGACTCCCACTAGGCACACCTTGGGCCACTCACACGGGGGTGTTTAGTGCTCTTCACTGCTTTCAGTGAAAGTTGAATGGTTATCATTCAACCCCAGTATGACCTGGTCCATGCTATTGTAGGGTCAATAAGGGCAAGCGAGACTAGTCAGGCCGAAAGCCTGGATACCCATCGTTAGCCAAAAAAAAAAAACTCCAATATTACAGTGCTTATTTAAGGTCATTGAGAGAGAAATCACACTTTGAATGATGGAAGAGGGGGAGAGTGGTGGTGAGTTAGCGTTTTGCTCTGTGCTCCCTGCTGGACGGCCACTGGATAGAGGAAAGCAGAAATTGATCATGGACTTCTGGCCGATGGAAAGGAGGGAAGATGATGAGGGCGATGTTGTAGTCTCGTCACCGGCTCACAATGGCAACAGGGAGCCACTCACGGTGGCTTCAGGTCCTGTTGAAGGGAGGCCGACAGCGGCTCATGGACTAAAGAAATCCTATGCAAAAGCTGTTGGGAGCACCTTTCCAGAGGTAAGTGAACTTCCTGACCCTGTTCACGCAGGAAACTCCACGAAGGTGATTATTCCCCAAGACGCATATGAAGATCGTCTAGGAAGATATCGATTTGCCTTAATTGGTAGAATCAACTTCCGTCTTGTCTCTTTGGACGACGTTCGAAGGGAGGCTCGTGAGGCTTGGAATCTGCAGGGCACCATGAAGATGGTGCCCATAGGCAAGGGCTTCACCATCTTTCAGTTTGCTTCTGAGGGTGACATGGTCACAATATGGCGGAGGAGCCTTGTGAAGGTTAGAGGTCAGCTAGTGCGCTTCTAGCGTTGGCACCTTGATTTCAACATTCATGAAAAACCTATCAATAAGGTTCTTGTCTGCGTGAGATTTCCAGAATTACCATTAAAGTACTTGCACGAGAAAGTGCTTTTGACTATGGCAAAAGCTACTGGCCGTCCTCTTGCATTAGATCAACGCACGAAAAATGTGATGTATGGTTATTATGCTCGGGTCCTTGTTGAAATGGAGATCGGAGGCTTGAGACCAGAAGAGATTCGGTTGAATGTAAGCAGCCAGGGACTGAGAATCTATTCTGGTTCAAGCAGAAAATATTTTATGAGGATGCTATGGGGAAGTGTGGATACTGTAAGAAGGTAGGACACATCATTGGAGACTGCAGAGAAAAAAAAATCGCAGAGTCCAAGGCTACTTGTCATGCGAATGATGGTGGTATCCTAGGTGCAAACTATGTTGACGAACCGCCAAGGGACTCGGTGGCTCTCGCAACCTTATCTTCCACGCGAAGATTGCAGTAGTATGGCGGAGCTGGTATCATCCATGGGGGCGGCTCAGCCTTGCGCGGTGGTGGGGCAACCGCTCATAGAGAAGATGAGAATCAGATGGAGAATTTTCCTGTTATGAAAGTTGACTCGAAAAAGGAAACTAATTTATC
The DNA here is from genome assembly GCF_013358625.1 of Macadamia integrifolia. NCBI lineage: Eukaryota > Viridiplantae > Streptophyta > Magnoliopsida > Proteales > Proteaceae > Macadamia > Macadamia integrifolia. The sequence goes on from NC_056568.1 coordinate 21,933,946, forward strand.
AGAATCAATTACTCCCTAGTCTAGGTGTCCTTTGGAGATGGAGATGAATTTTCCCTTAGCAAATATGAAAGCTAATTTAAATTTTGAATTAGAGTCCAATATTCCTTTAGTTAATATGGACGGTAATTCAAATTTTGAATTTGGACCAAATATGGACGTAAATTCTAGAATAGAGATTGTGATCGGATTTGATAATGAGGTGGCTGCTCTGGATTTAGGTATGGAGCAGGGCTCCTTTGACCCTCATGGATCACCCGACCCCCTCTTGCATAGCGTCGATGCCAATCAGGCCATGGCAAATCAGACGGAAGGAGTGCGCTGCAGTTTACGATATGCTAATCACGGTGGCCATGCTATCGTTTTTGGTATAGGCAGGTCCGATTCTATTGGTGCAGGAAGATTGAACATTGTTAGAGAGATTGACTCTGCCGCCTTACAAAGAGAATCTAAGGTTAGAAATTAGAAGAAAAAGGGCAAGCAGGTGAATGTGGCGGATCGGTCTCATGCTAGGACTGATCAAACCACTCCCCACATGTTATCATGAAGCTCCTATTCTGGAACATTCGTGGTATTAAGAAGGTTGCTGCCAGGGTAACCTTATCTAAAATTGTTCGCGAAAATTCTCCTGATTTAATTTGTATTGTAGAGCCTATGATCCCTGTGATCAAGTTTCCACAGTTGTTTTTTAATAAGCTCGGGTTTGCGTCAGAGTTAATTCACAATGATAGGAATGACTCGCACCCTAACCTTTGGATTTTGTGGAAAGAAAATTTGAAAAAGCCTTCGATAATCTCCATGTCTGATTAGCAGATTTCTTTTGATCTTGAGTGGAATGACAGAGTTCTTGAATTTTCAGTGGTTCATGCCAAGTGCTTAAGAGCTAAGAGAAGGGACCTTTGGCTGGATCTGGCCACTAACCCTTCTGGTCGTCCAAGAATGATTATCGGGGATTTCAATGTGACCCTATTTGATAATGAGAGAAGAGGACCTGGAAGAGTTTGCTTAGGGGCTGCATCTGAATTTGGAGCCATGGTTGATGCCACATCCATGATCCAAATTCCTTCCTTTGGTAGGAAGTTCACTTGGAGCAACAATAGAAGGTCTGGCAATGTGGTAGCTGTCCTGGATAGAGCTTTTGTGAATGAAGATTGGTTGAACTCCTTTGATGATTGCTCTCAGAAGGTCCTCCCCCGAATTGCTTCGGATCATGCTCCCCTGTTGGTCTCCTCTAGGCTCTCATCTAAGCCAAAGAACTGCCCTTTCCGTATCAACAAAATTTGGTTGGACCACCCTGAGTTTGTGGATATGACTCGGGAAGCATGGAACATGAACCTGATCAGCTCTGCTACATTTATCTTATATCAGAAGCTGAAGAGATTAAAGCATGTTATCAAATCTTGGTCAAGAAGGGCCTTTCCTAACCTTAATCAAGAGGTTGATAGTGCGAGGACTGAGTTGGAGACAGTTCAATCTCGCATAGAGGAAGAGGGCTATTCTAAGCATCTTTTTGACTTGGAAGCTGATGCAAAGACTAGGCTCTGGAAAGCCATTGACAATCATGAGAAACTTTGGGCTCAAAAGTCTAGAATTAGATGGTTGAAAGAAGGGGACAGATGCTCTAGGTTTTTTCATGTTATGACTCGTATAAAGAGATCGAGGAACTCCATCAGGAGCATTATCACAGAGAGCGGGGCTGAGATCAGTGATCAGGGTCAGTTGGGGAGCTATTTGGCAGATTTCTATGGGGAGTTCCATAAAAGGATCGAGCTAGATACTCAACCCCAAATTTTCAATTGCATTCCCAATATTCTTCATGACCCAGATAGACTTATGCTGGACTCCATCCTCTCTGATGATGAGATTAAACGAGCAGTTTGGGACCTGGATCCTGATAGTTCTCCAGGTCCAGACGGGTATTCGAGAGCTTTCTTCAGAACCTACTGGGAGGTGGTGAACATTGATGTCTGCAGGGCGGTGAAAGGGTTCTTCTCTTCAGGTATTCTCCCTCATGGAATCAATAATAATTTTTTGTTACTAATTCCTAAGGTGAATGATGCCAGATCATTAGATAAATTCCTTCCATTATGCATGGGGAATTTCTTCTGCAAAATTCTTTCAAAAATCTTGGTTTCCCGTATCCCTGTAGTCCTTCCTAGACTTATTTCTCAGGAGCAAGGAGCTTTCCAAAAGGGCAAAGTAATCCAGATGAATATTGGGATGGCTTCTGAGTTAGCCAACTTGATGGGAAATTCATCCAGGGGAGGCGGCCTAGGCTTGAAGCTTGACATAAGGAAGGCCTTTGACACCATTTCATGGGAATTTCTATTCCAGGTCCTTAGCAGATTTGGGTTCTCTGACACTATGACAGGATGGATCCACATGATTCTAAGGTCTGCTAGAATTTCTGTTCTCCTCAGTGGCGGCCCTCTGGGCTATTTTGAAGCAAGTAGAGGTCTCCGGTAGGGCGACCCCATCTCCCCCATATTATTCATTATTGCCGAGGAAGTTCTTTGCCGCGGGTTAAAGGATCTGGCTGCCAAGAATCTTATTAAGCCTATTGCTGGTCCCCGTTGAGCTGAAATTCCTACCCATCTTCTCTTTGCTGATGATGTTTTCATATTTATGAACGCCTCTAAAAGGTATGTCAGAAACCTCAGAGTTTTCCTTGATAGCTACCAAAGCGGCTCAGGTCAATTTTTCAATTTAGAAAAAAGTAAACTGTTTTTAGGAAAAATCCCTTTGGCGACGAAGCTGTGGCTCTCGATGAGTTGAATATTACAACCTGTTCTTTTCCCACCAAATATCTGGGTGTCCAAATCTTCCAAAGCCGTGTGAAAAGGGAGCCCCTTTTCCCTGTGATGGATAAAATCAAAGCAAAATTAGCGGGTTGGAAGGGGAAACTTCTCTCTATGGCTGGTAGAGTGGAGTTAGTTAAATCAGTCATTTCTGGTATGCCTTTGCACAACTTCTCTATATACTGGTGGCCTGCTACCATGATTAAATGCCTTGAAAAATGGATGCGGAACTTTATCTGGACAGGGGAGATTGATAGCTCCAAAGCTGAACTGTCAAATGGGATCAGGTCTGTAAGCCCAAGAAGGAAGGTGGCCTTGGTATCCGTAGACTCAGGGATGTTAATAAGGCCCTAATAGCCAAACTTGCGTAGAAGATCAAGCATAGCGACTCTCATCTTAGCAGAATTATTAGAGCAAGATTCTTGTCTAGCCATGGTAGACCCAAGAGAGCCTACAAATGCTCCTCCATTTGGCCAGGGGTGAGGAGATTGTGGAAGTTTGTATCTGATATTGAGAGGTGGATCATCAGCAATGAAAGACACATTGACTTCTGGAGAGATAATTGGGTAGGGGCTCATTCTATTTGGCAGCTATCGGAGTTGGGGGAAGACGTGATTAATCCTGCTCCTTCAGTGTCAGATTTCATTGATGAAGGTCGCTGGATGATGCCTCAGATGGAGTCCTTTTTCTTAAAGGACATTTTCTCAAAAATCAAGTGCATAAACCTCCCATCGCTACCTATAGAGGACCGATGCATTTGGAGCTTAGATCCGATGGGGCACTTCACTGTTAAGTCTGCCTGGAATGTCCTTAGGTCCCCATCATCTTCGGTTTCTTGGGATAAGGTTATCTGGCATAAATTCTTTCTGCCTAGGCTCTCTACCCTGGGTTGGCACTGGTTGCATGAGAAGATCCCTACTAATGAGAAAATTCAATCTAGAGGAATTCACCTTCCTTCTAGGTGTGATCTATATGGCTTCAGCTCTGAGTCTACTTTCCATTTATTCCTTGATTGCAGCTTCTCAACTGAGTTATGGAGGAAGGTTTCAGACTTGTTTAATGTAGCCTGGACCAGTAAAGATTCAGCAATAGACATGGTTGTTTGGTGGCGCAACAAGGGCAAAGGATGGTCTTTAAAGATGGGCTGGACGTTCAGTTTCCTTGTTACGATGGCTACGATCTGGAATGAAAGAAATCATAGGCGCTATGAGGGTAAATCAAGAAGCACAGCATTAGTCCTTCGTGGCTTTAAAAGTGAGATTTCTTTTTTATGTTGTAGCCAAAAATTCTACCCCAAATCTGTAGAGGACCTCATTATCTGTAGAAGACTTAATCTTGGTACTGCTCCCCATAGCAGACAAGGCATTCTGGAAGTCCATTGGTGCAAGCCTATCCAAACTTGAGTGAAGCTAAATGTTGATGGGTGTTCCCTTGGCAACCTTGGTCGTGCAGGATGCGGAGGTATTTTTTAGGACCACCAGGGGAGAATGATGCGGTGCTTTAGTTTCTCCCTGGGCGTGGATTCCAGCTTTTCAGCTGAGATTTGGAGCATCATTAAAGGCATTTCGATTGCTCGAGACCTGCATATATCTCACCTTTGGATTGAGTCCGACTCCTCTACGGCGGTTTCCCTCTTTCACCACAGGCTCATTCCATGGTTTGTGTATCAAGAATGGTGCCATCTCCTTTCATACTTGATCTCTGTAGAGTGGAAGATTACTCACTGCTTCAGGGAAGCTAATCCTATTGCTGACTACTTGGCAAAGACAGCGGCTTCATCTGGAGCCTCCTCTGATGAGGCTACCCTCCCTCCTATGTTGATCAATGAGCTGATTACAGATGAAGGGGGGCGGCCTAGATATAGATTTTATTCTTAGCAGCGCTGAGCCTCTGCTGATGGCTTTGCCGAAGGTGGAGGCTCAGCCTTTGCTTTTGTATCATATTTTCCTCTCTTTTTTTCTCCTTTAATATAATCTGATCCTTCAGCAAAAAAAAAAAAAAAAATGGTGAGATCTCTCATATATGGTAACTGGATAATTACAATGAGTAGGATTCTCATCCAATTCACCAATTGTATATGCCAAACTTGCATTGAGATAACGGCCAATCTTATCTTATGCTTTATATATCGGGTCTTCTTTGATGACCGAGATTTGGTCTCTTATAGGCACTGTTCACCTCTCAGGGGCAAGGGTGAGAATCAATCTGAATGCCTTAAGAAAGATGATCAAGATCAAGCGGATAGAGGACAATAATTGTTGTTCTATCCCTTCGCATAAAGAGCCTTAAGCAGGTTGTATAATGTATACTATCTTGCAAACATACTTTTCGATCAAAATAGTTTTGCAATATTTAGATTCACAATTTTTCTTGCAAATGAAAATAGTTTACTCCATGCAAATATTTGAGTAAGGTGCAAACAACTTATAAGTACGCTCCTGCGTCAAAACATGCTAACGCATAATGATACTCTACGACCAACTAGACCATCAGGAGAGAATGGCCTACGATCAACTTAGCTATTGCTTCTTTTGTTTTATATATTGTGTTGATTTCAGTTCTAAAACTTGACAGTAAGAGTTAAATCTAGGCCATGCCGCTACATATAGAGCTACTATCCAACAAAGATGCTTACAAACCATCAAGAAAAAGTTTATTTTTTAGCTGCCTAAAAGAACCTTGTGCAACTATAAAGCAAAAAAAGAGAAAATTTGAGCCATTCTTATTATCCACCGTATAGGTATTCCAACACAAAGCCAATTGTGTATCTAGCTAGATGTCGTCACCAAGAAAAAGAACGTCTACTGAAAAAAGGCCATGGAATAATGGGCCTCGTGTTTAAAACAAATGGATATGATTTTAGTTGATCTAGACCAAAATTTTTAATCCAGAATTTAAAGTACATTCATTAACTATAGACTAGAGGACTCTTGTGGAATCAGATGATTAAAGACAAAAACCTGTGTTATCTGAATGTTTCCTTTACGCTTGGATACACATGCATTAATTTAGAAATGTATTATTAAATATAAATATGTATTTTTTTTTTTTTGGTTACCGATAAGGGGTCAGACAAAGACCCACGAGGAACCAACAAAAGGGTCATTAGGCTACATTTATTATTATTAATTACTAACTTATTATTACTATAATTTAAGAAGGTTGGGGGTTGGAGGGTCAAATTAGCAACCTTCCCTGGACTTAAGCTAGAGCCTAACTGCCAGAAAACAGAAAACGATCACTATTTTTACAAAGGAGGAAGATTTGGCAGGGTGAAATGCTCAATGTAACCAGCTCTGGTTACACATAGCAAAACCCATTTATTAATACAATTAGACCGTCAACTTACGTGCCTCTAGGAGTCACCTTTCTCCTTCCTCTGGAAATAAAAGAGCCAGTCAAGTTGGCCGATGAAACTTGCTATGAACAACACAAAGTGAGAGGTGGGGGGGGGGGGGGGGGGGGAGTGTAAGAAGACCCCTTCAGTCTTGAGAGGACATAGGCAAGTCATCCTTGGCTACCAAACAAGGCTGTTATCTTCATGTAAGACCTTTCTTCATCTGGATCACATAACCAACTTCCCATTTCATTTCCTTTTATCACTGCACACCAATGTCAGTGAATGATAATGCTGGGTGTTTGGGACCCTGTATTTAATAGAAAATTTTGGAAATGATAAGAAAAGAGAAGAGGTTTGACATTAGTTGAAAGGGATGTTGCAAATGCAAAAGGACCTGATCGACTAAGAAAGCATTTGACCCCAACTTGGTTGGTTTTGGTTCTCTCAAAGGCCATGCCATTCCATGCCATGTTTGACTTTGTATTGCCACTTACATGATCAGGAATTCCAACTTAATGAAGGTTGTGTAGATAATAATTCATTGAGAAACAACATTTTGGATATACTAAACTTCTTGGTTACAAAAGTCGCAGGCAACCGTATAATTCTGTAAATTCCTTTACAATGTCACTCTTCTATCTTTAAATTCCTTTGCTTTCTCCATTTGGAGTAACGAAGAATGTCAACTCTCTCTCTCTCTCTCTCCTATGGATGCGTTGACTCCTCATATCCCTATCTCTTGTGTGAAAATGGATCAGGTTCTCATATGATCCTGATCTATACACATGAAATCCATTGAACGTACGTTCACCTGGACGTATATGTGAGGATCCAACATCTGTTCCATTTTCTGCTATTAAAATGGCGAAGAGGAGTACACATGGAAGCAAAATTGACATGTATGTGTTAGGTGCTCATATATATGCCCAGGTGAACGTACGTGGCTCACTTGGACGTACATGTGAGGATCCAACATCTGTTTCATTTTCTGCTATTAAAAAGGCGAAGAGGAGTATACATGGAAGCAAAATGGACATGTATTTGTTAGATGCTCATATATACTCCCAGGTGAACGTACGTGCAACGGATCTAAATTCAACAAACCCCCAGCCAATACATATGGAGTTGGGATTCTCTCCCCATGTGGGAATGATACCATATGAGATCCACCGTTCATGGGGTGTGGGTGTGTGTCCCACACCCCATGGACAATGGGAACCTATGCAGCCTCAAAACCCTGTAGGGGGTAGCATCGTCTTTTTACCAGCAGGACATGGTTCTTTTTCTCTATAGTTGTCCAAGAAACTAGTATGCATAATATTAACCTTTGGATTATTGGAATCTTTTTTCACGCTCCTTGCCAATTGAGCTACACCCTTGGGGTTATAGAGTTACAAATACTTTAAAACTTTGGACCACTCATTAATCTTAAAGTGCAATCAATTGGTATCTGAACATAAATCAGGTTGTTCAAACGGATCAATATTATTTGACTAGTCAATTAAACTTTTGGCCAGCACATATTTCCGAGATTTATAGTCTTTTTTTTTTGGTAAGATGAGATTTGTAGTCTACTGATAACCCAATGTCTTTTATATATGCCCTTTTATGTCCACTAATATGCCTACCTAGAATAGAATATAATTTTATGCATTCTAAGTTGGCTTTCTATATCTACAATAGATTCTATGTAGCATTTTTTTTATAGCATAATTAGCTATTTAGGGATTGTTTTTAGAACTTTTAGGCTGTGTCTGGTAGTTATCTATTAGAACGTTTTTGGTGTTTTTCTCATTTCACGGGAATGTAGAAATGGAATCTTTAATTTGGTGTTGGTGGTTTTTTTTTTTGTGAAACGATCTGG